>NC_053390.1:377250566-377850566 GCF_905171765.1 Bufo bufo
AGTTGAATGAACCTCTCCTCTGTCTGGGTGCCGGGGCCTAAATGTGTGACAGTGGCCTGTTCCAGTGGTGGGTGACGTGAAGCCTGATTCTCTGCTATGACATGAAGACTTATTCTGTGCTGACATGAAGCCAGATTCTCTGTTACGCGACCTCTCTCCTCTGCCTGGGTGCCTGGGCCTAAATATGTGACAGTGGCCTGTTCCAGTGGTGGGTGACGTGAAGCCTGATTCTCTGCTATGACATGAAGACTTTTTCTGTGCTGACATGAAGCCAGATTCTCTGTTACGCGACCTCTCTCCTCTGCCTGGGTGCCTGGGCCTAAATATGTGACAGTGGCCTGTTCCAGTGGTGGGTGACGTGAAGCCTGATTCTCTGCTATAACTTGAAGACTGATTCTGCGCTGACATAAGGCCAGATTCTCTGTTACGGGACCTCTCTCCTCTGTCTGGGTGCCGGGGCCTAAATGTGTGACAGTGGCCTGTTCCAGTGGTGGGTGACGTGAAGCCTGATTCTCTGCTATGACATGAAGACAGATTCTGCTCTGACATAAGGCCAGATTCTCTGTTACGGGACCGCTCTCCTCTGTCTGGGTGCCGGGGCCTAAATGTGTGACAGTGGCCTGTTCCAGTGGTGGGTGACGTGAAGCCTGATTTTCTGCTATGACATGAAGACTGATTCTGCGCTGACATAAGGCCAGATTCTCTGTTACGGGACCTCTCTCCTCTGCCTGGGTGCCTGGGCCTAAATGTGTGACAGTGGCCTGTTTTAGTGGTGGGTGACGTGATGCCTGATTCTCTGCTATGACATGAAGACAGATTCTGTGCTGACATAAGGCCAGATTCTCTGTTACAGGACCTCTCTCCTCTGTCTGGGTGCCGGGGCCTAAATGTGTGACAGTGGCCTGTTCCAGTGGTGGGTGACGTGAAGCCTGATTCTCTGCTATGACATGAAGACAGATTCTGCGCTGACATAAGGCCAGATTCTCGGTTACGGGACCACTCTCCTCTGTCTGGGTGCCTGGGCCTAAATGTGTGACAGTGGCCTGTTCCAGTGGTGGGTGACGTGAAGCCTGATTCTCTGCTATGACATGAAGACTGATTCTGCGCTGACATAAGGCCAGATTCTCTGTTACGGGACCTCTCTCCTCTGTCTGGGTGCCGGGGCCTAAATGTGTGACAGTGGCCTGTTCCAGTGGTGGGTGATGTGAAGCCTGATTCTCTGCTATGACATGAAGACAGATTCTGCGCTGACATAAGGCCAGATTCTCTGTTACGGGACCGCTCTCCTCTGTCTGGGTGCCGGGGCCTAAATGTGTGACAGTGGCCTGTTCCAGTGGTGGGTGACGTGATGCCTGATTCTCTGCTATGACATGAAGACAGATTCTGTGCTGACATAAGGCCAGATTCTCTGTTACAGGACCTCTCTCCTCTGTCTGGGTGCAGGGGCCTAAATGTGTGACAGTGGCCTGTTCCAGTGGTGGGTGACGTGAAGCCTGATTCTCTGCTATGACATGAAGACAGATTCTACGCTGAAATAAGGCCAGATTCTCTGTTACGGGACCGCTCTCCTCTGTCTGGGTGCCGGGGCCTAAATGTGTGACAGTGGCCTGTTCCAGTGGTGGATGACGTGAAGCCTGATTCTCTGCTATGACATGAAGACAGATTCTGCGCTGACATAAGGCCAGATTCTCTGTTACGGGACCGCTCTCCTCTGTCTGGGTGCCGGGGCCTAAATGTGTGACAGTGGCCTGTTCCAGTGGTGGGTGACGTGAAGCCTGATTCTCTGCTATGACATGAAGACAGATTCTGCGCTGACATAAGGCCAGATTACCTGTTACGGGACCGCTCTCCTCTGTCTGGGTGCCGGGACCTAAATGTGGGACAGTGGCCTGTTCCAGTGGTGGGTGACGTGAAGCCTGATTCTCTGCTATGACATGAAGACAGATTCTGCGCTGACATAAGGCCAGATTCTCTGTTACGGGACCGCTCTCCTCTGTCTGGGTGCCTGGGCCTAAATGTGTGACAGTGGCCTGTTCCAGTGGTGGGTGACGTGAAGCCTGATTCTCTGCTATGACATGAAGATTGATTCTGCGCTGACTTAAGGCCAGATTCTCTGTTACGGGACCTCTCTCCTCTGCCTGGGTGCCTGGGCCTAAATGTGTGACAGTGGCCTGTTCCAGTGGTGGGTGACGTGATGCCTGATTCTCTGCTATGACATGAAGACAGATTCTGTGCTGACATAAGGCCAGATTCTCTGTTACAGGACCTCTCTCCTCTGTCTGGGTGCCAGGGCCTAAATGTGTGACAGTGGCCTGTTCCAGTGGTGGGTGACGTGAAGCCTGATTCTCTGCTATGACATGAAGACAGATTCTGCGCTGACATAAGGCCAGATTCTCTGTTACGGGACCTCTCTCCTCTGTCTGGGTGCCGGGGCCTAAATGTGTGACAGTGGCCTGTTCCAGTGGTGGGTGATGTGAAGCCTGATTCTCTGCTATGACATGAAGACAGATTCTGCGCTGACATAAGGCCAGATTCTCTGTTACGGGACCGCTCTCCTCTGTCTGGGTGCCGGGGCCAAAATGTGTGACAGTGGCCTGTTCCAGTGGTGGGTGACGTGATGCCTGATTCTCTGCTATGACATGAAGACAGATTCTGTGCTGACATAAGGCCAGATTCTCTGTTACAGGACCTCTCTCCTCTGTCTGGGTGCAGGGGCGTAAATGTGTGACAGTGGCCTGTTCCAGTGGTGGGTGACGTGAAGCCTGATTCTCTGCTATGACATGAAGACAGATTCTACGCTGAAATAAGGCCAGATTCTCTGTTACGGGACCGCTCTCCTCTGTCTGGGTGCCGGGGCCTAAATGTGTGACAGTGGCCTGTTCCAGTGGTGGATGACGTGAAGCCTGATTCTCTGCTATGACATGAAGACAGATTCTGCGCTGACATAAGGCCAGATTCTCTGTTACGGGACCGCTCTCCTCTGTCTGGGTGCCGGGGCCTAAATGTGTGACAGTGGCCTGTTCCAGTGGTGGGTGACGTGAAGCCTGATTCTCTGCTATGACATGAAGACAGATTCTGCGCTGACATAAGGCCAGATTACCTGTTACGGGACCGCTCTCCTCTGTCTGGGTGCCGGGACCTAAATGTGTGACAGTGGCCTGTTCCAGTGGTGGGTGACGTGAAGCCTGATTCTCTGCTATGACATGAAGACAGATTCTGCGCTGACATAAGGCCAGATTCTCTGTTACGGGACCGCTCTCCTCTGTCTGGGTGCCTGGGCCTAAATGTGTGACAGTGGCCTGTTCCAGTGGTGGGTGACGTGAAGCCTGATTCTCTGCTATGACATGAAGATTGATTCTGCGCTGACTTAAGGCCAGATTCTCTGTTACGGGACCTCTCTCCTCTGCCTGGGTGCCTGGGCCTAAATGTGTGACAGTGGCCTGTTCCAGTGGTGGGTGACGTGATGCCTGATTCTCTGCTATGACATGAAGACAGATTCTGTGCTGACATAAGGCCAGATTCTCTGTTACAGGACCTCTCTCCTCTGTCTGGGTGCCAGGGCCTAAATGTGTGACAGTGGCCTGTTCCAGTGGTGGGTGACGTGAAGCCTGATTCTCTGCTATGACATGAAGACAGATTCTGCGCTGACATAAGGCCAGATTCTCTGTTACGGGACCACTCTCCTCTGTCTGGGTGCCTGGGCCTAAATGTGTGACAGTGGCCTGTTCCAGTGGTGGGTGACGTGAAGCCTGATTCTCTGCTATGACATGAAGACTGATTCTGCGCTGACATAAGGCCAGATTCTCTGTTACGGGACCGTTCTCCTCTGTCTGGGTGCCTGGGCCTAAATGTGTGACAGTGGCCTGTTCCAGTGGTGGGTGACGTGAAGCCTGATTCTCTGCTATGACATGAAGACTTATTCTGCGCTGACATAAGGCCAGATTCTCTGTTACGGGACCTCTCTCCTCTGCCTGGGCGCCTGGGCCTAAATGTGTGACAGTGGCCTGTTCCAGTGGTGGGTGACGTGAAGCCTGATTCTCTGCTATGACATGAAGACAGATTCTGCGCTGACATAAGGCCAGATTCTCGGTTACGGGACCACTCTCCTCTGTCTGGGTGCCGGGGCCTAAATGTGTGACAGTGGCCTGTTCCAGTGGTGGGTGACGTGAAGCCTGATTCTCTGCTATGACATGAAGACTGATTCTGCGCTGACATAAGGCCAGATTCTCTGTTACGGGACCTCTCTCCTCTGTCTGGGTGCCGGGGCCTAAATGTGTGACAGTGGCCTGTTCCAGTGGTGGGTGACGTGAAGCCTGATTCTCTGCTATGACATGAAGACAGATTCTGCGCTGACATAAGGCCAGATTCTCTGTTACAGGACCTCTCTCCTCTGTCTGGGTGCAGGGGCCTAAATGTGTGACAGTGGCCTGTTCCAGTGGTGGGTGACGTGAAGCCTGATTCTCTGCTATGACATGAAGACAGATTCTGCGCTGACATAAGGCCAGATTCTCTGTTACGTGACCGCTCTCCTCTGTCTGGGTGCCGGGGCCTAAATGTGTGACAGTGGCCTGTTCCAGTGGTGGGTGACGTGAAGCCTGATTCTCTGCTATGACATGAAGACTGATTCTGCGCTGACATAAGGCCAGATTCTCTGTTACAGGACCGCTCTCCTCTGTCTGGGTGCCTGGGCCTAAATGTGTGACAGTGGCCTGTTCCAGTGGTGGGTGACGTGAAGCCTGATTCTCTGCTATGACATGAAGACTGATTCTGCGCTGACATAAGGCCAGATTCTCTGTTACGGGAACTCTCTCCTCTGTCTGGGTGCCGGGGCCTAAATGTGTGACAGTGGCCTGTTCCAGTGGTGGGTGACGTGAAGCCTGATTCTCTGCTATGACATGAAGACTGATTCTGCGCTGACATAAGGCCAGATTCTCTGTTACAGGACCGCTCTCCTCTGTCTGGGTGCCTGGGCCTAAATGTGTGACAGTGGCCTGTTCCAGTGGTGGGTGACGTGAAGCCTGATTCTCTGCTATGACATGAAGACTGATTCTGCGCTGACATAAGGCCAGATTCTCTGTTACGGGACCTCTCTCCTCTGCCTGGGCGCCTGGGCCTAAATGTGTGACAGTGGCCTGTTCCAGTGGTGGGTGACGTGAAGCCTGATTCTCTGCTATGACATGAAGACAGATTCTGCGCTGACATAAGGCCAGATTCTCTGTTACGGGACCACTCTCCTCTGTCTGGGTGCCTGGGCCTAAATGTGTGACAGTGGCCTGTTCCAGTGGTGGGTGACGTGAAGCCTGATTCTCTGCTATGACATGAAGACTGATTCTGCGCTGACATAAGGCCAGATTCTCTGTTACGGGACCTCTCTCCTCTGTCTGGGTGCCGGGGCCTAAATGTGTGACAGTGGCCTGTTCCAGTGGTGGGTGACATGAAGCCTGATTCTCTGCTATGACATGAAGACAGATTCTGCGCTGACATAAGGCCAGATTCTCTGTTACGGGACCGCTCTCCTCTGTCTGGGTGCCGGGGCCTAAATGTGTGACAGTGGCCTGTTCCAGTGGTGGGTGACGTGATGCCTGATTCTCTGCTATGACATGAAGACAGATTCTGTGCTGACATAAGGCCAGATTCTCTGTTATAGGACCTCTCTCCTCTGTCTGGGTGCCGGGGCCTAAATGTGTGACAGTGGCCTGTTCCAGTGGTGGGTGACGTGAAGCCTGATTCTCTGCTATGACATGAAGACAGATTCTGCGCTGACATAAGGCCAGATTCTCTGTTACGGGACCGCTCTCCTCTGTCTGGGTGCCGGGGCCTAAATGTGTGACAGTGGCCTGTTCCAGTGGTGAGTGACGTTAAGCCTGATTCTCTGCTATGACATGAAGACTGATTCTGCGCTGACATAAGGCCAGATTCTCTGTTACGGGACCTCTCTCCTCTGCCTGGGTGCCTGGGCCTAAATGTGTGACAGTGGCCTGTTCCAGTGGTGGGTGACGTGATGCCTGATTCTCTGCTATGACATGAAGACAGATTGTGTGCTGACATAAGGCCAGATTCTCTGTTACAGGACCTCTCTCCTCTGTCTGGGTGCCGGGGCCTAAATGTGTGACAGTGGCCTGTTCCAGTGGTGGGTGACGTGAAGCCTGATTCTCTGCTATGACATGAAGACTGATTCTGCGCTGACATAAGGCCAGATTCTCTGTTACGGGACCGCTCTCCTCTGTCTGGGTGCCTGGGCTTAAATGTGTGACAGTGGCCTGTTCCAGTGGTGGGTGACGTGAAGCCTGATTCTCTGCTATGACATGAAGACTGATTCTGCGCTGACATAAGGCCAGATTCTCTGTTACGGGACCTCTCTCCTCTGCCTGGGCGCCTGGGCCTAAATGTGTGACAGTGGCCTGTTCCAGTGGTGGGTGACGTGATGCCTGATTCTCTGCTATGACATGAAGACAGATTCTGTGCTGACATAAGGCCAGATTCTCTGTTACAGGACCTCTCTCCTCTGTCTGGGTGCCGGGGCCTAAATGTGTGACAGTGGCCTATTCCAGTGGTGGGTGACGTGAAGCCTGATTCTCTGCTATGACATGAAGACAGATTCTGCGCTGACATAAGGCCAGATTCTCTGTTACGGGACCACTCTCCTCTGTCTGGGTGCATGGGCCTAAATGTGTGACAGTGGCCTGTTCCAGTGGTGGGTGACGTTAAGCCTGATTCTCTGCTATGACATGAAGACTGATTCTGCGCTGACATTAGGCCAGATTCTCTGTTACGGGACCTCTCTCCTCTGCCTGGGTGCCTGGGCCTAAATGTGTGACAGTGGCCTGTTTCAGTGGTGGGTGACGTGATGCCTGATTCTCTGTTATGACATGAAGACAGATTCTGCGCTGACATCAGGTCAGATTCTCTGTTACGGGACCTCTCTCCTCTGTCTGGGTGCCTGGGCCTAAATGTGTGACAGTGGCCTGTTCCAGTGGTGGGTGACGTGAAGCCTGATTTTCTGCTATGACATGAAGACTGATTCTGCGCTGATATAAGGCCAGATTCTCTGTTACAGGACCTCTCTCCTCTGCCTGGGTGCCTGGGCCTAAATGTGTGACAGTGGCCTGTTCCAGTGGTGGGTGACGTGAAGCCTGATTCTCTGCTATGACATGAAGCCTGATTCTGCGCTGACATAAGGCCAGATTCTCTGTTACGGGACCTCTCTCCTCTGCCTGGGTGCCTGGGCCTAAATGTGTGACAGTGGCCTGTTCCAGTGGTGGGTGACGTGAAGCCTGATTCTCTGCTATGAGATGAAGACTGATTCTTCGCTGACATCAGGCCAGATTCTCTGTTACAGGACCGCTCTCCTCTGTCTGGGTGCCTGGGCCTAAATGTGTGACAGTGGCCTGTTCCAGTGGTGGGTGACGTGAAGCCTGATTCTCTGCTATGACATGAAGACTGATTCTGCGCTGACATAAGGCCAGATTCTCTGTTACGGGAACTCTCTCCTCTGTCTGGGTGCCGGGGCCTAAATGTGTGACAGTGGCCTGTTCCAGTGGTGGGTGACGTGAAGCCTGATTCTCTGCTATGACATGAAGACTGATTCTGCGCTGACATAAGGCCAGATTCTCTGTTACAGGACCGCTCTCCTCTGTCTGGGTGCCTGGGCCTAAATGTGTGACAGTGGCCTGTTCCAGTGGTGGGTGACGTGAAGCCTGATTCTCTGCTATGACATGAAGACTGATTCTGCGCTGACATAAGGCCAGATTCTCTGTTACGGGAACTCTCTCCTCTGTCTGGGTGCCGGGGCCTAAATGTGTGACAGTGGCCTGTTCCAGTGGTGGGTGACGTGAAGCCTGATTCTCTGCTATGACATGAAGACTGATTCTGCGCTGACATAAGGCCAGATTCTCTGTTACAGGACCGCTCTCCTCTGTCTGGGTGCCTGGGCCTAAATGTGTGACAGTGGCCTGTTCCAGTGGTGGGTGACGTGAAGCCTGATTCTCTGCTATGACATGAAGACTGATTCTGCGCTGACATAAGGCCAGATTCTCTGTTACGGGACCTCTCTCCTCTGCCTGGGCGCCTGGGCCTAAATGTGTGACAGTGGCCTGTTCCAGTGGTGGGTGACGTGAAGCCTGATTCTCTGCTATGACATGAAGACAGATTCTGCGCTGACATAAGGCCAGATTCTCTGTTACGGGACCACTCTCCTCTGTCTGGGTGCCTGGGCCTAAATGTGTGACAGTGGCCTGTTCCAGTGGTGGGTGACGTGAAGCCTGATTCTCTGCTATGACATGAAGACTGATTCTGCGCTGACATAAGGCCAGATTCTCTGTTACGGGACCTCTCTCCTCTGTCTGGGTGCCGGGGCCTAAATGTGTGACAGTGGCCTGTTCCAGTGGTGGGTGACATGAAGCCTGATTCTCTGCTATGACATGAAGACAGATTCTGCGCTGACATAAGGCCAGATTCTCTGTTACGGGACCGCTCTCCTCTGTCTGGGTGCCGGGGCCTAAATGTGTGACAGTGGCCTGTTCCAGTGGTGGGTGACGTGATGCCTGATTCTCTGCTATGACATGAAGACAGATTCTGTGCTGACATAAGGCCAGATTCTCTGTTATAGGACCTCTCTCCTCTGTCTGGGTGCCGGGGCCTAAATGTGTGACAGTGGCCTGTTCCAGTGGTGGGTGACGTGAAGCCTGATTCTCTGCTATGACATGAAGACTGATTCTGCGCTGACATAAGGCCAGATTCTCTGTTACGGGACCGCTCTCCTCTGTCTGGGTGCCGGGGCCTAAATGTGTGACAGTGGCCTGTTCCAGTGGTGAGTGACGTTAAGCCTGATTCTCTGCTATGACATGAAGACTGATTCTGCGCTGACATAAGGCCAGATTCTCTGTTACGGGACCTCTCTCCTCTGCCTGGGTGCCTGGGCCTAAATGTGTGACAGTGGCCTGTTCCAGTGGTGGGTGACGTGATGCCTGATTCTCTGCTATGACATGAAGACAGATTGTGTGCTGACATAAGGCCAGATTCTCTGTTACAGGACCTCTCTCCTCTGTCTGGGTGCCGGGGCCTAAATGTGTGACAGTGGCCTGTTCCAGTGGTGGGTGACGTGAAGCCTGATTCTCTGCTATGACATGAAGACTGATTCTGCGCTGACATAAGGCCAGATTCTCTGTTACGGGACCGCTCTCCTCTGTCTGGGTGCCTGGGCTTAAATGTGTGACAGTGGCCTGTTCCAGTGGTGGGTGACGTGAAGCCTGATTCTCTGCTATGACATGAAGACTGATTCTGCGCTGACATAAGGCCAGATTCTCTGTTACGGGACCTCTCTCCTCTGCCTGGGCGCCTGGGCCTAAATGTGTGACAGTGGCCTGTTCCAGTGGTGGGTGACGTGATGCCTGATTCTCTGCTATGACATGAAGACAGATTCTGTGCTGACATAAGGCCAGATTCTCTGTTACAGGACCTCTCTCCTCTGTCTGGGTGCCGGGGCCTAAATGTGTGACAGTGGCCTGTTCCAGTGGTGGGTGACGTGAAGCCTGATTCTCTGCTATGACATGAAGACAGATTCTGCGCTGACATAAGGCCAGATTCTCTGTTACGGGACCACTCTCCTCTGTCTGGGTGCCTGGGCCTAAATGTGTGACAGTGGCCTGTTCCAGTGGTGGGTGACGTTAAGCCTGATTCTCTGCTATGACATGAAGACTGATTCTGCGCTGACGTTAGGCCAGATTCTCTGTTACGGGACCTCTCTCCTCTGCCTGGGTGCCTGGGCCTAAATGTGTGACAGTGGCCTGTTTCAGTGGTGGGTGACGTGATGCCTGATTCTCTGTTATGACATGAAGACAGATTCTGCGCTGACATCAGGTCAGATTCTCTGTTACGGGACCTCTCTCCTCTGTCTGGGTGCCTGGGCCTAAATGTGTGACAGTGGCCTGTTCCAGTGGTGGGTGACGTGAAGCCTGATTTTCTGCTATGACATGAAGACTGATTCTGCGCTGATATAAGGCCAGATTCTCTGTTACAGGACCTCTCTCCTCTGCCTGGGTGCCTGGGCCTAAATGTGTGACAGTGGCCTGTTCCAGTGGTGGGTGACGTGAAGCCTGATTCTCTGCTATGACATGAAGACTGATTCTGCGCTGACATAAGGCCAGATTCTCTGTTACGGGACCTCTCTCCTCTGCCTGGGTGCCTGGGCCTAAATGTGTGACAGTGGCCTGTTCCAGTGGTGGGTGACGTGAAGCCTGATTCTCTGCTATGAGATGAAGACTGATTCTTCGCTGACATCAGGCCAGATTCTCTGTTACGGGACCTCTCTCCTCTGCCTGGGTGCCTGGGCCTAAATGTGTGACAGTGGCCTGTTCCAGTGGTGGGTGACATAAAGCCTGATTCTCTGCTATGACATGAAGACTGATTCTGTGCTGACATGAAGCCAGATTCTCTGCTATGGCATGAAGAGACTGATTCTGTGCTGACATGAAGCCAGATTCTTTGCTATGGCATGAAGAGACTGATTCTCTGCTGACGTGAAGCCAGATTCTCTGCTATGGGACCTCTGTCCAATTGATATTGGGTCATTTTTATTTTTTTTATTTTTATTTTAATTCATTTCCCTATCCACATTTGTTTGCAGGGGATTTACCTACATGTTGCTGCCTTTTGCAGCCCTCTAGCTCTTTCCTGGGCTGTTTTACAGCCTTTTTAGTGCCCAAAAGTTCGGGTCCCCATTGACTTCAATGGGATTCGGGTTCGGGACGAAGTTCGGTTCGGGTTCGGATCCCGAACCCGAACATTTCCGTGAAGTTCGGCCGAACTTCTCGAACCCGAACATCCAGGTGTTCGCTCAACTCTATTTATGACCTCTTAGTAATTTATAGATAAGGGTTATTAGATGATGGGCACAAAGTGAAAGTACCCGTCACACAGTTTGAAAAACAGTTAACCCTTTTGAGACAAAACTGCTCAATATTTTTAATAAAGGTCAATTGAAAAAATGATTTTTAGTCAAAAATAAATAAAACTCAATCATAAACAAAAATTGGCTCCGAAGGTGTACATTGTCCTTAAAAAAAATCACTTTTGAAATGAATAGAATTATCTTGTTACAATGACTTCAGGCAGGGTGTTAGACATATTAGGCAGTAAGTGTACCATTAGTTTTTTCAAGTTGATGTGTTAGAAGCAAAAAATTAGCAAGTATAAGAATCTAAGTTACTATATATTTATATTTTAATAGTTCTGCACTACATTTCAGATGATCTGCTCCATCTGAGCACTCTGAATTACAGTTGAAGCACAGTTGCACATCTGTTCATTTTCTTTGTCTTAAACAGCAGGATGCCTATTTAATGTAATTGTTTCTTTTGAAAGCTTTATTCAGAAAGTATGCCAGATTGACCAATGTGTCAAAAGAAAAAGAATCTGAGTTATTTTAATTCACTTTAAGGAGTATGTTTTCTTTGATAGAATTGCCCAAAAAGAGATATAATTTGTGACCTACGAAAAATGAACATATTGTCTCAACATATTTGATTAAAGAAAAATTCTGCCTTAAAGGGAATATGTCAGCAATGCTTCATCTATATAGATAATTTTGCACCCATACATGATTTAAAACATACCTTTCTGTGCATGTACAATCTCAAGAAAATGAAGTTTGTTCTATGAAAACATGAGCCACAAAGTGCCCAGCACCTCCCTTGTGTGCTCCCAACTTCCTGCGATGTTACCGATGCCCTCCCCCTCTGCCAGCGATGTCACCTCTCTGCTCTCTGCCTATTTTTACAGTTGTCGCCAAAGAATCTTACTTCTTGCAGACATACATTAAGGGGGGATTTTTATCATAAACTGGCTTATTACTTCAGTCTATGATATCTCCTGCTCTGCCTGGAGGATGTGACTAATTTATGAAGAGGTGCAGTCCAGTATTATTTTCATTATATTCTATGTGCATGATTATTGGGGCAGACATCTTGCATATGAACAGTAGTTCTGAAGAACCGATACATTACAAACAAATACAAAAAGTAGAGTGAAGCTCATTGGTTAAAGGGAACCTGTCATGTGGATATTTGATTATAATCTAACTAATTATATACAATCATTAACTGCTAAAAAGTGCCTTAGATGTATTCACTTACTGGTGTGACAGATGGTTACCTCATAATATACACACAAAGATGCCGCATGCTAATGAGCTGATTTGAGTCCAGCGTGATGTCATTGAGTCCAGCGTATATTTAATTCAGAGCTATAGTCACTCCCCTGCCCACCTGCTGCTGGTTAATTCAGCAGCAGGTGGGCGGGGAGAGTCAGGAGCTCATGAATATTCATGACTCATCATTATCAGCTGGATCTTTTCAATACAAGATGTTGGCAGATTGACTGGGTCATTTAAAGAAAGTGACGCAGTATTGTGCTAAGAGAATCAATCACTTATTTATGTTGCCCTTAGTTAGGACACCATAAAACTGGTGACAGGTTCCCTTTAATGTGAAATAATGACAATGACATTGAAGATGAAAAAACATCTAACAGTGTCAATCCATTGATGTCTTGCACCATACATATACAGAGCAAGTTGGGACTTTAAAGATGGTGCCTGTTCAAGACTTGAGCAGCCACCATAGCCGCTGGGTGCCTACTATTTTACATAGCAGACAACTGGGGGCAGAGTCATTGATCAGCAAGAAGGGCAATCACAGACATTTAACCCCTCAGATGCCATGGTCAATTGTGAATGCTCTCCCAGGGACCACATTACTATGCTGCGTATAGATCTAGCGATTTAGTTGGTATGACAGCCTTTTGCCTTCTGAAGGCTCCTAGGCCTGTCACAGTGATGTTCCTATGGTGCTCTTCTTGTGGCAGTGCTTGATAAGAACTCACTAAGTCCCTTCGGCTGCAATGTTAAAGCATTGCAGTCTATGGGAGAACTGATCAGACAATAGCATGTCAAAGTCCCCTAGGGAGACTTTAAAGGAACCTGACATCTCAGATATTCAATTTTAGCTGCCCATGGTACCTCATTCTTGTGCTTTTGGGGCTCTGTAAGCAGTTCCCGTTGTATGGAAATTAGTCTGTTCAAATGAAGGAGGCATGTGTTTTACACCTCCAAGTGAAGTTTTCCAAACATCCCCCAGCTCCTGAATGTTGATTGATGTTCTCTCAGGCAATGATTGTTATCACCAGGTCTTAATAGATCCCACACAGGCTCCGTCAATCAAGTTGCAAAAGGTGGGGCCAGGGAAACCTTGACTCGGACGAGTAAAACGTTAGCCTTATTGACTTGAACAGACTCATTAGTGGAAGAATAAGCATTATCAGAATATTTACTAGTTAAAACACTGCATTAAGAACTGCTTCCAGAGCCCCATAAGCACATGAGTAAGGTAAAATTGCATGTCCAATATGCCAGGTTTCCTCTAAAGTGTGAAAAAAGTTTAAAAAAAAGTAAAATTAATGTAAAAAATTCAAATCCGACCCTTTCCCAATTTTAAAACAATAATGATCATTAGCATTTGTTTTAATTCTGTATGGAGAACTCTCTCCGTACAGCTTTAAAATGTATTGCCTCTGTTGAGGCAAAATTTGTTTCAATCGACTACAGATTACTAATTTGAGATGTTTTCAGATATGTAGAGCTGAATACCAAATTCATTTATCGAAGTCTTGTGCGACTTTGCCTCAACAGAGGCCATACATTTTAATGCCATACGGAGACAGGTTTCTGTACAGCATTAAAACAAAGTGTCAGAATGAATCAACTTTGGATCTATGATTCAAAGTTCGATTTGCTCAACACTAGTCATCAGTATATAAATCTCTGAAAACCCTTTAAATCATATTTTGTAGCACTAAAGCATCTATCTATCCATCATTTATCATTCTATCTATCAATCTATTTATCTATCTATCTATCTATCGATCTATCGATCTATTCATCCATCTACCTATGTCTGTCTGTATTTTTCTACCTATGTATCTGTCTATCTACAGTGTCTTGAAAAAGTATTCATGCTTTTTGAACTTTTCAACATTTTTTCATGTTACGCCCACAAAATGAAATGTATTTTATTGGGATTTTATGTGATAGACCAACACAAAGTAGCAAGTATGTGTGAAGTGAAAGGAAAATGATATATGGTTTGCAAAAATTTTAATTAATGAAGATCTGGAAAGTGTGGCATAAATTTGTATTCAGCCCCCTATACTCTGATACCCCTAAATAAAATACAGTGTGACCAGTTGTGTGTATTTTCTTCTCATCGGCCATCATGGCTGTCCACCTAAACTGACAGCCCAGGCAAGGAGAGCACTAATTAGATAAGCAGCCAAGACGCCCATGGTCAGGAGGAGCTGCAGAGATCCACAGCTCAGGTGGGAGAATCTGTCCACAGGACAACTAATAGTTGTGTACTCCACAAATCTGACCTTTATGGAGGGTTGGCAAGATGAAGGCTATTCTTGAAAGCAAGCCAAAGGAAGTCTCATTTGTAGTTTGCCACAAAGCATATACTGCACATCACCCTGAATGCACCATTCCCTTTGAAACATGGTGTTGGTAGCATCATGCTTTGGGGATGCTTTTCTTCAGCAGGGACAGAGAAGCTGGCCAGAGTTGATGGGAAGATGGATGGAGCTAAATACAGGGGAATCCTGGAGGAATACTGGGGAGGAGGTTCACCTTCCACTAGGACAACAACCCTAAATATGCAGCTAGACCTACAATGTCATGGTTTATATCAAAGCATATTCATGTGTTAGAATGGCCCATTCAAAATTCAGACCTAAATCCCACTGAGAATCTGTGGCAAGACACGGAAATTGCTGTTCGCAGACGCTCTCCATCCAATCTGACTGAGATTGAGCTATTTTGCAAAGAAGAATGGACAAAAATTTCAGTCTCTAGATGTGCAAAGCTGACAGACACATACCGCAAAATACTTGCAAATGTAATTGCAGCAAAAGGTGGTCCTAAAAAGTATTGACTCAGGGGGCTGAATACAAATACACACCACACTTTCTAGGATTTTATTAATTAAAATTTTTGAAAACCATGTATCATTTTCTTTTCACTTCACACATACTTGCTACTTTGTGTTGGTTTATCACATAAAATCGCAATAAAATACATTTAAGTTTGTGGGTGTAATGTGAAAAAATGTGGAAATGGGTATGAAAACTTTTTCAAGGCACTTTATACAATAACTATTATCTATCTATCTATCTATCCATATTGATTTTTAATAAGTATTTGAAAAAGATTTACATAGTCAGAGAGTATACTATCAGAAGTATTTTGATGTTTTGTAATATTTCAAATTTAGTAACCTTTCAAGTTCATGGCAAAACAATTTCTTCAAATTTCCCCAACGGGATAACTGATAAAATTGCACCCTTGCATAAATCCATCCTACTTGCTGAGCTTTCAGATTAACAGTTGAAATCCATTACCCTTTTTCAATGTCATGTCTGGAGACTTTATTGAAAGCATTTCATGCGGCATTAGCAGTTTATTGGGCAATGTGGAAATCAAAGTGTCAGAGCTGTATAAGGGCTTGTCATACAAGAGATGGGGAAACCACTTCTAGAACCACTTTGTTAAATCAATTGAAGATCTCCTATGGCATTTACTGCAAAATCTTGTTATGCGAAAGTACTTTAATTTAGTCGTACCACAAGGAAAGTGTGGTTTTCTTTTTATTTCTGTCCATTCATTCGGAAATATGTTTTATATGATGGGCTGTATTCAAGAATGAGGAAAATCAAATTAAAAGTTCATTGTATTAACAAATACAGCTATTACTGTAGAGAATAAACCAGTTGCATGCCAAGTAGATGGAGTACATTTATTTTAGATGAATAGCAAAAGATTGCTAACTTTGTAGCACTCATTGGCCGTACTGTAGCTTTTCTTTATGTAATACTACCACAGAGATAATGAGATAATTCCTTCTCTGTAGACGTGTCCCAAATGCCGTTATAAGAATATACAGTAAATGTTACTCTGAGCATTTTTTAATTATATATCCATATATACTGTACTGTATCCACTTCTTTCTTATACTGCCATCAGAAATAGTTGTTTTTGAAACGTATTATTATACAAAATATTTCTGACAATTTTTTGCTGTTTTTGCTTTCATTTTGGCAGTATTGTACCATTGAACATTAATTACCAACTGTTGTCTTCCTGCTGCAGTTAGAACAAATGATTAAACATCTTGTATAGATAATTAATACACTGTCAGTTTACTCCTGCTGTAAGGGGGAAATGTTATCTGAATGGTAATAGTAGTAATGTGATAATAGTAGATTTAGAATTAGGGTAACAGTATGACAGCTATATTGTTTTCTTAATAGGCCTAGATTTGCATTGATTGGTGTAATGTGTGATGCTGTAATTGAGTCTCTACATGAGAGCTTTCTGTAGTCTTAGTAATGGTCTGACTGACAGTTGAGATAGAAGACTAGAATACATGAAGTTACTTTAAAACAAGGATTATTTCAATTACTTATGTAAGTCAATAATTTAAGATTTAAGACACACCTGATTATAAGATACACCTAGGTTTTAGAGGAGGAAAATAAGAAAAAAATATTTTTTTATCAGATCTCAGATCTGACACCAATCTTCATCAGTTAGAACCAACCAATACCTCAGATAGCATTAATCAAGGGGGCCTAGACTAACATAATCCAACTCCTACAACATAACTAACTAGTGGCCCCTAATATATGCAAATAGTCTCGTATAAAATATAACAAAATGTTTTATTATATTAGAAATACATACACATAGGTGAAAACATGGGGCTAAAAAAAGGCCTGTAGGACCCCTCCACCACAAAACCCCTGGTAGTAGAGACCACCTGAGAGCAACTACAGGTCACAGGCCCATGGAAAATACATCAAATGGTGGGAACAAACAATACATATATACAGTATGTATCCTGATTAAATACAAAGTGTAAACATGATTTAAAAAAATGCTATACTTGTAAGCAAAAGTATCCTACAATCCTGCATTGTGTGAAGACCATTAAAACAACAGGAACCATGCCCAATATCAAGAATGCATAGTAACAGGTCTGCACAGCAGGGCATAGATACACAAACTGCATAATATTATAATGACACTGGCAGCTATAACAACATAAATAAATTACCCATATCGGACAGGTGACCCAAGGATCCCGGCATACTGATGCCTCAACGCGCGTTTCGCAAACCCACTGGGTTCGCCAACCCAATCTTCATCAGACCTCAGATCAGACCCCCAATCTTTATCAGACCTCAGTTCAGACCCCCCAATCAGACCCCCAATCTTTTTCCGACCTCAGATTAGACTCCCTCAATTAGACCTCCAATCTTTATCAGACTTTGGATAAGACAGTAAAATAAATAAAACAACTTACCTCTCCTGCTCTGGATGCCACACTCTTTTTGTGCTTACCGCTCCTTGATGTTCTGCCAGTGCGGTGCTGCGCTGGGACCTATGTGCACTACGTCTTGACGCTCTATGCAGTCCGGACACAGCACACCAAATGCTTGAAAGAAGACAAGGGAGCTTTGAATACAGCCAGCACTTCCAATGGCACAGTCACTGCTCCCCACAAATCCTGCATACAAATTAGCTCTTCTATTATGGAAGCACTCATTAGTATTTACTTTATAAGAAGCACTGCCATTTCTTTGGTGGAAAAAGTACATCTTATAAAGCGAAAAATATGGGGCCAGATTTATTATTGTCTGACGGCATACACTGGGCTATGATAACCAGGTGCAATCCTCATCATAAATTAGCCACAGCATCCGGCAGTCCCTGTGTCTGAACTGGCCTGCATAGATCATTGTTATTCTACGCCAGAAAACTGGCATAGAAGATATAAATGTGGTGGGGCTGCAAACTAACTCATACAATAAGATTCCCATATTCTAACAATTTGAAGCCTAGAAATGGCAGATATAGACCATTTGTGCTAATATATTTATAAGGTTATTGGAAGTGAAAGTGGAAATTGAATTTACCAAATCAAAAGTTAATGTCACACAAGGATCACTGGATGGCTAAATGTTGAACTAGGACAGACTTCAACAGGATTACAGCCTTTAAATTTGATTGATTTTCATGAATAGGTTTTATAGCCCAAAAATGTTAAAGGGGTTATTACTTTCTGATTATTGTTAACCATTGTGTTTATGTGATGATTATATGGCACGTATTAACCCCTTTAGTATCGATCCACTTTTCACCTTAAATCCCAGGCCGATTTTTGCAAATCTGACATGTGTCACTTTATGTGGTAATAACTTTAAAACACTTTTACTTATCCAAGCCATTCTGAGATTGTTTTTTTATGACACGTTGTACTTCATAACAGTCATAAATTTGAGTCACCTTTACTTATGAAAAAATCCAAATTTACCAACAATTTAGAAAAATTAGCAATTTTCAAAATTCCATTTGTCTGCTTTTAAAACAGAAAGTAATGCCTCATAAAATATTTATTACTTAACATTCTCTATATGTCTGCTTTATTTTTGCATCATTTTGTAAATGGCATTTTATTTTTTAGGACGTTAGGCTTAGAAGTTTAGAAGCAATTTTTCAAATTTCCCAAATTTCCAAAAACATTTTTTTTAAGCCCAGTTTAGTTATAAAGTGATTTTGAGGGGCTTACATAATGGAAACCACCCTAAAATTATGCCATTTTAGAAACTAAACCCCTCAACCTATTTAATACTGATGTTACAAACTTTGGTAACCCATGAGGTGTTCCACAAATATGAAAGGAAAATGGAGGTAAAATTTTTAAATTTCACTTTTTTGGTAGATTTTGTATGTTAATCAATTTTTTCTTGCAACACAGCAATGGTTAACAGCAAAATAAACCTCAATATGCATTACTCTGATTCAGCAGTTTACAGAAATATTCCATATTTGGTAGTAAAATGCTGTTAAGGTACATAGCAGTGGTCAGAAGGAAAGAAGCACCATATGGATTTTGGAGGCAGATTTTGCTAGAATGGTTTTTAGGCACCATTTTGTATTTGAAAAGACCCAGACGTACCGCTACAGTGGAAACCCTCAAAAAGTGACCCCATTTCGGAAAATACACCCCTTAAAGAATAAATTAGGGGGTATACTAAGCACTTTGACTGCCTAAGAGTTTTCCGGAATGTGGAAACGCTCGGTTGTGAAAATGAAAAGTGTGGTACTACACTTTTTGTGAGGCAAGGTAAAAAAATGGCTGTTTTGGCACAGTTTTTTCAATATTTTTATAGCATTCACCTGAGGGGGCATATAATGTGATATTTTTATAGAGCAGGTTGTTATGGATGTGTCGATACCTAATATGTCTATCATTTTAATTTTTGTCAAGTTTTACATAGTGAAAGCCATTTTGAACAGAATAAAATCTTTTTTTTGTGTTTCCATTTTCTGAAAGCCATATTTTTTTTTTGGGGGGGAGATTGTCTTAAATAGGGTCTCATTTTTTGCAGGATGAGATCAAGGTCTGATTGGTATCATTTTGGGCTAAATATGCCTTTTTGATTGCTTAGTATTACATGTTTTTTGAGGCAAGGTGACCAAAAAATGGCTGTTTCGGCACTGTTGTTATTTTTTTTATGGAGTTCACCTGACGGGGTGGATCATGTGATATTTTTATAGAGCCGGTCGATACGGACACGGCGATACCTAATATGTCTACTTTTCTCTTTTTCTCTATTTTTTACAACGTTTTTAAACTTTATTTTGTAAAAAGCAAGCTTTTTTTTTTACTTGAAAATTTAAATTTTTAATTTTGTAAAACTTTTTTAAAGCTATTTTTTTAAGCTTTTTTTTTTTTTTTTTTTACTTTATTTTTTGCCCCACTCTGGGACTTCAACTTTTGGGGGTCTGATCCCCTTTACAATGCATTACAATACATTTGTATTGTAATGCATTGGCTGTAAGTGTATTACCAGTTTAATACACTTACAACCTGCTTTCTGTGAGATCCAGGGGGGCGTGAGGGTTAATGTGCCGGCATCAGTGTTTTCATCGATGCCATCACATACAGCAGGGGTCCTGATATCAGTGATTTCCGGACCCCTGAAGCTGATCGGGCAGGCAATTTCAGACCTAGTTCCCAGCCCCGTACATGTACGTGCTGGTATCCTACAGGTTAATGTAGACTTTGTTGACATTTTCTACATTTTATAAGGTACGTATTCTCCCTTGTTTACAAAGTCTTTTGTGCTGTCAACACAGAGAAATCTGTTCATTAGGCTACTTTCACACTGGCATTTTGGTTCCCGTTTGTGAGATCCGTTCAGGGATCTCACAAGCGGTCCAAAGTGGATCAGTTTTGCCCTTAATGCATTCTGAATGGATAAGGATCCACTCAGAATACATTAGTTTGGCTCAGTTTGGCTCTGGAG
Organism: Bufo bufo; assembly: GCF_905171765.1. NCBI lineage: Eukaryota > Metazoa > Chordata > Amphibia > Anura > Bufonidae > Bufo > Bufo bufo. The sequence continues at coordinate 377,270,988 of NC_053390.1, forward strand.
GCGGACACTAAAACGTTGCTTGCACCGTTTTGGTGTCCGTCTGACGAAACTGAGCGAAACGGATCCGTCCTGACACACAATGAAAGTCAATGGGGACGGATCCGTTTTCACTAATACAATATGGCACAATAGAAAACGGATCCGTCCCCCATTGACTTTAATGGTGTTCAAGACGTATCCGTTTTGGCTAAGTTAAAGATAATACAAACAGATCCGTTCTGAATGGATGCATGCGTTTGTATTATCTGAACGGATGCGTTTGTGCAGATCCATGACGGATCCACACCAAACGTGAGTGTGAAAGTAGCCACTAATTAGGCTACTAATTGAGGGTTATGTGACTAGGCAAATCACCTCCATGTGATGTCTCCTCCATTCAAATATACTACAATTGCCACCTCTATTTGTTGTGTTGGGAGTTTAGTGCAGGTGCAGTGTGTTTGAAAGGAGGAGGCATCACATGGAGGTGATTTGCCTGGTCACGTGACCCTGCATTAGGAACCATCTATTAGACAGGACTTTTTTGCACAAAAGACTTTGTAAACAAGAAGTATAAAATGTAGAAATTGGTGCAGAATTAAAAAAAGGGCTATAGTAGTAAGTGCCCTATAAAATATTTATCACATTGATCAACAATAAACAGAAAGTGGCCAAACCCTTTAACTGATAATATGAGTCATCTCATCAATGACAAGCTGGGAATGTAAAGTGGCCCTCTTTGCATCGGCCCACCTGGAAATTTTCATGTAGGGTCTATGGCCAGTCCGCTCATGCTTGTTAGGTCCTATGGTATTGAATATTTTAATTATTTCACATATAGGGGCAGATTTACAAAGACTATCTTTATATATGTCATTCTTAGTCAAAATTACTTGCACCCAAAGTGAAATCAATGACAGTTGTATTGTGGCATGAATTTCACTTATAATATATGACAATTTTATTTTGTAAATTATGGTAAATGTATCAGGCCAAAGCAGCCTGTTCCTTTATGACCCTTAAAAGTGACTAAACTGGACAAAAAAAAATCACTAATTTTTGAGCAAATTACTGTTTGTACAAAACTATGTGACTTATAGTCAACTGGAAATTGGTGTACAGCATTGATTTATTTTGCCCACACTGCTTTTGATTATTTTCCTGAACATCTTTAAAGGATGTTTCAACCTCTTTGTAGTTAAACATTGATTTAAAAAACTATGCAATTACCATAGATGAAGCTGCAGATAATGACTCATTTCTTCTGCAGTTGCCACTGCTGGGGAAATGTACAAACCGGATTCCAAAAAAGTTGGGACACTATACAAATCGTGAATAAAAACTGAATGCAATGATGTGGAGGTGCCAACTTCTAATATTTTATTCAGAATAGAACATAAATCACGGAACAAAAGTTTAAACTGAAAAATTGTACCATTTTAAGGGAAAAATATGTTGAATCAGAATTTCATGGTGTCAACAAATCCCCAAAAAGTTGGGACAAGGCCATTTTGACCACTGTGTGGCATCTCCCCTTCTTCTTATAACACTCAACAGACGTCTGGGGACCGAGGAGACCAGTTTCTCAAGTTTAGAAATAGGAATGCTCTCCCATTCTTGTCTAATACAGGCCTCTAACTGTTCAATCGTCTTGGGCCTTCTTTGTTGCACCTTCCTCTTTATGATGCGCCAAATGTTCTCTATAGGTGAAAGATCTGGACTGCAGACTGGCCATTTCAGTACCCGGATCCTTCTCCTACGCAGCCATGATGTTGTGATTGATGCAGAATGTGGTCTGGCATTATCTTGTTGAAAAATGCAGGGTCTTCCCTGAAAGAGATGACGTCTGGATGGGAGCATATGTTGTTCTAGAACCTGAATATATTTTTCTGCATTGATGGTGCCTTTCCAGACATGCAAGCTGCCCATGCCACACGAACTCATGCAACCCCATACCATCAGAGATGCAGGCTTCTGAACTGAGCGTTGATAACAACTTGGGTTGTCCTTGTCCTCTTTAGTCCGGATGACATGGCGTCCCAGATTTCCAAAAAGAACTTCGAATCGTGACTCGTCTGACCACAGAACAGTCTTCCATTTTGCTACACTCCATTTTAAATGATCCCTGGCCCAGTGAAAACGCCTGAGCTTGTGGATCTTGCTTAGAAATGGCTTCTTCTTTGCACTGTAGAGTTTCAGCTGGCAACAGCGGATGGCACGGTGGATTGTGTTCGTGGATTGTGTTCACTGACAATGGTTTCTGGAAGTATTCCTGAGCCCATTCTGTGATTTCCTTTACAGTAGCATTCCTGTTTGTGGTGCAGTGTCGTTTAAGGGCCCGGAGATCACGGGCATCCAGTATGGTTTTACGGCCTTGACCCTTACGCACAGAGATTGTTCCAGATTCTCTGAATCTTTGGATGATGTTATGCACAGTTGATGATGATAGATGCAAAGTCTTTGCAATTTTTCACTGGGTAACACCTTTCTGATATTGCTCCACTATCTTTCTGCGCAACATTGTGGGAATTGGTGATCCTCTACCCATCTTAGCTTCTGAGAGACACTGCCACTCTGAGAAGCTCTTTTTATACCCAATCATGTTGCCAATTGATCTAATTAGTGTTAATTGGTCTTCCAGCTCTTCGTTATGCTCAAATTTACTTTTTCCAGCCTCTTATTGCTACTTGTCCCAACTTTTTGGGGATTTGTTGACACCGTGAAATTTTGAATCAACTTATTTTTCCTTTAAAATTATACATTTACTCGGATTAAACATTTGATCTGTCATCTACGTTCTATTACAAATAAAATATTGACATTTGCCATCTCCACATCATTGCATTCAGTTTTTATTCACAATTTGTTTAGTGTCCCAACTTTTTTGGAAACCGGTTTGTAGTATTACTGTCACGGAACCATGAACCAGACGTACAACAAGAGATAAGTGAAAATAAGAAGGCTTTATTGAAAATAAAGCTGTAAAGCAAGAGTCCAAACGGATGGCGAAACCGAAGCAGAGTCTTTGCGAAGCCAGAGGTCAGGAACCAGAAGGGTAGTCAGACGAAGCCAGGATCAGGAACCAGCAGGGTAGTCAGACGAAGCCAGGATCAGGAACCAGCAGGGTAGTCGGACGAAACCAGGATCAGGAACCAGCAGGGTAGTCGGACGAAACCAGGATCAGGAACCAGAAGCAGCAGCAGACTAGAAGCATGTGAACACAGGAGGACCAAGCAAGGAACTGAAGCCACAGACCTCCTATATATATGAGCTAGGCATCCAGCTCCTCCCAGTGGGAAGGAGGAGCCGCAGGGTGGGAGGCTACAAGAAACCCAGAAACCAAGATGGCCGCCAGCACTTGTCAAACGAAGGAGAACAGCAAGAAGGTAAGACCATGACAGTACCTCCCCCTCAAGGGCCCCTCCTCCGCGGAGTAAAGAACGGTTTCTGAGGGAAGCGTGCGTGGAAGGCTCGGAGCAAGGCAGGAGCATGGACATCTGCGGAGGGAACCCAGGAACGCTCCTCTGCACCATAACCACGCCAATGGACCAAAAACTGCACCCGACCGCGGACCAGGCGTGAGTCCAGGATATTGCTCACCTCATACTCCTCACGATTACCCACTTGGACCGGACGAGGCCGAGGAACCGAGGAAGTGAAACGATTACACACCAGTGGCTTCAACAGGGAGACATGAAACACGTTGGAGATCCGCATGCCAGGAGGAAGCGCAAGGGCATAGGCTACCGGGTTTACCCTGTGAAGCACTCGGAAGGGACCAACAAAGCGAGGCGCCAGCTTGGGAGTGGGCACTCGAAGGTTGAGGTTGCGGGTGGACAACCATACACGGTCTCCGACCTGGTAGGAAGGAGCAGGCGCTCGTCTGCGATCAGCCTGGAGTCTCTGGCGCTGCGCAGAGACCTCAAGGGACTTCTGGATGAGTACCCAAGAAGCACGTAGGACGGAAAGGTGATCCTCCACAGCCGGAATATCCTGGGGAGAGAATACCTCCGGTAACACGGCAGGTTGGAACCCATAATTGGCCATGAAGGGAGACGTCCCAGAGGAAGAGTTCACCGCCGTGTTCCTGGCAAACTCAGCCCAAGGCAGGAGGTCAACCCAATTGTCTTGGTGATCGGAGACATAGCAACGAAGGAATTGCTCCAAGGCCTGATTGGATCGTTCTGCGGCCCCATTGGACTGAGGGTGGTAGGCCGAGGAGAAGGAGAGATGAATCCCCAACTGGGAGCAAAAGGCGTGCCAGAACCTGGACACAAACTGACTCCCCCGATCCGACACAATCTCCTTGGGCAAACCGTGCAACCGGAAGACCTCCCTGGCAAAAATCGTGGCCAACTCTTGTGCAGAGGGTAACTTCTTGAGAGGAACACAGTGGCACATTTTGGAAAACCGATCCACAATCATGAGAATGACCGTATGGCCTCGGGATGCAGGGAGGTCCACAATGAAATCCATCCCCAGGTGTGACCATGGGCGCTCCCCGGTGGCTATGGGTTGCAGAAGGCCCAACGGAAGGTGCCGAGGGGACTTACTCTGGGCACAAACGGAGCATGCCGCTACATATGCGGCGATGTCGGAACGTAGGGAAGGCCACCAGAACAGACGTGAAACAGCCCAGGACAGCTGATTCTTTCCAGGATGCCCCGCGGTCTTGGAGTTATGGTAGGTTCGCAACAACCAAGTGCGCAACTCCTCAGGCACAAAACATCTGCCGTTGGGTCTCCCAGAGGGAGCACCAGATTGAGCCGCCAAAATCTGCTCACCCAGGGGAGAGGTCAGGCTGGTGCGAATGGCGGCCAAGATCTGATTCGGAGGTATGACCGAAGTCGGAATCGACTCCTCCCTGGACAGCTCGGAGTACTGCCGTGATAAGGCATCCGCCCTGATGTTCTTGGAACCGGGTAGGTAGGAGACCACGTAATTAAAACGTGACAAGAACAGAGCCCATCTGGCCTGACGTGGTGTCAATCTCTTGGCCTCAGAAAGGTAGGTCAGATTCTTGTGGTCCGTCAGGATGAGGACCGGAACCACCGAACCCTCGAGCAAGTGCCTCCATTCTTTAAGGGCCTGCACGATGGCCAATAACTCCCTGTCACCAATCTGATAGTTGCACTCCGCGGAAGACAGTTTCCGGGAGTAAAACCCACAAGGAAGCAGAGGACCCTCTGGTGTTCTACGCTGAGACAGAAGGGCGCCTACTCCCGTCTCAGACGCGTCCACCTCGAGGACAAAGGGCAACCCAGGGTTGGGATGCGACAGAATCGGAGCCGACACAAAGGCGGACTTTAGAGCCTCAAAAGCTCGGATGGCCTCGAGCGGCCAGACCTGGGAATTACTGCCCTTCCTGGTCAGATCCGTGAGAGGCTTGGCTAGCATGGAAAAGTCCCTGATGAACTTCCGATAATAATTGGCGAAGCCCAAAAAGCGCTGCAGGGAACGAAGACCACTGGGCTGGGGCCACTGTAAGACAGCCGAAACCTTCTCAGGATCCATGGAGAACCCCTCAGCGGAAATAATGTAACCTAAGAAGGTTACCTGGGATCGGTGAAATTCGCATTTCTCAAGCTTACCGAACAGCTTGTTCTCTCGTAACCGTTGCAACACTCGTCTGACATCCAGAATGTGGGCCTCCATGGATTCAGAATATACCAAGATGTCATCCAAATAGACCACCACACACTGCTGCAACAGGTCACGGAAAACATCGTTGATGAATTCCTGAAAGACTGCGGGCGCATTGCACAACCCAAAGGGCATAACCAAGGATTCATAATGACCGGTCCTGGTGTTAAACGCGGTCTTCCACTCATCGCCCGCCTTGATCCTTACCAGGTTATATGCCGCCCTCAGGTCGAGTTTGGTAAAGACCGTGGCCCCTTTAAGGCGATCGAACAGCTCGGAAATCAAGGGTATCGGGTAAGCGTTCTTGATCGTGATGCGATTGAGACCCCTGTAATCGATGCAAGGCCTCAACTCACCGCCCTTCTTTTTCACAAAGAAAAATCCAGCCCCTGCCGGGGACGAGGATTTGCGAATGTGTCCGCGTGAAAGCGCCTCCCTCACGTACTCCTCCATGGCCTCATTCTCCGCTACCGACAGTGGATAGACCTTGCCACGAGGAGGAACGGCACCAGATTGTAACTCTATGGCACAATCGTATGGGCGGTGCGGAGGTAGGGCAACCGCGCGCACCTTATCGAATACATTCCGGTACTCCTCATATTCAGGAGGCAACAGAGAGTCCGAGGAAGTACGACAGACCCATGGATGCAAGTAGCCCCACACTGCGGTGACCACGAGAGGATCTCGGCCGATCTCCAATCGAAAGTCGGATTATGCTTCCGGAGCCAGGGGTACCCCAAGACCACCGAGTAGTGTGGAGACTAAATAACCTGGAGGCAGACCGACTCTCTGTGAACGGCACCAATGGCTATCCCCACTGGAAGGGTCTCATGAGTCACGTGTGGCGGCAGAAGGGGTCTGCCGTCTATCGCCTCAAGAGCCAGTGGGGAACCTCGAGCCTGCAGAGGAATGGAATTGGCGGCAGCGAACACCTTATCAATGAACAAACCACCAGCACCAGAGTCCACCAACGCCTGGGTCGTCACCGAGCCCCCGACCCAGGAGAGGACAACAGTGATCAGTGGTTTGTCAACACGGGAAACCGGGGACGAGGAGACTCCACCCAAGATCTGCCCCCGACAGGATCTCAGGTGCGAGCGTTTCCCGGACGGTTCGGACATGCCAACCGAAAATGCCCACCGAGACCACAGTACATGCATCGGCCCTCGCGTCTCCGGAGTACCCTCTCCCCCTCGGACAGGCGAGCAAACCCCAGCTGCATGGGTTCACCCCCAGACAAGTCATCCCCAGGAGGCGTGGGAGGAGAGGGAGGCACGGGTGGGACAGCAAACGTAGGCGCCAATCTGTTAGAAAACCTCCGCAGGCTCTCCTTAAAGGAAGGTCTCTCCCTGAGTCTGGTGTCAATCAAAATCAGGAAAGAAATAAGAGACTCGAGCTCCACTGGTAGGTCCTTAGCTGCAACCTCATCCTTCAAGGCATCCGAGAGACCATGAGAGAAAGCAGCGACCAGAGCCTCATTATTCCAGCCCACCTCTGCTGCCAGGGTACGAAACTCAATGGCGTATTCAGCTACGGATCGTGAACCCTGTCTGATGGACATAAGGAGCTTCGCAGCAGAGGCAGCACGAGCCGGCACATCGAATACCTTCCGAAGAGAAGCAACAAAACCAGAAAACTCGGCAACCACCGGATTGTTGTTCTCCCATAAAGGGCTGGCCCAGGCCAAGGCCTTGTCCAAGAGCAGCGAGATCAAGAAGCCCACCTTTGATCTCTCAGTAGGAAAGGCATGTGGCAGCAACTCGAAATAAATGCCCACCTGGTTAAGGAAACCTCGGCACTGAGTTGGCTCTCCCCCAAAGCGCTGTGGAAGAGGGGCAGAACCGGTCATACCCCGAAACACCGCAGGTGCAACAACAGGTGTCGGGGTAGACTCTGGCGCAACAACCGGAGCGGCAGTAGGAGCGGGCCCAGGAGCGACAACCGACCCATCAGCAACGGGAGCGAAATGAGCCGTGCGTTCAAGCAGGGTTTGCAACGCCACAGCGAACCGACCCAACAGGTGATCCTGCTGATCAAGTCTGGCAACCAGCGTGGGTAGCGAGGATGGCCCTGTACCGTCAGAATTCATGGCTTGGTCCTAATGTCACGGAACCATGAACCAGACGTACAACAAGAGATAAGTGAAAATAAGAAGGCTTTATTGAAAATAAAGCTGTAAAGCAAGAGTCCAAACGGATGGCGAAACCGAAGCAGAGTCTTTGCGAAGCCAGAGGTCAGGAACCAGAAGGGTAGTCAGACGAAGCCAGGATCAGGAACCAGCAGGGTAGTCAGACGAAGCCAGGATCAGGAACCAGCAGGGTAGTCGGACGAAACCAGGATCAGGAACCAGCAGGGTAGTCGGACGAAACCAGGATCAGGAACCAGAAGCAGCAGCAGACTAGAAGCATGTGAACACAGGAGGACCAAGCAAGGAACTGAAGCCACAGACCTCCTATATATATGAGCTAGGCATCCAGCTCCTCCCAGTGGGAAGGAGGAGCCGCAGGGTGGGAGGCTACAAGAAACCCAGAAACCAAGATGGCCGCCAGCACATGTCAAACGAAGGAGAACAGCAAGAAGGTAAGACCATGACAATTACATCCTGTTCATTCAGATAAAATACATGGATAGACAAGGACCACCAGTCTTAGAGCTGTACTATATCAGAGGCTCACATCTCTTAGAGGGAGCAACCAAGTTGTAAACCATTAAACTGTCCATTTTTAATTACAGGGTATCAGAAAATGAGTACTTTTGGAGTCTTTTTCATTTAATGTCTTTTTTGCACTAATCTTGCTCCTTTTTATTTTTGTGTATAAATTTTTTTTCCACATGATTTTATGGAACTGTAGATATTATGTGTCTCACTGATGTAGGAAAACTGCAAATGCTTATGTGTGCATTGTGTATTTTATTAGTAATATTCACACAGTATTAATTCTCCAATTCTTTTCCAGGCAGTTTTCAAACTGCACACTTTTACAGAAAAGGGAATGTACCGTATTAATGTTCCAACAAATGGAACCATTTGTTTTTTTATTGTCCATACCAATGAAAAGCTGCAGCAGAAATACCAAAAAATGAGTAAATAAAAAGTACAGATTTCATTTTCTTTGTTTTTAAAGACTATAATAATGTCAATGTCTGCAAAATGGCGCTTGTGAAGTATTTGAACACAAAGCTGCCTGATAAGAACAATTCTGTTCAATGTCAGCTCCGGCAATGTTAATGTGGATGTGATGTGGTCTTATGGGCAGCACCTGCTGTATTCTCAGTATTTATTACTGAGAGGACTGACACCATATTTTCTAATTCTTCACATCAACATCTACAAAAGCAAACCTTGCCCTAGAGTACACTTGTAATCCCTGCAGTATCTCATAGGTATGAAAGTTAGAGGTGAATAGGTTCCCTTAAACAAGACAGAAACAGAGTTAATTATCTGATCTCACAGCTTCAGCGCTTCGATTTGGAGAGACTGAGATGCAAAATGGCTTTTTTATTCCTTGTTTATCACCTGCACCGTGGCAGAAGGATAGGCTGATCACAATAGATGAGCATGGTATTGTCTCTTAAGCAGTTCACATTCTTCTCCAAGGCCATTATTTCCAAGTATCAGGTTTTAGATCCCAATAGAGCCAGCATGGCGGTATTTTATTAATGATGCACTGTAATATAATAGAAATCAGGCTCAGCCATTTCATCAACATAAAGAGGAAGCAAAATAAATATTTCAGCCATTTTTTTATTTTTTATTTTTTTATCTCAGCAGCTTCATTCATATATGTTCTAGTTTCACGGACATGTGGGTCAAGTTAACATCAGCAGTATAGTCTGTCTCTTTTGGAGCATTTAGCACAATGCAATACTGTATAATGACTCCAATCATATACTGTACAGGACTGAAACATAAATAGGACAATGGTGAAAAAAAGATGGCAAATGATTAATGGAGTATGTAAAGCCGATCTTAGCACTTTATTTACTTCTTTTCCAAGTAAGATTAAAAGAACTTTACAGATTGCTTAGCCTGTATATCTGATTTTCATAGCTACTATATAATGAACTAAGCTAAAGAAAAAATTTAAAAAGAAGAGCTCATGCATATGACTTCTTACAATGGAGCCCATAGCCTACTACGAATCTATTCTGTATCTCAGAGTCCTAAGGTTTTGTACTGAGGTGGACAAATATTTTCCCTAAGTGTTTTGTTCAAACTGCATATGTTGTCTCACTAAAAATACAATTTGAGGACAATTAGGATGCCAATATGTCTATAATAAAGACCTGCAGGGACTCTATGAAGTTGTACAAGGTCTGTTTGCATAACTTTACTGCATGCTGTGCTCACCCAGTCATAACAAATTTGAAGTCCTAAGTATTACTTAGAGATAATAGGTATAGCAAGGAATTTGGAAATGAATATTAAGAAAACAGAGCTCAAGCCAGTTTTAACAATTCTTGACCTATTAATATTCCCTTCCAAAGACCACCACCTATATCATCTTAAACCATATAATAATAATAATAATATACTATGTGTTTATATAATATTAAAAGGATTGTCTCATCAGAGACAACCTCTTTCAGAATGAGACTGCTGCAGTCGGCAGCTCATTGGTGTGGGGCTTGTTAGCAGTCAAACAGCTGATTTGGTAGGGTAAGCTATGGTCAACCAAGCAGTGTAATATTATATAGCAGCTTTTCTCATGCATATCCATGTAATACAAGTGCAGCTGTCTTATAGCTAGGGGTCCGATGATGTCCATATGCCCTCATAGGGCATATAGACATGGGTGGTTTGCAACGCTTTTAAGCTTTAACTACTAAACCACCCTAGAGCTCTAAGAATATTGATGTTAAACTTATACTACAATATCAAATACATATGTAATATACAATATTAGCATACTATTGTGCTCTGTGGGAATAAAAAATATGTAACACCTATATTTTATTTAAAATTTTTATTTTTAATTACCGTACAATATTTCAAATGATCACCCCCTGAATACATGGGAACAATGTTTTTTTTTTTTTTGCAGAATATGCTTAGCAACACATTTTTATATAAACACTTTAAGATCACTGAATCTAGTTGCCTATTTTAGAACTGCTAACTGGAAATGTGAATTTTGTGAAAATAATAACGCTATATTGCATTTCCATTGAAGATGACAATGATTTGAGGCGACCAATTCTTTCTTATTTTTAATTATCTAATAAAGACGACATAGCTGCTAAGCTAAGTGAAAGCACTGGATACAGTATATATGCTTGTGTCCACCAATTATGGAACCACTTAAAGGCTATGGACACCTTGGGAGTCATTTTTTATCATTGCATTTTATTCATTTTGAGATAAAAATCATTCCTTATTAAATTTGTTCAATAGTTTTAATTCTCCAGACCATTTCCTTTTACTTTATAGTGAATCCATCAGGGAGCTGCTCTGATGGCTTGATGTGTAGATATTGATGGTCTATCCTTAGTTTATGAAGACGGTGGCATCCATAGTAAGTGGTTGTGTCTGGCAATGAAGTTTAGTTCTAGTTTAGTTAGTGCCTGGCACACCCACACTTGTATGGATGTCAGTGTGTCTAGATAAAATAAAATTCCATATTGCCAATGCTATGTCTGGCAGAAGATAAGGAACTGCCAAAGATTTCTTTCCACTCACCACATTAAAACGAAAATATACAGGGTGGGCCATTTATATGGATACACCTTAATAAAATAGGAATGGTTGGTGATATTAACTTCCTGTTTGTGGCACATTAGTATATGTGAGGGGGGAAACTTTTCAAGATGGGTGGTGACCATGGCGGCCATTTTGAAGTCGGCCATTTTGAATCCAACTTTTGTTTTTTCAATAGGAAGAGGGTCATGTGACACATCAAACTTATTGGGAATTTCACTCGAAAAACAATGGTGTGCTTGGTTGTAACGTAACTTTATTCTTTCATGAGTTATTTACAAGTTTCTGACCACTTATAAAATGTGTTCAATGTGCTGCCCATTGTGTTGGATTGTCAATGCAACCCTCTTCTCCCACTCTTCTCACACTGATAGCAACACCGCAGGAGAAATGCTAGCACAGGCTTCCAGTATCCGTAGTTTCAGGTGCTGCACATCTCGTATCTTCACAGCATAGACAATTGCCTTCAGATGACCCCAAAGATAAAAGTCTAAGGGGGTCAGATCAGGAGACCTTGGGGGCCATACAACTGGACCACGACGACCAATTCACTTTCCAGGAAACTGTTCATCTAGGAATGCACGGACCTGACACCCATAATGTGGTGGTGCACCATCTTGCTGGAAAAACTCAGGGAACGTGCCAGCTTCAGTGCATAAAGAGGGAAACACATCATCATGTAGCAATTTTGCATATCCAGTGGCCTTGAGGTTTCCATTGATGAAGAATGGCCCCACTGTCTTTGTACCCCATATACCACACCATACCATTAATGTTTTTGTTCCAACAGTCTTGGAGGGATCTATCCAATGTGGGTTAGTGTCAGACCAATAGCGGTGGTTTTGTTTGTTAACTTCACCATTCACATAAAAGTTTGCCTCATCACTGAACAAAATCTTCTGCGTAAACTGAGGGTCCTGTTCCAATTTTTGTTTTGCCCATTCTGCAAATTCAGTGCGCCGATCTGGGTCATCCTCGTTGAGATGCTGAAGTAGCTGGAGTTTGTAAGGGTGCCATTTGTGAGTAGCTAATATCCGCCGAAGGGATGTTCGACTAATGCCACTCTCCAGTGACATGCGGTGAGTGCTACTGCGTTCACCAGACATCAACACAATTTCTATCCGCTCCTCACGTGTTAACCTCGGCGACATATCAATGGCTGTAAACAAAGAGAAACTTGTAAATAACTCATGAACGAATAAAGTTACGTTAAAACCAAGCACACCATTGTTTTTCGAGTGAAATTCCCAATAAGTTTGATGTGTCACATGACCCTCTTCCTATTGAAAAAACAAAAGTTGGATTCAAAATGGCCGACTTCAAAATGGCCGCCATGGTCACCACCCATCTTGAAAAGTTTCCCCCCTCACATATACTTAAGTGCCACAAACAGGAAGTTAATATCACCAACCATTCCCATTTAATTAAGGTGTATCCATATAAATGGCCCACCCTGTAGATTTAACCATGCTGAGTTCATTAAAAAGAGATTGCCATAAGCTTAATGAGTTTGAGGCCACAGCTTACTGTATCTAATGCCTATGGCCAATTGAAAACTTTACTATTGACCTGCTAAAGTTATATCTTAAAAAGGTTGGTGGAAAACTGGCAAGTCTATCACCAATACAGTAGAGAGGTGACTGAATTCTGATCACATTACAAGATTTTATTGTGTATAAGCTATTATATTGAAAGAAGTGCAAAGTTTTTTGAATTTTCAATTCAATAATCATTTTAGTCAGGACTTTCTAAACACAAAGAGCAATATGAGTCTCTTTATGACTAAGCTGAACAAAAAATGTTTGTTAGTGGAATGAAGGCTTTTTCAACATTTGTACTTTCTAATAGGATTATATAATGGAAATCCGCACCTCAATCAGTGGTGAGTCAGAGGTTTTGCCCTTTTCTCAATGTGTACTTAAATATAATGGTAGCTGAAGTGATTTATGTTAATCTGTATGTGTTTAGTATATTTATACAAAGTGGATTACACTTAGTCCTGTAATTACCATTTTTATGAGGAATGAAGTAGATCAATATTTTTATTAATAGCACTAGGATTAGAAGTATTTTACCAATGAGAAAGTGCATATTTGGTGGGAATGATTTATAATGATTATGTTCTTATTTATATCTTGGTTATAACCAGTGTTGAGCAATGTAACAGGGTCTAAATCAAGCAATGGAATATTATGACCTTGCAATAACAAACAGATACAATGTATTATAATAAACCTATTTAAGCATGCTTTAGTTTTTCCATTCAATATCATACATGCAACAGGCCTGGAAAGGGAGTAGGGTAGAGGACAGGAGTCGTGGTAGTGGCACTGATGGTGATTGTGCTACTCATGGTTGCAGTCCTTGCTCTGACCCTCCCTGGGCCGTGCAGCGATAGGGAGGTGCACTCTGGTCCCCTCAGGACACACCCTGGATTTGTGGGAGTCTCCTACTTGTTGGCGGTTGGGGTGCCTTTGGTGTGAGTAGAGAAACAAGTTAAAATAAGGTGCTGAAAGGATTTGGACCTTTCTGGACCTCTACGACAACCTTGGTTTGAGACACTGACGTCAGGAGAGATGTTTCTCAGTTGGCAATAACAGACACACATACAAGTATCAATGAGAAACACTCTAACTTTATTATGCTATCGCTTGGCCTTATATAGGCAGTAGAAAAGTTTGCATAACAACAGCGTTAAACCAATCATAAAAGATAAACATTGGTGCTCACACACATACTACCGGAATATCCTTTTGTAGTATGTGTACGTGCAGTAAATAAGAAGAATAGGTTTTAATCACTCACATATAAGAATGTACGCAGTTGTGCCGAATGACCCTGAATAAGACAAGAACGTTTGTGTCACGACCATGGTTATGGTCGTGACTCCTTATCCGCATGCAGTTGCCTGCGGTTTTGGTTTTGTTGTCAACCACATGGTGAGGGCTGCTTGTATGTTGCCTCACTTGTGGTTGCCGCTGGCAACATGTTTGTATTTGGCAGCATAGCAGCCTAAGCTGTTGCTAGGCAGCTTGCTGTCAAGTGCATGCGGTTTCACCTGGCAACCTCTCTTGGTATGTGTGCACTTTCCGGGTTTGTTGTGCACGAGGTTATGTTTGTACGCACTTTGACACCTCCCTTCACTTGCGGTTGTCCGCGGCAACGTGTGGTGTTGTGTGCATATGGTGGCAGTGTCTCGGCCTGCTGGCTGTTCCCCAGGACATGGTTGCCACGTATGCCGTTGCCGGCGGTAACAGGTGAGTGTGTTGTTTATGTGCTTTTCCCTTTAAGTGGCTTCACTACCCTGCCTGGTGTAGGAAGGGTTAACTCCCTTCTTTGTGTGTGAACACTGTGTGTGGGTGTGGCCACTTGGGGCTATTTAGCTCCTGCTGGATGCCAGACTCTGAGGGGTACTTCAGCCATGGTTAGCTGGAGTCATCCGCCTGGGTATATACCATCTGGTATATACCATCTGCCAGTGAGGGCCACCCTTGTGGTCATAAGTTTATGTCTGATGTTATGAAGATGTTTCTTTGGTCTCTGTGTTTATTGCAGCTATGGTTTCCTGGGTTCCTGTGTGATGTGTGTTGTGTGCTGTGTCCGTTTGTATTGTTGTGGACAGCAGCACTTGTACATGGGTTCCAGGCTGTGTGTCTGTGGCAGGTAGGTGTTGTACTAGTTGCATTTACCTGCCATTGCCATAAGCTGTTTATGTTCCCCTTTCTTTGCAGCTTGGCCAGTGAGATTCCTGTTCGTCCATATCCAGGAGGAACAGTTTGTCTTATCCAGCTCCTAGCTCAGGGATCTGTCCAGGGATAGTAGGGAAGCGAGGTTTATGAGTATGAGCCCACCTACCATCAGGGTTGGCTCATACAGCTAGGAGTCAGGGTCAGATTAGGGATGCGATAGGAGGTGACCTGCTCCCTAATTTTGTTGTCCTGGTCAAGCAGCTTCCACTTAACTTAACATCACACGGATTAGAGTTACCCCCACTCTAATCTGTGACAGTATGACCACAATGGCTCCTTACCTGGTGAACCTTCGGAAGAGGGTGCAGCATGCATCGCCATATGTTTGTGGGGTGCATGCGTGTTCTCCGGAGGGAGAGCGTTTTGGGGATCACCGTTAACGGCGCGGTTTGTGGCTTATTCCCCGCCACCTTACCTGCCGTGTCCGTGTTGGTGATCCCTCGTCCCTCTCTATGTTCCTATCTCTGGTCGTCTGCTGGCAGCATTCCGTTAGTGTTCCAGTGGTGTGCTGGTTTGGAGTGTCTGTTGGCAGCGACTGGAGTGGGAACGTGAGTAGAGAGTGGACGCAGTGTCAGTGCGGTCTCCCCGGGCTGTTTCTTTGCTGGTTTCTGGTTCCTGTGTGTTGCTCCAGAGCCTGGCAGTCGGATCCATGATTCCTGTGTGTTGCTCCAGGGTCCGGCAGCAGTCCTGGGGAGACCCGCATTTACTGGCGCTGATTTCCCCATTTGTTCCCTTCTCCCATCCCTTTTTTTTTGGTGGGGGGGCTTTGAGGGGTGGGAGTGTCACGACCATGGTTATGGTCGTGACTCCTTATCCGCATGCAGTTGCCTGTAATTTTGGTTTTGTTGTCAACCACATGGTGAGGGATGCTTGTATGTTGCCTCATGTGTGGTTGCCGCTGGCAACATGTTTGTATTTGGCAGCATAGCAGCCTGAGCTGTTGCTAGGCAGCTTGCTGTCAAGTGCATGCAGTTTCACCTGGCAACCTCTCTTGGCATGTGTGCACTTTCCGGGTTTGTTGTGCATGAGGTTATGTTTGTATGCACTGTGACACCTCCCTTCACTTGCGGTTGTCCGCGGCAACGTGTGGTGTTGTGTGCATGTGATGGCAGTGTCTCGGCCTGCTGGCTGTTCCCCAGGACATGGTTGCCACGCATGCCGTTGCCGGCGGTAACAGGTGAGTGTGTTGTTTATCTGCTTTTCCCTTTGAGTGGCTTCACTACCCTGCCTGGTGGGTTAACTCCCTTCTTTGTGTGTGAACACTGGGTGTGTGTGTGACCACTTGGGCCTATTTAGCTCCTTCTGGATGCCAGACTCTGAGGGGTACTTCAGCCATGGTTAGCTGGAGTCATCCTCCTGGGTATATACCATCTGGTATATACCATCTGCCAGTGAGGGCCACCCTTGTGGTCATAAGTTTATGTCTGATGTTATGAAGATGTTTCTTTGGTCTCTGTGTTTATTGCAGCTATGGTTTCCTGGGTTCCTGTGTGATGTGTGTTGTGTGCTGTGTCCGTTTGTATTGTTGTGGACAGCAGCACTTGTACATGGGTTCCAGGCTGTGTGTCTGTGGCAGGTAGGTGTTGTACTAGTTGCATTTACCTGCCATTGCCATAAGCTGTTTATGTTCCCCTTTCTTTGCAGCTTGGCCAGTGAGATTCCTATTCGTCCATATCCAGGAGGAACAGGTTGTCTTATCCAGCTCCTAGCTCAGGGATCTGTCCAGGGCTAGTAGGGAAGCGAGGTTCCTGAGTATGAGCCCTCCTACCATCATGGTCGGCTCATACAGCTAGGAGTCAGGGTCAGATTAGGGATGCGATAGGAGGTGACCTGCTCCCTAATTCTGTTGTCCTGGTCAAGCAGCTTCCACTTAACATCACACGGATTAGAGTTACCCCCACTCTAATCCGTGACAGTTTGTTCTAGTTCTAAGACATTCCCAGAATCTGTCCTGGGACAGATAAGCGAAACTAAACTCACAGCGGGGGAAGGTGGAACAGTGCGTGGGTGAGATGTTATAACAATTCTTTACATATTTAAAGAAGACAAGATGGAGTCACATTTCTCTTCAGGTGCCATAGTGTTACAGTTGTTAGTGCTTGCAATGATGAGGCCATTTTTTTGCGCAAAGTGTTCACTGTATGACACTGAGACAGTTGGGTGGTTCATACAGGCACTTTTAAAGATTAGCATTAGAGATGAGCGAAGTGCTCAAAAATTCGATTCGGCTGCTTCACCGAATTTCACAAAGAAATTACTTCATCACGAAGCGCGTTTCTTTGTGAGTATTTGGTACAATGACGGGGAATGGCTATTGCACCACCCCCTGGCCTGACCGTGCCACTGCCTGACCATGTCAGTCAAAACGGTCAGGGAGGAGATGGCCCCAGAAAGGAGTGGAGCTTGGGTCAATGAGAGCAACAGTGACACCCTCATTGCACCAAAGGCCTAATTTGCATATTTGGAAAAAGTATCATAACTTGGGAATGGTGCCTCGGGTCAATAAACAAAACACTGTGCTTTAATCAGGTGAACTACAGCTATAAGTCTATGCAAACAGTCACTGGTGACATACTTCCTTTAAAAGGAACGTATCAACCTGAAAATTTTATAGCATGCAGGAGCTGAGCAGACTGATATCTTATTTTAGCCATCCAATTTTAATCATTCATATATGATTACAGTACACTAATAACTCTGAGTCCATGTAACTCTTTGATAAAACAGGATAATATACAGTATATTTGTGCAGTTTTGGATACTAGGAGAATGTACCTATCTCTGTAATATGCTGCCCTTACATACATCAGCATTATTAGGTGACAGATCCACTTTAAAGGGAATCTGTCACCCTGATTTTGGACTATTATCTACAGTAAAACATGAGTAACTCTGCAGATAAGGAGAACAGATAAGTAATTTTTATTTTTCTACTTCCCATGGTTCCCACACCCAAAGCTGCAGTGAAATGCACAAGGAAGAGTAAGAGAAGGTGAGGAATTACAAATAATCAATCTCTCTTCCCTCGCCCTTAATGAGACTGAAATAAAGTTATTAAAAAAGGGACTATCGTTTGTCCCCATGACCAAGTTTGATTCATACGGGTCAAAAATCTTCATTTGTTCTCAAGGAAACTGAAATGGCATAAGTTTATAAAACACAATAACAAACTTACCTGTGAACAGCTTGGTATTCAGGATAGTGAATTTGCAGACCTTAAAATTTTCTAGGACCTGCTGTAGGAAGGAACACGTAAACCTGGACGTGGCCCATTTACAGACCTTCGTCCAAAGAACACTAGACTCCCCCCCCCCTATAATTTACTACCACATAGATATATTTTTGCAAATGCTTATCACTGATATTGAGAAGCTTCCTATATCTGCAATACCATTTTGTAATCTCTTTGGCCCTGAGACAGAGGCCCTTATGGGCCTAGAAAAAGACTCCTCGATAACAATTAAAACTGCAGATAAGGGAGACAATCTTGTGGTTATGGACTGCAACCAATATAAACAAATGTGTGAACGCTTATTAGGTGATCGTGACTGCTACCGTATCGTACAATCTGACCCCACAGAGGTCTTCTGTAGAAAACTGGCATCGATCTTGGATGAAGGCCACCAGTGAGGCGGAATGCCACTTTCTGAAGCCATGTTCTCCCCAGATAGTGACTATTTATGGACTACCAAAGATCCACAAGGGTCTATCTCCCTTAAGGGGTCGCCCTATCGTATCTGGTGTTAGCTCAATTACTCAGAACAGTGGTATTTATATTGATAAGATTCTCAAGGGATTTGTGTCAGTGCTCCCTTTATTTACAAGGGACACAATGAACTTTTTAAGGAAAATTGAAACTATCAACCTGGAACCATCATGCTCCCTTGCAAGTATTGATGTTGAGTCATTATACAGTTCCATTCCTCATTCCAAAGGGCTGGTGGCGGTAGGGGAATTTCTGAAGACGAGGGCAGTCTGTTACCGTTCTCATAATGAATTTGTGTTAACTCTTTTTAAGTTTGTTCTCACACACAATTATTTTTTGTTTGATTTACGTTTCTTCCACCAACTCAGGGGAACCGCTATGGGGAGCCCCTGTGCTCCCACTTATGCAAATCTCCTCCTGGGCTCCTGGGAGGACAAAGTGGTCTTTCCGGATGATCAAGCTTTGTGGTGTGACAAAATTGTCTTTTGGACACGCTATATAGACGACATCTTTGGCATCTGGAATGGTGACCTGAATGAATTAAAATCTTTTGTCAAGATGCTAAATACAAACGAGTTAGGCCTGGCATTCACTTTTGAGTTTCATCCAGACACACTAACGTTCTTGTATATTAGGGTCACCAAACAGATGGACAAATTGAAATTGAAGAATAAGGGAGATAATAAATATTGGCCCATCCTCCTAATGCATTCGGATGTGGCGTATGTTGTTGCATCCCGCCCAAGTATTACCTTTAGACATGGTAGATGCATTTGGGTACCTTCCGTTGTGGCACATGTTTGGCGTGTCGATTTGTCAGGAATTTAAATGTCAACATATGTTCAGCCACTAATAGAAGTTATACAGTAAGGGACTTCATTAACTGTAGGAGTAAGGGGTAGTGTACCTTTGTCAGTGCCTCTGTCCTTTAGATTATGTGGGGAAAACATTTAGGGAATTCCGTAGCCGAATTCTTGAGCATTAGTCATGAGCGGCAGGGGTCATATTCAAATTCATGATATTTCGCGAATCATTGGCCCACAAGCAACTTAAGCAGCGAGGAATCATGACTTCAGATGGAAAAAAGGACACACATTCAAAAAAAACAATATATAGCACTATATTCAATATAGTCCACCAATTAAGATTTAGCCCGCCCTAGTAGTATTATTTAAAATGCAGCCTTTTCCTTGGCATAATGGAGCTGTCTGTTTGCCCCCTGGAGCCCCCCAGCTGCGCATCATGTATCTGCAAGAGGATTCATCTGGATCAGCTAAGTAGTTTCTACATCATGGGAATATTAAGCAGTTTATCTTGCTTAGTTGTTTATGCCTCATGTTTTGGCTCCTCGTTGCAGACTAATGCTGGTCTGGGGCTCTCAAGCATTATGTTCATCATTTTTTAACTGTGTATACGGCATCTAACTAGCATTTGGCACATCTATCACATTTTACTATCATTAGCTGTGTATACGGTATCCCACCATCATACTGTTGTATGTATATGGCATTCTATTACCATACTGATACTAATAGACCCCTGATGAACCTTGGATTACTTTTAAGGGGAAACGGGTTAGGACAATGCATGGTGTGTCAGAAAGTGATAGGGTTGTATAAGGACAGGTTAGCCTAGGTACGTTGACAGACTACATCTACCTTCAAGGTATATCTCTGGGCTGAGCAGTGTGGATAAGGGCAAGAATAGGGAGAGATTCAACACATGTTTATGTTCTGTCCCAAATGTTTCCTGTCCTTGCTGTTTGCTAACCGTCCAATGTTTTTGATAGTTTTTGTTACACTCTAAATATTCAGATTCAGCAGTCTTGCTGTATTAAGGGATATGCTATGTGGTGTTAGAAAGTGATAGGGTTGCATAAGGACAGGTTAGCCTAGGTATGTGGACATAGTACATCTACCTTTAAGGTGTATCTCTGGGCTGAACAGTGGGGTTAAGGGGGAAACTATGGACAGCTACAGTATATTTATTTGAACTGTCCAAGATGTATACTACCACTGACTCTTACTAACCATCCTTTGGTTTGGCAGCCTTTTATTTTGTACTATAGGTATCACACTCAACCTGTGGTTGGTTGAACAATTTTGTATTTTTATTGTATGTAGATTAAAAGTTACGTTTTAGGAAATTGCTCTCAGTGATGTCCATGTTAAACTAGCAATTCTTCCAAGCGATATCTTGGGATTCAGTGAATTAGTGAAATGTACAGTCTGGACTGCTGTACTGTTCTAACATAATGGAGAGGACTCATGTGTGCATGCATAGCAGTCCTCACAATGTATTTTAACGTAGCTCTGAGAGTAGAAAGTGGGGTAACGGGGCAGTAGGAAATAAAAATATAGTGATCTGGACTAATAAATGTCTTTTAGAATGTAGTTGTAAATAAGGTACAAGAAATGTATACTTACATTTTATTCTTGCAGAATTTTGTAATGGGAAACAGTGTGTTAACTACAGAGAATAGACCTGAGAAGTCAGAATATACACTGCTCAAAAAAATAAAGGGAACACTTAAACAACACAATGTAACTCCAAGTCAATCACACTTCTGTGAAATCAAACTGTCCACTTAGGAAGCAACACTGAGTGACAATCAATTTCACATGCTGTTGTGCAAATGGGATAGACAACAGGTGGAAATTATAGGCAATTAGCAAGACACCCCAATAAAGGAGTGGTTCTGTAGGTGGTGATCACAGACCACTTCTCAGTTCCTATGCTTCCTGGCTGATGTTTTGGTCACTTTTGAATGCTGGCGGTGCTTTCACTCTAGTGGTAGCATGAGACGGAGTCTACAACCCACACAAGTGGCTCAGGTAGTGCAGCTTATCCAGGATGGCACATCAATGCGAGCTGTGGCAAGAAGGTTTGCTGTGTCTGTCAGCGTAGTGTCCAGAGCATGGAGGCGCTACCAGGAGACAGGCCAGTACATCAGGAGACGTGGAGGAGGCCGTAGGAGGGCAACAACCCAGCAGCAGGACCGCTACCTCCGCCTTTGTGCAAGGAGGAACAGGAGGAGCACTGCCAGAGCCCTGCAAAATGACCTCCAGCAGGCCACAAATGTGCATGTGTCTGCTCAAACGGTCAGAAACAGACTCCATGAAGGTGATATGAGGGCCCGACGTCCACAGGTGGGGGTTGTACATATAGCCCAACACCGTGCAGGACGTTTGGCATTTGCCAGAGAACACCAAGATTGGCAAATTCGCCACTGGCGCCCTGTGCTCTTCACAGATGAAAGCAGGTTCACACTGAGCACATGTGACAGACGTGACAGAGTCTTGAGACGCCGTGGAGAACGTTCTGCTGCCTGCAACATCCTCCAGCATGACCGGTTTGGCATTGGGTCAGTAATGGTGTGGGGTGGCATTTCTTTGGAGGGCCGCACAGAGCTCCATGTGCTTGCCAGAGGTAGTCTGACTGCCATTAGGTACCGAGATGAGATCCTCAGACCCCTTGTGAGACCATATGCTGGTGCTGTTGGCCCTGGGTTCCTCCTAATGCAAGACAATGCTAGACCTCATGTGGCTGGAGTGTGTCAGCAGTTCCTGCAAGACAAAGGCATTGATGCTATGGACTGGCCCGTCCGTTCCCCAGACCTGAATCCAATTGAGCACATCTGGGACATCATGTCTCGCTCTATCCACCAACGTCACGTTGCACCACAGACTGTCCAGGAGTTGGCAGATGCTTTAGTCCAGGTCTGGGAGGAGATCCCTCAGGAGACCGTCCGCCACCTCATCAGGACCATGCACAGGCATTGTAGGGAGGTCATACAGGCACGTGGAGGCCACACACACTACTGAACCTCATTTTGACTTGTTTTAAGGACATTACATCAAAGTTGAATCAGCCTGTAGTGTGTTTTTCCACTTTAATTTTGAGTGTGACTCCAAATCCAGACCTCCATGGGTTGAAAATTTTGATTTCTATTTTTTAAATTTTGTGTGATTTTGTTGTCAGCACATTCAACTATGTAAGGAACAAAGTATTTCAGAAGAATATTTAATTAATTCAGATCTAGGATGTGTTATTTTTGTGTTCCCTTTATTTTTTTGAGCAGTGTATATGTTGTTATATGGTATATCTAGCAATGGAGTTGACAGGTTGAATTAACCACCTCAGCCCCCAGTGCTTAAACACCCTGAAAGACCAGGCCACTTTTTACACTTCTGACCTACACTACTTTCACCATTTATTGCTCGGTCATGCAACTTACCACCCAAATGAATTTTGCCTCCTTTTCTTCTCACTAATAGAGCTTTCATTTGGTGGTATTTCATTGCTGCTGACATTTTTACTTTTTTTGTTATTAATCGAAATTTAACGATTTTTTTGCAAAAAAATGACATTTTTCACTTTCAGTTGTAAAATTTTGCAAAAAAAACAAGATCCATATATAAATTTTGCTCTAAATTTATTGTCCTACATGTCTTTGATAAAAAAAAAATGTTTGGGTAAAAAAAAAATGGTTTGGGTAAAAGTTATAGCGTTTACAAACTATGGTACAAAAATGTGAATTTCCGCTTTTTGAAGCAGCTCTGACTTTCTGAGCACCTGTCATGTTTCCTGAGGTTCTACAATGGCCAGACAGTACAAACACCCCACAAATGACCCCATTTCGGAAAGTACACACCCTAAGGTATTCACTGATGGGCATAGTGAGTTCATAGAACTTTTTATTTTTTGTCACAAGTTAGCGGAAAATGATGATTTTTTATTTTTTATTTTTTTTTATTACAAAGTCTCATATTCCACTAACTTGTGACAAAAAATAAAAAGTTCTATGAACTCACTATGCCCATCAGCGAATACCTTGGGGTCTCTTCTTTTTAAAATGGGGTCACTTGTGGGGTAGTTATACTGCCCTGGCATTCTAGGGGCCCAAATGTGTGGTAAGGAGTTTGAAATCAAATTCTGTAAAAAATGACGAGTGAAATCCGAAAGGTGCTCTTTGGAATATGGGCCCCTTTGCCCACCTAGGCTGCAAAAAAGTGTCACACATCTGGTATCTCCGTATTCAGTAGAAGTTGGGGAATGTGTTTTGGGGTGTCTTTTTACATATACCCATGCTGGGTGAGAGAAATATCTTGGTCAAATGCCAACTTTGTATAAAAAAATGGGAAAAGTTGTCTTTTGCCAAGATATTTCTCTCACCCAGCATGGGTATATGTAAAATGACACCCCAAAACACATTCCCCAACTTCTACTGAGTACGGAGATACCAGATGTGTGACACTTTTTTGCAGCCTAGGTGGGCAAAGGGGCCCATATTCCAAAGAGCACCTTTCGGATTTCACTCGTCATTTTTTACAGAATTTGATTTCAAACTCCTTACCACACATTTGGGCCCCTAGAATGCCAGGGCAGTATAACTACCCCACAAGTGACCCCATTTTGGAAAGAAGAGACCCCAAGGTATTCACTGATGGGCATGGCGAGTTCATGGAAATTTTTATTTTTTGTCACAAGTTAGTGGAATATGAGACTTTGTATGAAAAAAAAAAAAAAAAAAAAATCATCATTTTCCACTAACTTGTGACAAAAAATAAAAAATTTTAGGAACTCGCCATGCCCCTCACGAAATACCTTGGGGTGTCTTCTTTCCAAAATGGGGTCACTTGTGGGGTAGTTATACTGCCCTGGCATTCTAGGGGCCCAAATGTGTGGTAAGGAGTTTGAAATCAAATTCTGTAAAAAATGACGAGTGAAATCCGAAAGGTGCTCTTTGGAATATGGGCCCCTTTGCCCACCTAGGCTGCAAAAAAGTGTCACACATCTGGTATCTCCTTATTCAGTAGAAGTTGGGGAATGTGTTTTGGGGTGTCTTTTTACATATACCCATGCTGGGTGAGATAAATATCTTGGTCAAATGCCAACTTTGTATAAAAAAATGGGAAAAGTTGTCTTTTGCCAAGATATTTCTCTCACCCAGCATGGGTATATGTAAAATGACACCCCAAAACACATTCCCCAACTTCTACTGAGTACGGAGATACCAGATGTGTGACACTTTTTTGCAGCCTAGGTGGGCAAAGGGGCCCATATTCCAAAGAGCACCTTTCGGATTTCACTCGTCATTTTTTACAGAATTTGATTTCAAACTCCTTACCACACATTTGGGCCCCTAGAATGCCAGGGCAGTATAACTACCCCGCAAGTGACCCCATTTTGGAAAGAAGACACCCCAAGGTATTCCGTGAGGGGTATGGCGAGTTCCTAGAATTTTTTATTTTATGTCACAAGTTAGTGGAAAATGATGATTTTTTTTTTTTTTTTTTTTTTCATACAAAGTCTCATATTTCACTAACTTGTGACAAAAAATAAAAACTTCCATGAACTCGCCATGCCCATCAGCGAATACCTTGGGGTCTTTTTTTTTTTTTTTTTTTTCATACAAAGTCTCATATTTCACTAACTTGTGACAAAAAATAAAAACTTCCATGAACTCGCCATGCCCATCAGCGAATACCTTGGGGTCTCTTCTTTCCAAAATGGGGTCACTTGTGGGGTAGTTATACTGCCCTGGCATTCTAGGGGCCCAAATGTGTGGTAAGGAGTTTGAAATCAAATTCTGTAAAAAATGACGAGTGAAATCCGAAAGGTGCTCTTTGGAATATGGGCCCCTTTGCCCACCTAGGCTTCAAAAAAGTGTCACACATCTGGTATCTCCGTATTCAGTAGAAGTTGGGGAATGTGTTTTGGGGTGTCATTTTACATATACCCATGCTGGGTGAGAGAAATATCTTGGCAAAAGACAACTTTTCCCATTTTTTGATACAAAGTTGGCATTTGACCAAGATATTTATCTCACCCAGCATAGGTATATGTAAAAAGACACCCCAAAACACATTCCCCAACTTCTACTGAATACGGAGATACCAGATGTGTGACACTTTTTTGCAGCCTAGGTGGGCAAAGGGGCCCATATTCCAAAGAGCACCTTTCGGATTTCACTCGTCATTTTTTACAGAATTTGATTTCAAACTCCTTACCACACATTTGGGCCCCTAGAATGCCAGGGCAGTATAACTACCCCACAAGTGACCCCATTTTGGAAAGAAGAGACCCCAAGGTATTCGCTGATGGGCATAGTGAGTTCATGGAAGTTTTTATTTTTTGTCACAAGTTAGTGGAATATGAGACTTTGTATGTAAAAAAAAAAAAAAAAAAAAAATCATAATTTTCCACTAACTTGTGACAAAAAATAAAAAATTCTAGGAACTCGCCATGCCCCTCACGGAATACCTTGGGGTGTCTTCTTTCCAAAATAGGGTCACTTGTGGGGTAGTTATACTGCCCTGGCATTTTCCAGGGGCCCTAATGTGTGGTAAGTAGGTAAATGACCTGTGAAATCCGAAAGGTGCTCTTTGGAATGTGGGCCCCTTTGCCCACCTAGGCTGCAAAAAAGTGTCACACATCTGGTATCGCCGTACTCGGGAGAAGTTGGGGAATGTGTTTTGTGGTGTCATTTTACATATACCCATGCTGGGTGAGAGAAATATCTTGGCAAAAGACAACTTTTCCCATTTTTTTATACAAAGTTGGCATTTGACCAAGATATTTATCTCACCCAGCATGGGTATATGTAAAATGACACCCCAAAACACATTCACCAACTTCTACTGAATACGGAGATACCACATGTGTGACACTTTTTTGCAGCCTAGGTGGGCAAAGGGGCCCAAATTCCTTTTAGGAGGGCATTTTTAGACATTTGGATACCAGACTTCTTCTCACGCTTTGGGGCCCCTAAAATGCCAGGGCAGTATAAATACCCCACATGTGACCCCATTTTGGAAAGAAGACACCCCAAGGTATTCAATGAGGGGCATGGCGAGTTCATAGAAAAAAAAAAAATTGGCACAAGTTAGCGGAAATTGATTTTTTTATTTTTTTTTCTCACAAAGTCTCCCTTTCCGCTAACTTGGGACAAAAATTTCAATCTTTCATGGACTCAATATGCCCCTCAGCGAATACCTTGGGGTGTCTTCTTTCCAAAATGGTGTTATTTGTGGGGTGTTTGTACTGCCCTGGCATTTGAGGGTCTCCGCAATCATTACATGTATGCCCAGCATTAGGAGTTTCTGCTATTCTCCTTATATTGAGCATACAGGTAATGAGATTTTTTTTTTCCGTTCAGCCGCTGGGCTGAAAGAAAAAAATGAACGGCACAGATTTCTTCATTCGCATCAATCAATGTGGATGAAAAAATCTCTGCCAAAAAAAGAAAAAGGAGGGGAAAGGCGTCTGCCAGGACATAGGAGCTCCGCCCAACATCCATGCCCACTTAGCTCGTATGCCCTGGCAAACCCGATTTCTCCATTCACATCAATCGATGTGGATGAATAAATCATTGCCGGGATTTTTTTTTTTATATATACAAAGTGTTTGCCAAAGTATATGAACACCGCCACCTCCTCAGCTCATATGCCTCGGCAAACGTATCTTTTACTGCAGAGGAGAAATCTCGTCTTGCAGCGCCGCATACACCGACTTGCGTGTAATCTGACAGCAGCGCAATGCTTCTGTCCGAATGCACATCAGTGCTGCAGCTAGTCGATCGGTTGGTCCACCTGAAAGGTAAAAAAAACAAAACAAAAAAGAAAAAACCAGGCCGCAAAGCAATAACTTTATTAACTTTAGAACAGAACATATTAACTTTTTTTAACTTTTGTAACTTTTTTACTTACCGGTAATTTTTTTTTTGTTTAGTTTTTTTTACCTTTATAGAACAAACCTCTCCTTCCCCATGGGACAATATGCAAAGCGCAAATCGCCCAAAGATGTGGCGAAGTACGTTATGCACTTTATCCCAGGTGAAAGGAGAGGTTTGCAGCAGCTGTGAGTAAAAGGGCCCTAATAGCCCTGTGTGCCTGTCCTGTGAGATGCAATCCCTATGCTAGGTGTACCTGTGTGTGGTACTTCCGGAAACACTCACCTAAGCATAGGGCAGGGTGGTCAGGGCAGTCAGGACAGAAATAGCGGGTGTCACGCCTTATTCCACTCCTGCTACAGACACAACATTTTTTTCGGGGTGGCGGTTGGGTTGAGGTACCAGCAACGACACTGGGGAAATGTCGCTTGTGTAGACGGCTAACTACACTGGTGGATGGGGCCACGGAACCTCCTGGGTAAAGGAGGTTCGCGATGATCTCTTCCTGGAATTTGAGGAAGGATCCTGTTCTCCCAGCCTTACTGTAGAGAACAAAACTATTGTACAGCGCCAATTGAATTAAATATACAGACACCTTCTTATACCAGCGTCTGGTTCTGCGGGAAACTAAATAGGGAGCCAACATCTGGTCATTGAAGTCCACCCCTCCCATGAGCGCATTATAGTCGTGGACTGAGAGGGGCTTTTCAATGACACGGGTTGCCCTTTCAATTTGGATTGTCGTGTCTGCGTGAATGGAGGAGAGCATGTAAACGTCACGCTTGTCTCTCCATTTCACCGCGAGCAGTTCTTCGTTACACAAGGCAGCCCTCTCCCCCCTTGCAAGACGGGTGGTTACAAGCCGTTGGGGGAAGCCCACGCGACTAGTTCGCGCGGTGCCACAGGCGCAAATCCGTTCTAGAAACAAATGCCTAAAGAGGGCCACACTTGTGTAAAAATTGTCCACATAAAGATGGTACCCCTTGCCGAATAAGGGTGACACCAAGTCCCAGACTGTCTTCCCACTGCTCCCCAGGTAGTCAGGGCAACCGACCGGCTCCAGGGTCTGATCTTTTCCCTCATAGATCCGAAATTTGTGGGTATAGCCTGTGGCCCTTTCACAGAGCTTATACAATTTGACCCCATACCGGGCACGCTTGCTTGGGATGTATTGTTTGAAGCCAAGGCGCCCGGTAAAATGTATTAGGGACTCGTCTACGCAGATGTTTTGCTCAGGGGTATACAAATCTGCAAATTTCTGGTTGAAATGGTCTATGAGGGGCCGAATTTTGTGGAGCCGGTCAAAAGCTGGGTGGCCTCTGGGACGGGAGGTGGTGTTGTCGCTAAAATGCAGAAAACGCAGGATGGTGTCAAATCGTGTCCTGGACATAGCAGCAGAGAACATGGGCATGTGATGAATTGGGTTCGTGGACCAATATGACCGCAATTCATGCTTTTTTGTCAGGCCCATGTTGAGGAGAAGGCCCAGAAAAATTTTAAGTTCGGAAACTTGGACTGGTTTCCACCGGAAAGGCTGGGCATAATAGCTTTCCGGGTTTGCGGTTATAAATTGTGTGGCATATTGGTTGGTCTCTGCCACGACTAAGTCCAAGAGCTCCGCAGTCAAGAACAGCTCAAAAAATCCCAGGGCCGAAGTGATTTGAGCCGTCTCAACCCGAACTCCAGACTGGGCGGTGAAAGGGGGAACTACAGGTGCGGCTGAAGTTGGTGACTGCCAATCAGGGTTTGCCAGCACCTCAGGGACTCTAGGGGGTCTACGGGCCTGTCTGCGCGGTGGCTGCGACGGGGTAACTACTGCACGTGCCACCGTACCAGCTTCAACTGCCCTTCTGGTGCTCGCTACTTCACCAGGTTGTACGGCAGTGCTGGTACTAGGTCCAGGAAGGGCTGCGCTGCTGGTGTATGCCTCACCACGTGATCCGGCAGCGACAGCCCCACTCTGCTGCTCTTGAAGCGGATCCTGCGTAACCTGTGGTCTAGCGACACGGGGCCGGGTACGCCTGGTGCTGCCAGGGACCTCAACCTCCTCGTCCGAACTTTGGGTCAGAGAGCCACTGCTTTCTACAGGTTCATATTCTGACCCGCTAGATTCGTCAGATGAGGGTTCCCACTCCTCATCCGACTGGGTCAGAATCCTGTAGGCCTCTTCAGAAGAATACCCCCTGTTTGACATTTTGGACTACTAAATTTAGGGGTATTCCCTGAGACTACCCAAGAAAAAAAGCAAACCTGTCTTACAAAGGGGAGGCTAGCGAAGTACCGGAGGCCGCTGCGGTTGATAAAAAATATCAAAACTGATTTTTTTATCGCCGCAGTGCGTGTAAAGTGAATGTGCAGTGATCAAAAAATAATAATTTTTTGTCACTGCGGTGGGGCGGGCGTGGGTGAACGCACGTGTGGGCGACCGATCAGGCCTGATCGGGCAAACACTGCGTTTTGGGTGGAGGGCGAACTAAAGTGACACTAATACTATTATAGATCTGACCGTGATCAGTTTTGATCACTTACAGATACTATAAAAGTACAAATGCTGATTAGCGATACGCTAATCAGCGAATAAAAGTGACTGCGGTGCGGTGGGGTGGGCGCTAACTGACGCTAACTACCTAACCAAGGGGCCTAAACTATCCCTAAAACCTAACAGCCAATACCAGTGAAAAAAAAAAAGTGACAGTTTACACTGATCACTTTTTTTCCTTTCACTAGTGATTGACAGGGGCGATCAAAGGGGTGATCAAAGGGTTAATTGGGGTGCAGGGGGGTGATCTGGGGCTAAGGTGTGCTGTTTGGTGTACTCACTGTGAAGTCTGCTCCTGTGCTGGATCCAACCGACGAAAAGGACCAGCACAGGAGCAGAGAAGCCATATAACAGATCATATTTACTAATATGATCTGTTATCTGGTTTGTGATTCGATTTTTTAAAAATCAGCAACCTGCCAGCGACGATCATTGGCTGGCAGGTTGCTGATGCAACTCTCCTCGAACTTTTGCCGGCCCGCGATGCGCATGCGCGGGCCGGCTGTGACCGAAATCTCGCGTCTCGCGAGAAGACGCGCCGGCGCGTCCACTCGGAATGAAACAACCACCTCCAGGACGCGTCTGTGCGTACAGCGGTCCGGAGGTGGTTAAAGGGAATGTGTCATGAGAAAATTACCTATTGTTCAAGTCACATTTTCATGTTTAACATATTTTTAAAGAATTTTTGATAATGCTATTTTTAATTTTCCATGTCAATATCTACATTTAATCAAAAAGCATAAAATCCTGCAGTTTTTGCACTGGCCACTAAGCCTTATAATAGATGCCACTTCATGCTCCGTACAAATCACTTTAAGACACTTTAAGACAGAGATGATATAATCATAGGCAGGATTAGAAAGACAGATAAGACAGGATCAACCATACACAATAGGTAATTGTCAAAGCTTATCTATTCTTCCCTTGTACAAGAACCTCTGCACAGGTCACAGAGCAGGTCTAGATAACTCTCCCATAGAAGTCAATGAGGTCCCCTCCAGACCATTGTGTCTATGGCTCATGGGGCTGCCGTAAAGCTGTTTTCTTAATGCTTTCTAAATGCTGTTAAGAACAGCTCAGGCAAGATGGCCGCCCCCATAATCATGTTCAGAAATAGAATTTTTTTAAAAACACGTCCTTTAAGTCTGTTGATTCTATATTTATCTGTTTCTCCTGAGAAAAGCATTCATTGTTTAGTAGAGCAGAGAGGGAAAGAGGACTAGATGATCACGATACATATTATACCATGCATATGGTCAGTCGTGAGGTGTCTACACACATAAGACAAAAGTTGACCAAAACCATTGATCTTGTCAGGACATAACAGACATCTGTATCAATATATCTGTGGGGTGTGCCAACTCTCAGATGATGATGGGAAAAGAATTTCAATGTGTCCAATACTTTGTTGTCAAGGAAGTTAAGACACCAACAGAGATGTCTGGCAGTGACTTATTCTCATTTCTCCACTGTAACACATACATGCTCAGGTGAGCCACATCCACAAGTGTATGATGGAGTTCAGTAGAATAGTGTTTGGCAGACAGTTATTAGCTATTGAAGGTGTGTAGGCATCTTGGTCCAGATGTACTAATCCTATACATGGAATAAACTTAGGCGGTTTAAACTTGCACTAGATTTATCCCAGTGGCTCAGGCTGCATGATACATGGGGTGCAGGGATGAGCACTTTTGTCTATATCTATACCAACTGTTTTACTCCAGAATTGTCGGGCAAGTTTGGTGCCAAATGGTGCATCTTAGGGCACAAGAAGAAAGCTCCTTCCCCTTCTCGGAAAGCCCTTTCCCCATATTAAGCAAGTCAGAAAAAAGTTGATAAACCCTACTTGCACCAATTTGCCTTCGAGGCATACACATTTTCCTCACATTTTCTCAAATACTTTGGCATCTTAGCCACATTATCCGTGCATTAACATGATTTTAGTTATTTTAAAAATGAACTGAAAGATAGTGACTGCATGACATTTTTGAATTAGTGAGTATTTGCCTTGTTAAAGTTTTGCCAATGCAGGACTTTTCAATTATGGAGCCCCATTTGCCACATATAAGACAATGGGGGGGGGGGG
This sequence comes from Bufo bufo, assembly GCF_905171765.1. Classification (NCBI taxonomy): domain Eukaryota; kingdom Metazoa; phylum Chordata; class Amphibia; order Anura; family Bufonidae; genus Bufo; species Bufo bufo. The sequence continues at coordinate 377,303,062 of NC_053390.1, forward strand.
GGGGGAGATGCAGATCCATTGCCAAGGTCCCCCGACTGCTGCTGCCTCCTAGGGGCAGCAGCGTCCGGTTGCTTGGGGAACCAGGAGTGTGGGCCAGCCTTCTGTGCCCTGGGCCAATGAGTTTGTGAGCCGGGGTTCCCACATGTCAGGGCGCACGAGCAAAAGCTCCACTCAGTCTGAATAAAGGCCAGCATCTGCAGAGTTCAGATGCCAGTAAATTTATGTTCCTCTGGCTCCCCCTACTGTTCCTTGGTGGTATTGCGTTTACATTAGATGTGACTTCTGTATCTGGTATTATGACTACAGTATGTTTTCTGGCTTCTGGTGATTTGGTCTTGTATTGCTTTCCTGGTTTTTGACTTCCAGCATGTCTGGCTTCCTTGTTTGCTTCTAGCATTCTTGGCGCTTTGTTGACTAACTGGCTTGTGACCCTGGAACTGTACAACTACTATTATTGTGTTTGTTTGTTCCCTGTTTGTGAATTACTCTCTCACTTAGGCCAAGTTCACACTTCAGTTATTTATTCAGATTTTTTTTTTTTCTGTTATTGTGATTAGTGTTGATCGAGCACCAAAGTGCTCAGGTGCTCGAGTACAATGGAAGTCAATGGGAGAACCAGAGCATTAAACCAGGCACCCCCTGCTCTGCTCACAGGAAAAGGTCAGAAATTGATGGAAACGCCACTGAAATTGTTCGGCAATAGCATGGGGAAGATGTCTGGATGCATCTTGGACTCCTAGATCACTGCTGGGAACAATGTTGTCCGAGTAGAACGCCACTTTTACAGACTGACAATAATACGCACAAAACCGAAGATAAAATCTATTTAAGAGGAAAAATTGTTAGGAAACATTCTTTCCTGTATATTTACTTGTATATAAAGTGCAAGTGCTGCCAAAAATTACAAGGAAGAGGCACTCCAATTAGTGCTAATAGAGCATGCTCGGCCGAACACCAGTTCGGCTCGTGCATCTCGATGCTCGGCACATGGTGGTATTCGGCTGAATACCGCATGTGCTTGAGCGCAATGCTCGAGTCTCCTCCCCGCACGTTTGTTGGCTGCTACACAGCCAATAAACGTGCAGGCAAGTACTGCCCTTCACTGTAATACCGTAGCGATGTTGGTTACTGGCATTACAGTGATTGGCTGGCTGGAACGCGTCATCGGGTGCTATATAGCACCCGATGACACGTATTCGGCTCAGTGTTAGTCAGGGAGAGCTGTGCTGAAGAAGGGAAAGATAGTGCAGGGAGAGAAATTTTCTTTTTTTCAGTAGAAAAACTTGTCAGAGACCCAAAAGTCCTTTTAAGGACTATTGTTGTGTCTGACAGCAACAATATATATTTTTAGCGCAACCTGCGCTAAATTGCTAAAACTTTACAGACTCAAAAGTCCTTTTTAGGACTATTGTTGTGTGACAGCAGCAAAATATATTTTTAGCGCAACCTGCGTAAAATTACTAAAACTTTACAGACCCAAAAGTCCTTCTAAGGACTGTTGTGCGTGGCAGCAATATTTATTTTTAGCACATCCTGCGCTAAATAGCGTGCAATAGTTAGCCCACTGCAGACAGGGACATTATCAGCACTACATCTCCTGTGTAACGTGTGCGCATCCCCAAAAAAATCTGTGACATCCAGTGTACTTTTTCCATAGATGGTGTCCGCTGCGGATAGTGACATTACCTGGGGTACATCTCCTGTGCAACGTTTCCACATCCCAAATACCTGTGAAATTTTCTGTCATTTTATATTAGCGGCTGCTGACATCCGCGACATTATCTGCGGTATTTCTCCTGTGTAACGTGTGCGCATCCCAAAAATATCTGTGACATCCAGTGTACTTTTTCTGTAGACGGTGTCCGCTGCGGACAGTGACATTAGCTGCGCTACATCTCCTGTGTAACTTGTGCACATCTAAAAAATATCAGCGACATCCAGTGTACTTTTTACTTAGACGGTGTCTGCCGCGGAGAGCGACATTAGCTGCGCTATATCTCCTGTGTAACGTGTGCACATCCAAAAAATATCAGTGACATCCGGTGTACTTTTCCGCAGATGGTGTCCGCTGCGGACAGTGACACTACCTGGGGTACATCTCCTGTGTAACGTTTCCACATCCAAAAAACCTGTGACATTCCATGTAATTTTATATTACCGCTGCTGACAACAACATTATCTGCAGTATATCTCCTGTGTGACGTTTCCACATCCCAAATAACTTTTTAAATTTTTTTGCCGCATATATTTACAAATCCTATGCTACTGTACGTGTTACATACTTTAAAGCATATATAACATTTAATATGAAGAAGGCGAGCAGTAAAGGACAGGGAAGTGGCCTTGATGCTGATGGTGCATGAAGAGGCCGTGGCCCTGGGCATGTTGAAACTGTGCCTGCTGCAAGAGCACAAGAAAAATAATCATCCACGGTACCTAGCTTCATGTCCCAGTTTGCAGGGCGGCGCAGGACAACGCTCTCGAAGTCAGACCAGTGTGACCAGGTGGTCGGTTAGATAGCAGCAGATAATGCTTCCAGTTGGTTAAGCACCACCCTGTCTTCCACCAAGTTCAGTCTCAGTAGCCAAGAGTCTGGTCAACACTATCCTCACCCTGATCATCCTTCTTCCCACCGTGGAGAGTCTTGCCAAACAAGTGATCCCACACTCGGATATTCCGAGAAGCTATGTTCAGTGCCATTCCTTCTTTTGGTCCTCTCGACAAGCCCACTTGAAGAGAGACATGAGATCTTGTGCCCTGATTCCCAAACTCTTGAGCATCCACAGTCACAAGAAGATGAGGGTGGGGAACGGCAATTAGTGTTTCAGAAGGTGGATGATGATGATGATGAGACACAGTTGCCAATAAATCAACAGCAATTAGTGTCTTAAAAGGTTGATGATGAGGATGAGACACATTTGTCAATAACTGAGGTTGTTGTTAGGTCAACAAGTCAGGAGGATAAGCAGAGTGAGGAAGTCGAAGAGGAGTTGGTAGACGATGAACTCACTGACGCAACCTGGGAAGGTGGCAATCCGAGCGAGGACAGCAGTACAGAGGGGGAGGGATCTGCAGCACCACAACAGGCTGGAAGAGGCAGTGGGGTGGCAAAAGGGAGAAGGCAGACCACACCAAACAGGCCCACAACTGTTCCCCGGAGCACATCCTTGTGGAAATCTCCCTTGCGAAGGGGTAGGTGTTCCGCAGTCTGGCGCTTTATTGAGGAAAGCGTGGATGACAAAAGAATTGTAATTTGCAACCTGTGCCATACAAAAATGAGCAGGGGTGTGAACACTAGCAACCTTACCATTACCACCATGATCCGCCACATGGCATCAAAGCACCCAGTTAGGTGGGACGAACGCCTGGGTCCACAATCTGTGTCTGCGGGTCTCACCACTGCCTCCTCTTCTGCTGTGTTACATGCTGGCCAATCCCTTGTCGAAGGCGCATTCCCGTATGCCTGCCGCCCTGCACCTGGAACTTCGCAAGCACCATTAGCGACCACATCCACTTCCGTATCCCAGCGCATGTCCTTACCCCAGGCATTTGAACGCAAGCGCAAATACCCAGCCACCCACCCTCAGGCAATAGCAATAAATGCACACTTTTCAAATGGTTGGCCCTGGAAATGTTGCCATTTAGGCTTGTGGACACTGAGGCCTTCCGCAGCCTGGTGTCGACAGCCGTAACTCATTACGCAATACCCAATCGCCACTATTATTCACGGTGTGCCTTCCTCGCCTTACACCAGCATGTGTCCTGTAACATCACCCATGACATGACCAATGCAGTTACTGGGAAGGTCCACTTAACCACATGACACATGGACAAGTGCTTTCGGCCAGGGACGCTACATTTCCCTGACGGCACACTAGGTGAAAGTTGTGAAGGCCAGGAGCGAGTCGTACCCTGGAATGGCACAGGTGCTACCGACGCCAAGGATTGCGGGCCCTACTTCTATCAGGGTTTCCGCCACCACCTACGTTAGTGGCTCCAACCCCTACTTCTTCTCCTCCAACTCCTCCTCCACTTCCACCCGAGAATTATCGTCTTGCAGCAACAGGTAGCTATCAGTCAGTAGCTGGGAACAGTGTAGCACTGCAGTGGGGAAGCATCACTAGGGCGTGTTTAAGCTGATCTTCTTAGGTGAGAAACAGCACACCGTCGCAGAGCTGGGGCAGGGGATAAGAGACCAGACTGAGCTGTGGCTCTCGCCACTCAACCTAGAACCAGGCATGGTTGTGTCTGATAATGGCCGTAACTTGGTGGCGGCTTTGGAGCTCGGCAAGCTCACACACATCCCATGCCGAGCCCACGTCTTCAACTTAGAGGATTTTCAAAACCTACCCCAATTTTCCTGAGCTATTGGTGAAGGTCCGCCGCATGTGTGCCCATTTCCGCAAATCTCTGACAGCTTCCGCCAGTCTGTTAACGCTGAAATAGCGCTTACAATTGCCAGCTCACTGACTGTTGTGCGACGTGAGCACGCGCTGGAACTCCACATTCCACATGTTGGCCAGGCTTTGTGAGCAGCAGAGGGCAGTAGTGGAATACCAGTTGCAACATGGTCGTCGCCTTTCCAGTCAGCTTCCGCTCTTCATAAACGAGGAGTGGGCATATACATCTGAACTCTATGAGGTTTTAAGAAACTTTAAGGAATCAACAAAGATGGTGAGCGGCGATAACGCTATTATCAGCGTAACCATCCCACCTCTGTGTCTACTCAAATGCTCGCTGCTTACAATTAAGGCTGACGCTTTGCATGTGGAAGAGGTGGAAATGGGGGAAGATAGTACACAGGGTGATAGCCAGACCACCTTCAGTTCGTCTTCTCAGCGCGAATTGGATGATGATGATGATAAGGAGAAGGAGGAAGAGCAGGAGACGGTTGCCTCCGCTACATAGGGTAGTACCCATAGCAGGTTTATTCCATCTGTTCAGCGTGGATGGGCTGAAGAGGAGGAAGAGGATCAGGAGACTGAGAGTTATTCTCCTGATGAGGACAGTGAAGTCTTGTCTGTTGGGACTCTGGCACACATGGCTGACTTTATGTTATGCTGCCTTTCCCGTGATCCTCGCATTGTACGCATTTTGGCCAACACCATTACTGGATGTTAACCCTTCTCGACCCCCGCTACAAAGAGAACTTCTCATCTCTCAATCCTGTAGTGGAGAGGACTATCAAAATGGTGCAATACCAGAAGGTCTTTGTGGAAAAATTGCTCCAAAAATTTCCAGCTGACAACGCTGGCGGCAGAGTACGTAGTTCCTTGGCCAACTGAGGAGGGGAGAAGAGGGGAACACACAGCAGTTCCAACAGAGGCAGGGCAACACTATCCAAGGCCTGGGACAGTTTCATGACACCCCACCAGCACCCTCACCCTGATGTGCAGCCTAGTGTCACAAGGAAGGAAACGTTTTGGAAGATGGTAAAGGAGTATGTAGCAGACGGTGTTAGCATCCTCAGTGATCCCTCTGTGCCTTACAACTATTGGGTGTCCAAGCTGGAAACGTGGCACGAACTGGTGCTCTACGCCTTGGAGGTGCTGGCCTGCCCTGCTGCCAGCGTTTTGTCAGAGCGGGTATTTAGTGCGGCTGGGGGCATAATAACTGATAAGCGCATCTGCCTGTCAACTGAAAATGCTGACTGGTTGACTCTTATCAAAATGAACAAGGCCTGGATTGACCATGACTTCTCTACTCCACCAGAGGAAAGCAGCTGAACATAAAGGCACTTTAAATGTGTTTTTTTATAATGTACTGAATACACTGTATTGTATTCCCATGCACCCCCTCCACCACAAAAAAGGGTATATGGTTTGTTGTGGCAGGCCAAGGGTCAGCCACGTGATGATCGTTGCCTCATGTTCAGGTGAATGACGTCGACGGAGGAAAATGACAGAAGTCTGAGTATAGTTCAAAACCTTGTCAGGATCCCAACATGAAAGTCTCCTGGACTCTTTATTTATACACAGTTCAAAGGGTGTAACCCCTCAAAGTAAAACATGATTGGTTTACAGACATTTCAATAATGGCTTTTGAATCCATCTATTGATTGGTTAGTATTTTTCAAGTTTCACTTTTACAAAAATGTGTTAACTAATGAGTTTAGTTTTTTTAGCAAGAGATGCTAATTTTCCAAATGTCACCACATTGTATCACGTATACAGAGAAAATGAAAACATCTTATGAATTTTATATCCACTTTCAGAAAAGCTGGATAATTTCCTTAACATTTCCCTCCTTTTTTTTCAATTTTTCTTTTCACGTGGTAGACATTTTGTTCTGAAGGCTTCATTGTATCATGTGTGTGTGTCTTGCTAACTACTAACCTACCTGGACAAACAAATGACCCCTTAGACAGCCCGTACTTCACAGAGTATACAGATAAGCTGCATAGACCATGCGATGCAAGCATCGATTCCAGTCTGTCTAGTAGTTGTCATTTGATAAAGCATACATACATTTTATTAAAACCACATACGACACACAAACACACACTAAGTGGATGTAGGTGCAGCATTGTTGTTCCATGCATCATTGTCCATAGTTCTGGATACACCTTCTTCTGCTCCTGTGTTTGAATCTCTAGGAGCTGGTAGGTCAGCTATACCTGCTAGGAGCATCAGCAGTAAGCCTAAAAGTTTCTGTGTAGCTGTGGTCCTCTGTTGTAGAATCAGGAAGATGAACATCATCTTGGGCGTTGCTGTCTCTTGGTTGGACAGTGCTGTCAATCATGGCATATCCCTTGACCAATATGGTGCGACCTGGAAGTGTAGCTACGTGGAGTAGGCCTCGATCCGCCTTGAAAGTCCACCTCCGTCCTCCTCTAGTCAACGTTATGGACACTTCAGTGATGGGAAACCTGGGATGGACACTTCCTTCCTGCCAAAGATGCGTCTCCATCCGAACTTCCACTTAGGACCTAGAGCTACTTAATACAGAACAGAAAGTAATAAACGCAGTAACCGTACAACATTAGTGATTCCATCTGGGACCACCACTATAGTGACTCCATACTGTTGAGAGTGTAGAGCTTGTGTGATCCCTAGGGTCTTCAGTATGTGTCCCATTGTCTCCCCAGTGAAGTGTATACCTCTGTCTGACTTTATCACCTCTGGAATCCCATATCTGCAGACTACCTCTGACAATATTTTCTTAGCAGTATTTTTGGCTGTAGCCATAGTTACTGGCCAGGCTTCTGGCCAGCCTGAGAATACATCAATGGCTACAAGGACATACTCATATGTGCTCACCTTGGGTAGCTGTATGTAACCCACCTGTACTCTTTGAAATGGGTACAAGGGTTTGGGAGTGTATTTCTTGGGGGTCTTTACAAACCTCCCAGGGTTATGTCTGGCACATGTAAGACAACCCTGAACAAACTTTTCAAAAGGGTCTGAATTCCAGGTGCAAACCAATGTTCTAACACTAGTGCGCTCATAGCTCCTTTCGACAAATGAGTAGGGCCATGTGCTAAATTGGCCATCATCGGATACAAACTCTGAGGCAAACATGTTCTGCCATTAACCCCACCTCCATCCATACCTTTTTGTCTTGAAGCCTTATCTGGGCCTGTAATTCCTGCAAGAGCGACAAATCTGGCATAGTTGGAAAAAACAATGTCAGGAGCGGCAGACCGACTGCTTGTTTAGCTGCTTGGTCTGCTTGAGAATTTCCCACAGCTAGCGGATCATCTTGCTTCACATGGGCTGGCACTTTAACAATGGCTACCTCTGTGGGTAGCTCTAGGGCCTCTATGAGGCTCTGTACTGCTTCTGAATTTTTAATTGGTTTGCCCGATGAAGTCAGAAATCCCCTAGTTTTCCAGATAACACCAAAGTCATGTGCTACCCCGAAAGCATACCTGGAATCAGTATAACAATTTATTCTCAGTCCCTTACCCATTGTACATGCGTCAGTGAGTGCCTTCAACTCCGCCTCCTGTGCAGACGCACAAGATGGGAGTGGATTTTGTATGATTACCTTACCATCCTGGATTACCACATACCCGGTGACAAAGTGTCCTTGTTCGTCATTCCACCATCTGGAGCCATCTACAAAATACTCAGCATCAGGATTAGTTAATGGTGTTTCAGTAACATTTGGTAACCCTTTTGTTTCTGCAATCAATTCATGACAGTTATGATTTGCAACTGGATCAGACATTTCTACTACTCCCACTCCCCCCTCCTCTTCTAAATCCACTGGCATCAAAGTAGCTGGATTTAGAACAGTACATCGCTGTAAGGTAATGTGGGGACTGAGGAGTGTCATCTCCTATTTTGTGATTCTGGACAAATGTTTCAGTTTGGTGGTGTGTCAATACAAATCAAACTGTTAGAATAGTATACTATGGGCCGCATACGGTCCCCGTGTTTCTGCGTCAGTACACCTGAGGCAAATCCCCCTTGCTCGTGACAATACAATGTGAAAGTTTGTTTGTAATTGGGGATGCCCAATGCTGGTGTTGTGGTGAGAGTGAGTTGTAATGCATGAAATGCACTCACAGCTCCTGGTGTGAGTTCAAAGGTCTCTCCTTTGAGGCAGTCATATAGTGGCTGCATCATCTGAGAGCAATCCTTAATCCAGGGGCGACTTTAACTGACAAGTCCAATAAAGGCACGCAGAGCCCTTGGAGTACTTGGCAGTGGGTGCTGCTGTATAGCAGTAACCATCTCAGGCTACTTTCACACTAGCGTTTCACAGATCCGTTTGAAGGGCATTTCAAACGGATCCGTCAATAAACTGACTAAACGGAGCCAAACGGAAGACATTCAGACGGATCCGTTTGTACGGATCCGTCTGTTTTACGGATCCGTTTGTCACGTTGGTTTCCGTTTTGTCATCCGTTTAGCGGATCCGTTTTGGTAGGAAAAGCATCGCTAGGTTCCATCTTCATGTATTCGGATCTATAGGGTTGTAATGCTCCTATATTTCTCCAGGGCTATCTTGTTGAAGTTCCAAAGCTGGTCCGGCTTTGATAATGGACCACACCTTTCGGACTCTTGTACATGACTACATGCACTTAAAGATGTATAGTGTTCGTTAGAGGGCCATATGTCCCTGATCGTCATTGATCGTGCGTACAGGAGTACAGAGCATCATGATGCTGACCATGTTGTGCCGCAAACTGGGCTATTGTCCCGCACTCATATGATCTATTAGTGCAAGAGTATATCCCCGCGGGCAGCTCGACTTGCACAGAATCATTGTACACTATGATGCTGTGTGCTCTCGTGCGCACGATCAATGCCACTACGGGACATATGGCCCGCTCACGGACCGTATGTCTCTTGGAGCATACAGTCGTGTGCAAGAGGCCTTAAAGGGGTTTTCTCATCTCATACAATGGGGGCATACCACTTTAAGATATACCTACATTGTCTTATAGGTGCGGGTCCCACTGCTGGTACCCTCACATATATTGAGAACGAAGCCAAGAAAGTAGATGAGGTCGCACTGTGCTGCCGCCCTCCATTCACTTCTATGTGAGAGGCGGGGATTAGCGCTTGGTGGTGGAGATTCCATGGGAAATGTGTCCTACAGCAACAGTGCTCCCCGCTCCGTTCTCGATATAGGTGCGGGTCCTACCAATGTTTACCCACACCTATCAGACAATGGGGACATATTCAAGTGAAATCCCCCCATTGTCTATGTGAATACCCCTTTAAAAACTGTATGTCCCTTGCGTGTCCCTTGTGGTAATCACACTAGTTATATTAGCGTCATCGGGAAATCATTAAACGTTAAAATCACAATTTATTAATGAATTCCTGATGATGCTGATGGACCGTGACTCCCACAAGGGCTCATATGAAAGGGCACAAGATTGAACAATGAACAAGCATTTGCTTGTTCATGTGCCAATCATAGGGTCTACGATCAATAAAGAGCCAAAAGATAGCTCATTATTGATGGTCCGGTTTTAATGGATCTTACGACATTGGCACTAATGCTGTTTTGAAATAAAAACTACCAAGGGTGTTGTAATAAACGCACAGTAGTGAGACTAGGGTAGTTTTAATTTCAGCACAAGGTGCCAAGGTTCCCTGTACAGGACAATAAAAACACAGACACAGTGCAGTAAAGTATAAACATTTTTTTTATTTTTTATACAGAAAATAAATAAAATAAATATAAACAACATTTTTATTTACAACTGTTCATAACGGTGAGGGGAGGTGGACTGTCGTGGGGTTGGTGGTCTGGGGCTGGCAATGGTAGCCCCCCTGTCCTGGCGATCCACTGAGGTAAAACTACGGGCCACAGGAAAGGATGCAGGGCGTAATTGCGGGGTGTGGAGAAAGGAAGGGTCTGAGGAGGAGGGGACCCGAGCATGTGTAGAGGTGGAGGGAGTTTGAAAAGAAGTAGGAGGAAAATACGGGGCAGGAGAAGAAAAAGAAGCAGAAGGAAACACATGCTCGGGGGGGTGGGAAGGGAAAGGTTGGCGGTACTGGCCACTCGTGTGGGATGGGGGGTAGGTGTGGGATGGGGGATAGGTGTGGGATGGGGGTGGGGGTGGGATTTGGGGGCGGTGCATAATTTCCCATGCCCCGTTCTCTTGCATGATCTTGAACTCATGCAACTGCTCGGGCGTCATTGAGTCCATCAAACTGATCATGCTTAGCCCATAATGGTAGTTTGGGCTGCGTTGAAACGCCGACTCCGCCCCCTCCCAGCGGCGAATCAAGTCAGCACCAAACTCCATCTGATGTTGGGCAAAACCTTCTAGAGCGTCAGAAACGACCTCTACAAGGTTCGCATAATCAGCTCGATTTGGCCTACCGGATCTCTGCCTGCTCACCAGGGCTCTCAAATTTTGACGAGAACCTAAGAGCCTCTGTTGAGCGGAGGGACCCGGTAGGGGACTCGGATTATCCTGAGCCGATGCATGAGGGACAGGAGGGCTGGCGCTGGCGATCTGTTCCGGTTCCGCCTCAGGAGGTTGGTCAGGCTCCCGAGTGCTGCTGGCACTTCTGTAGGGAAAAAAAAAAAGGAAAGTTAGGAATTGTTCTTTAAATAAAACATCCATGTTCTATGCTATGTCTACCGTATACCATAGGGGGCTGGCCAAAACAGGGGAGCCAAACGCTCCGCTGTCTCAGACAGCCCCTTACAGTCAGACGGAGAGAACAGTTGTCCATCTGACTGTGGGGGGCTGGCCAAAACAGAGGAGCCAAACGCTACCCTGTCTCAGACAGCCCCTTAAACTCAGACGGAGAGAACAGTTGTCCATCTGACTGTGGGGGGCTGGCCAAAACAGGGGAGCCAAACGCTCCACTGTCTCAGACAGCCCCTTACAGTCAGACGGAGAGAACAGTTGTCCATCTGACTGTGGGGGGCTGGCCAAAACAGGGGAGCCAAACACTACCCTGTCTCAGACAGCCCCTTAAACTCAGACGGAGAGAACAGTTGTCCATCTGACTGTGGGGGGCTGGCCAAAACAGGGGAGCAAAACTCTCCACTGTCTCAGACAGCCCGTTACAGTCAGACGGAGAGAACAGTTGTCCATCTGACTGTGGGGGGCTGGCCAAAACAGGGGAGCCAAACGCTCCACTGTCTCAGACAGCCCCTTACATTTAGACGGAGAGAAAAGTTGTACATCTGACTGTGGGGGGCTGGCCAAAACACAGGAGCCAAACGCTACCCTGTCTCAGACAGCCCCTTTACAATTTATTTTTTGAACAGTTGTTATAAATATTTACCTTTTTGGTGCCATTGCCTTTCGTAGGAACCCCAGGGCCGCCGTATGGATGTAGGTGGCCCCTGAGGTTCCTCCGGAGCCACTCGGGGCCTGAACCTCCTTGTTGTAATCCCTCCTGAAGCGGTCCCGGATAGATCGCCAACGCGTTGTAACCAGTTTGACTATCGAAAAAAAAAACAATAAAAACTAAAATCAGCATGATGAAAGGAAAAGAACAATATTTTAAAGTACTAAAATACATATTGTTTTACTTACCATATTTCTCCTGAGCCGCCGCATCGAGATCCCCCCAGGTCTCAAAAACTTCAGCACAGATGTCCCTCCAGAGCCGCTGGGTACGACGATGATCGGCGTGGTGGCGGTCGGAGTTGTCCCATAGTGCTGGACGCGCCTCCACCAGTTGGATGAGGAGCAGGTTATCTATGCTCGGAACCCCGAACTCCTCATCTTCCCTGGTGGAGCCTACGGAACCCTGAAAAAAAGGAAATACAAAATTTAATGTAAATCCTAATACAAAATGCTAATTAAAACTACTTAATTCAATACTTACACGTCTACGACCGCCACGCTCATTCCCGCGGACTCTGGAGGCGACTGGGGGATCCTCGCTGGCGGCTCTAGGTGCAGATTGCTAAAAACAAATATTTTTTTTTTTAGAAGACTGTACTTAAAAAAAAATATAAAATTACAATATCTATATATATATATACTTACTTCTTGACAGCCCCGGTCTGGGCTTGGTCCACCTCCCCTGGACGCTGGCGATTGGGCAGGTGAGCTGGCCATTGCTGGAGAGCCCTCCGCAGATGATGATGATGAAATCTATAATAAGAGCACATACTGATTAATGCAAGGAATCAAACAGTAAAAACTCCAAGTGTTGATTTTATACTTACTGGCCACTGAATACGGCGGCGCCTTCTGGGTGGGTCACTCCAGTCAATCGATGTCTTCTTTGAGGACATCTGTACGCAACAGAATACCAGACAAAATGCAGATAACGTTAAAGGAACTTGTAGAGCACTATTTCCTCATATATCAACAATTTTTTTTTTAATACTTACTTTTTAAAATATAGATCTGGGCTTGCCCACCGCAGATATTTCCTGTTCTTTTTTTTCGAACGACCCTAATAATAAAATGATTAAAAAAATGAATCCGACAGGAGACATAATCCCCCCCCCCCAACTGCCATAAACACCCCCAGAGACAGCAGCCCCTCATAGCGCCAGCAGCCCCCCACAATGACATCAGGCCCCCAGTTCCAAACAACCTTCCCAAAGTGCCCTCAGCCCCCCCAATGCCAGCAGCCCCCACAGTTCCAGCCACAAACACCCCCGCAATGTCAGAAGCACCGCACAGTTCCAGCCACAAACACCCCCGCAATGTCAGAAGCACCGCACAGTTCCAGCCACAAACACCCCCGCAATGTCAGAAGCATCGCACAGTTCCAGCCACAAACACCCCCGCAATGTCAGAAGCACCGCACAGTTCCAGCCACAAACACCCCCGCAATGTCAGAAGCACCGCGCAGTTCCAGCCACAAACACCCCCGCAATGTCAGAAGCACCGCACAGTTCCAGCCACAAACACCCCCGCAATGCCAGCGGCCCCCACAGTTCCAGCCACAAACACCCCCGCAATGTCAGAAGCATCGCACAGTTCCAGCCACAAACACCCCCGCAATGTCAGAAGCACCGCGCAGTTCCAGCCACAAACACCCCCGCAATGTCAGAAGCACTGCGCAGTTCCAGCCACACACACCCCTTCCCAAGTGCCAGCAGCCCCCCCCACCCTAGAAATATAGAGATAGATAGATAGATAGATAGATAGATAGATAGATAGATAGTAAAAAAAGAAAGATAGACAAACAGACAAAACTTCATACTTACCAGTCTCACCAAGTCGAACTTGTAGAGCACTATTTCCTCATATATCAACAATTTTTTTTTCAATACTTACTTTTTAAAATATAGATCTGGGCTTGCCCACCGCAGATATTTCCTGTTCTTTTTTTTCGAACGACCCTAATAATAAAATGATTAAAAAAATGAATCCGACAGGAGACATAATCCCCCCCCCAACTGCCATAAACACCCCCAGAGACAGCAGCCCCGCATAGTGCCAGCAGCCCCCCACAATGACATCAGGCCCCCAGTTCCAAACAACCTTCCCAAAGTGCCCTCAGCCCCCCCAATGCCAGCAGCCACCACAGTTCCAGCCACAAACACCCCCGCAATGTCAGAAGCACCGCACAGTTCCAGCCACAAACACCCCCGCAATGTCAGAAGCACCGCAGAGTTCCAGCCACAAACACCCCCGCAATGTCAGAAGCACCGCACAGTTCCAGCCACAAACACCCCCGCAATGTCAGAAGCACCGCACAGTTCCAGCCACAAACACCCCCGCAATGTCAGAAGCACCGCACAGTTCCAGCCACAAACACCCCCGCAATGTCAGAAGCACCGCACAGTTCCAGCCACAAACACCCCCGCAATGTCAGAAGCACCGCACAGTTCCAGCCACAAACACCCCCGCAATGTCAGAAGCACCTCACAGTTCCAGCCACAAACACCCCCGCAATGTCAGAAGCACCGCACAGTTCCAGCCACAAACACCCCCGCAATGTCAGAAGCACCGCACAGTTCCAGCCACAAACACCCCCGCAATGCCAGCGGCCCCCACAGTTCCAGCCACAAACACCCCCGCAATGTCAGAAGCACCGCACAGTTCCAGCCACAAACACCCCCGCAATGTCAGAAGCACCGCACAGTTCCAGCCACAAACACCCCCGCAATGTCAGAAGCATCGCACAGTTCCAGCCACAAACACCCCCGCAATGTCAGAAGCATCGCACAGTTCCAGCCACAAACACCCCCGCAATGTCAGAAGCACCGCGCAGTTCCAGCCACAAACACCCCCGCAATGTCAGAAGCACCGCACAGTTCCAGCCACAAACACCCCCGCAATGTCAGAAGCACTGCGCAGTTCCAGCCACACACACCCATTCCCAAGTGCCAGCAGCCCCCCCACCCTAGAAAGATAGATAGATAGATAGATAGATAGATAGATAGATAGATAGATAGATAGATAGATAGTAAAAAAAGAAAGATAGACAAACAGACAAAACTTCATACTTACCAGTCTCACCAAGTCGATAATCCAAAATGGCCGACGATGAGGGGGAGGGACAGGAAGTTACTGGGCATGCGCAGAGACGTGAACGGTTTCTAACGGATACGTGTCAAAGTGGAGCCAGGACAGACGGATCCGTCCCCATTGACTTCCATTGTAAATCTGAACGGATCCGCACGCCTCCGCACGGCCAGGCGGACATCAAAACGCTGCAAGCTGCGTTCGGGTGTCCGCCTGCTGAGCGGAACGGAGGCTGAAGGCTGGCAGGCGGATGCATTCTCAGTGGATCCGCCTCCACTGAGAATGCATTAGGGCCAGACGGATGCGTTCGGGGCCGCTCGTGAGCCCCTTCAAACGGAGCTCACGAGCAGACGCCCGAACGCTCGTGTGAAAGTAGCCTCAGTTGTGAGGTGTTTAGTACCTGGAGAATCACAGTGACCTAGGAAAATCACAGTTGATTTACAAAGTTGCAGCTTCTCTTTGGAGGCTCTACAACCATTTTCAGCAAGGAAAATAAGCAAAGATAAAGTTTCTTCATTACACTGTTCAGAACTGAGGCAACAAAGCAACAGATCATCAATATATTGTAAAAGAACAGTGTCCGGATAGGCCGGCTGCCAGGACTGCAACACAGAGTGTAGAGCAGTAGAGAAAATATATCTGAGCTTACCAACACACGTGTGACAATAGATAAGGCATCATGAATGTTAAGTGTAACAGGCTTTGTTAGTGGGAGTTTAACAGTTGTTCCCTCAACCCCTTGACAGTAGATGTAATCTGAGGAGATAAGCTCCTCAGGCACATATTTTTCTTGTATTAGGGTATGGGCTGCTCCTGTGTCTACCAAAAATTCTATTGAATTCCCCGTGTCCTCACATGTAGATGTGATGATTAGTTGTGGACCTGGGGTTGCGTCAAGGGGGTAGTTAACGTTGAGGGAACTCACAGGATTGCCATCACTTCATTGAGAGGTCTGGGCAGTAGCCTGACCTCTCCGGGGACATTTGACTGAGTAATGTCCCTTTTTCCCACAATTCCAGCATGTTACTTGGTCCCAGTTACGTGGAGACTGAACCCCCACCTGCCTTTTCTGGAACCTTCCCTTAGGTTTAAAAGGTTGGTTAGCGATTATTGGCTTCTTTTTTTATTTTGCAAGTCTAGCTCAGCTCCCTTTGCTATGGCCACTAGGTCAGGGAACTGGCAGGTCCGCCAATCAGGGCGAGCCTTCTTTACAGCATCCTGTATGGGTGCTTTTAATCCAGACATAAATGTATGTTTTAGTGGTCTCATGTCCTTACTGTCTCCTGTCTCATACCTATAGTCAAGCCAGAGCTGTTCTAAAGCTGTGGCATAGTCAGCTACAGTCTGCTTAGCGTCTTGTGTTTGCATCATAAAAGTGTCAGTCTTATTGTCCTGTTGCTCTTTTACCCAGGGTTTAAGGGCCATGATAAATTCCTGGCCTGACTGGTCTGTGGCCTTATCCACAGGGACAGTACCAGGGGCCCTTGCCATCATTTGATTGTTAAGTACTTCCCCTCCTTTAGTCTCTAAAAGACTCTCCAGATCCGCCCAAGTGGCTTTATATGCGGTCTGGATACTTTCCAATTTACGAAGGAAAGTACTGGGGATAGTACAGGGGTCTGGCAAAGTGTTACACATAGCCAGCAACTCACTAGGAGTCCATGGCCTATAAACCTCATAATCATGTGTTTCCAGTTGCCCAGCTTTTACTGTGGGGAGGGTCTTATTGACTAATGGGTATAAGCCCACACGAGAGTGTGGCTTGGGCCTCCCACAAGCTGAGCATCTCTCTCTTGAGTCTGGGTTCTGTTGTCCACAATTAGGACAAGTCCACCCCTCCGGGCTTTTATATGGAGGTGGTGCTGTGGGAGGGAGAGATTTTTGTGGTTTATGGGGGATAATACACCGTACTTCAGAAGGGATGTTTAATTCTTTTGTTGGCAATTTAATTTCATCCCATATTTCATACATAGTCCCTTTGTCAGTGTCATTTGCCTTATGGGCAGTCAAAGTCATTCCCTTGGCTACATCATACCACATTGTGGCCTGGTCATATTTGTTATGGTCTTCCAACCACCCCTTAAAATTAGTGAGAAATTTCTGCCATACTGGTTCATCCAATGTTCCATTCACACCTGCTCCCAATTTCTTTAGCATTTGTCTACAGTCTTTGGTTGCTTCCGTCCCCTTTGCGTATTGCATAATATCAATTGCAGAGACCCATTTCTCTGCTCCCTTCTCAGAGAAACGCTTACTCTGTGTAGCCCCCATCCCGTGGGTGGCTCCTTGTAATTCACTATCCAGGTACTCACACACCTGGTGAATTACAACAGTGCTGTGGACACACTTCCGAGGCAGCACTATCAGTAGTGCCGTGGACACACTTCCGAGGCGGCACTACTAGTGGTGCCGTGGACACACTTCCGAGGCGGCACCACTTTTTCTACTACCAGTGGTGCTGTGGGCACACTTCCGAGGCAGCACTGATCCACTGGTCTGGCAATACTACAATATAGTCTTGCCCTCACACAGAGTAACTCACACGTTCTCTCTGGGGTTACTCGCTGGAAACCCCTTAAACCTCTCTATGTTCTTTCTATGGCACAGGAAGCAAACAAATACTGCAATCCAAATGATTATAACTGCAACCACCCAATCCAAACTGGTATCATAATACCCACGCATGTATACACTGTACAGCACAGGAATTGGCAACAATGCAGTAATTCTTCCTCACACAATATCAGCAGGCACTCAGTACATGTGAAACCACACAGTATGACATAACTTTGGAACAACCCCTGACCTCAGGCGCCTTTTCAGGTACCAACAAGGAACTGCAGGGCCCCTATCCAATCTTACTGGACAGCTTTATACACTGCCACTTCTCACAGCCTCCTCCAGGATAGGTCTGTCAACCCTTTCTCCACCAGAACCAGAGGCCTCCAGAGTCAGGGACCGGACAAGCCAGTCAGCGAGCTCTAGACTTTCAGCTTGGCTCAGGGGGAGCAGGGCCAGACCCCTCCAAGATTCAGCTTATCTCAGCCACTCACACATTCGTGCATTCATAAGCCTAAAGACAGTTTTGCACATATAGGGGAAATAATTCATTCACCAGAACACGGTACAGGCACCATGTTCACACACCACACTGCAGAACAGCGAGCAGAGCTCAGGAGACAGGTAGTAACACAATGGGTTACTTACCGCGGTCTTCCTGGGTCCTGGTCTCCGTATCACGATCTTCAGCTAGGAGCGTTGTTGTGGTGCTCGCATTCTCCACCAGAAAATGTTATGGCAGGCCAAGGGTCAGCCACGTGATGATCGTTGCCTCATGTTCAGGTGAATGACGTCGACGGAGGAAAATGACAGAAGTCTGAGTATAGTTCAAAACCTTGTCAGGATCCCAACATGAAAGTCTCCTGGACCCTTTATTTATACACAGTTCAAAGGGTGTAACCCCTCAAAGTAAAACATGATTGGTTTACAGACATTTCAATAATGGCTTTTGAATCCATCTATTGATTGGTTAGTATTTTTCAAGTTTCACTTTTACAAAAATGTGTTAACTAATGAGTTTAGTTTTTTTAGCAAGAGATGCTAATTTTCCAAATGTCACCACATTGTATCACGTATACAGAGAAAATGAAAACATCTTATGAATTTTATATCTACTTTCAGAAAAGCTGGATAATTTCCTTAACAGGTTCAATCTTCCTTTTCTCGTCCTCCTCCTCTTCCATCATATCAACATGCTTATTAGTCTGCCCTTGCTCCCAATGCTGTAGAGGGTCAGCTCTCCAGCAGGCCCTCGCCTACAGTCTTTTAGGGGGCCAGCTCACCAGCAGGCCCTCAGCAACAATTATTTAGAGGGTCAGCTCACCTGCATGCCACTGCATATAATGTTTTAGAGGGACAGCTCACCAGCAGGCCCTCAACCATAATGTTTTACAGGGTCAGCTCACCTGTAGGCCCTCGCTTGTAATGTTTTAGAGGGTAAGCTCACCAGCATGCCCTCTCCTACAATCTTTTAGAGGGTCAACTCACCTGCAGGCCCTCGCATATAAAGTTTTAGAGGGTCAGCTCACCAGCATGCCCTCACCTACAATCTTTTAGAGGGTCAGCTCACCTGCAGGCCCTCGCATATAATGTTTTAGAGGGTCAGCTCACCAGCAGGCCCTCATCGGCAATCTTTTAGGGGGCCAGCTCACCTGATGGCCCTCGCATATAATGTTTTAGAGGGTCAGCTCACCAGCAGGCCCTCACCTACAATCTTTTAGAGGGTCAGCTCACCTGTAGGCCCTCACATATAATGTTTTAGAGGGTCAGCTCACCAGCAGGGCCTCACCTACAATCTTTTATAGGGTCAGCTCGCCTGTAGGCCCTTGTATATAATGTTTTAGAGGGTCAGCTCACCATCAGGCCCTCAACTACAATCTTTTAGAGGGCTATCTCACCAGCAGGCTCTCATCTACAATCTTTTAGAGGGTCAGCTCACCTGTAGGCCCTCACATATAATGTTTTAGAGGGTCAGCTCACCAGCAGGCCCTCAACCATAAGGTTTTACAGGGTCAGTTCACCAGCAGTCCCTCACCTTTAGTCTTTTAGAGGGTCAGCTCACCTGTAGGCCCTCACATATAATGTTTGAGGGTCAGCTCACTAGCAGGTCCTCATCTATAATCTTTTAGAGGGTCAGCTCACCTGTAGGCCCTCGCATGTAATGTTTCAGAGGGTCAGCTCACCATCAGGCCCTCAACTACAATCTTTTAGAGGGCTATCTCACCAGCAGGCTCTCACCTACAATCTTTTAAAGGGTCGGCTCACCTGTAGGCCCTCACATATAATGTTTTAGAGGGTCAGCTCACCAGTAGGCCCTTAACCATAATGTTTTACAGGGTCAGCTCACCAGCAGTCCATCACCTACAATCTTTTAGAGGGTCAGCTCAACTGTAGGCCCTCGCATATAATGTTTTACAGGGTCAGCTCACCAACAGACCAACACCTACAATCTTTTAGATGGTCTGCTCACCTGCACACCCTCACATATAATGTTTTCGAGGGTCAGCTCACCAGCAGGCCCTCGCATGTAATGTTTTTGAGGGTCAGCTCACCAGCAGGCCCTCAACTACAATCTTTTAAAGGGCTAGCTCACCAGCAGGCTCTCACCTACAATCTTTTAGAGGATCAGCTCAGCTGTAGGCCCTCGCATATAATGTTTTAGAGGGCCAGCTCACCAGCAGGCCATTACCTACAATCTTTTAGAGGGCTAGCTCAAGTATAGGCTCACACATATAATGTTTTAGAGGGTCAGCTCACCAGCAGGCCCTCAACCATAAGGTTTTACAGGGTCAGCTCACCATCAGTCCCTCACCTTTAGTCTTTTAGAGGGTCAGCTCACTTGTAGGCCCTCGCATATAATGTTTTAGAGGGTCAGCTCACCAGCAGGCCAACACCTACAATCTTTTAGAGGGCTAGCTCACCTATAGGCTCACGCATATAATGTTTTAGAGAGTCAGCTCACTAGCAGGTCCTCAACTACAATCTTTTAGAGGGTCAGCTCACCTGTATGCCCTCGCATGTAATGTTTTAGAGGGTCAGCTCACCATCAGGCCCTCAACTACAATCTTTTAGAGGGCTATCTCACCAGCAGGCTCTCACCTACAATCTTTTAGAGGGTCAGCTCACCTGTAGGCCCTCACATATAATGTTTTAGAGGGTCAGCTCACCAGTAGGCCCTTAACCATAATGTTTTACAGGGTCAGCTCACCAGCAGTCCATCACCTACAATCTTTTAGAGAGTCAGCTCAACTGTAGGCCCTCGTATATAATGTTTTACAGGGTCAGCTCACCAGCAGACCAACACCTACAATCTTTTAGAGGGCTAGCTCACCTATAGGCTCACGCATATAATGTTTTAGAGAGTCAGCTCACCAGCAGGCCCTCAACCATAATGTTTTACAGGGTTAGCTCACTAGCAGTCTCTCACCTACAATCTTTTAGAGGGTCAGCTAACCTGCAGGCCCTCATATATTTTGTTTTAGAGGGTATGCTCACCAGCAGGCCCTCACCTACAATCTTTTAGAGGCCCAGCTCACCAGCAGGCCCTCACCTACAATCTTTTAGAGGGTCAGATAACCAGCAGACCCTCACCTACAATCTTTTAGAGGGTCAGCTCACCTGCAGACCATCACATATAATGTTTTAGAGGGTCAGCTCACCAGCAGGCCCTCAACAATAAGGTTTTACAGGGTCAGCTCACCAGCAGTCCCTCACCTTTAGTCTTTTAGAGGGTTAGCTCACCTGTAGGCCCTCGCATAAAATGTTTTAGAGGGTCAACTCACCAGCAGGCCAACACCTACAATCTTTTAGAGGGCTAGCTCACCTATAGGCTCACGCATATAGTACTTTAGAGGGCCAGCTCACCAGCAGGCCCTCACCTACAATCTTTTAGAGGGTCAGCTCACCAGCAAGCACTCGCATATAATGTTTTAGAGGGCCAGCTCACCAGCAGGTCCTCACCTACAATCTTTTAGAGGGTCAGCTCACCTGCAGGCCCTGGCATATAATGTTTTACAGGATCAGCTCACCAGCAGGCAGTCTCCCATCATTTTTTTTAAAGTTTAGCTAAGCAGTAGGCACTTGCCCATAATTTTTTCAATGGTCAGCTCAGCAGCAGGCACTCGCCCATAGTTTTTTCGATGCTCAAATGAGTAGCAGGCACTCTCCCTAATGTTTTAGAGAGTCAGCTCTGCAGCAGACCCTCACCCCTAATGTTTTAGATGGTCAGCTCAGCAACAGGCCCTTGCCTGTAATGTTTTAGAGGGTCACCAGCAGGCCTTTGCTCCTAATGTTTTTGATGCCAAAAATTACAAGGAACCAGCCCTCCAATACACCCTTTATTACGCATAAAAGAGGACATCATACACACCCTTGAAAAATTATGATTGATGGCCTTCTGGTGACCCTCAAAAACATTAGGAGCAAGGGCCTGCTGGTGACCCTCTAAAACATTAGGGGCGAGGGTCTGCTGCTGATCTGACCATCTAAAACATTAGGGGTGAGGGTCTGCTGCTGAGCTGACCCTCTAAAACATTAGGAGCTCTGGCATAACTATAGGGGTCGCAGTTGTCGCAGTCGCGACTGGGCCCCTAAGCAAGGGGAGCCCATATATTTCTCTTAATAAGATGCAGTGTATCTTATAAAGGGAATATTAGTGAGTGCTTTCATTATGGAAGCGCTCACTAATCTGCAGGAGGAGGTGGAGAAAAGCTTGGTGAGCGCTGAACAGTACTTACCCCTCCTCCTGCTCGCTCTTCCCAGGGCCCGCGCTGCTGTGCCCTGGCCGCCTGCAGCATCAGGACGTACACTGTATACTCTGACCTGACGCTGCAGGAGGTCAGGTGACAACAGCGCGGGCCCTGCAAAGAGATCAGAGCTGGGAAGACAGCCTGACCAGGAGAGGAGCGGCAGAGCAGGAGAGGTAAGTTTTTCAATTATTTTGTAGTCTGATCTGAGGTCTGATTGGGGGTCTGAAGGGTCTGATTGGGGGTCTGAAAGATCTGATTTGGGGCCTCAAGGGTCTGATTGGGGGACTGAAGGGTCTGATTGGGGGTCTAGAGGTCTAATGGGAGTCTGATTGGGTGTTTGGATGTCTAATTGGGTCATATATGGGTGTTTGGAGGTCTAATGGTGGTCTGGAGGTCTGGTCTGAGGTCTAATGGGGTCTGGAGGCTCTGATTGGGGGTCTGATTGAGGGTCTGCTTGAGGATCTAAAGGGTCTGACTGGGGGTCTAGAGAGGTCTAATGGGGGGTCTGGAGGTCTAATGGGGCTCTGATTGGGGGTCTGATTGGGGGTCTGGAGGTCAAATGGGGGTCCAATTGGGAGTCTAGAGGTCTAATGGGAGTCTAAATTGGTGTCTGGAGGTCTAATAGGGTCTGATTGGGGGTCTGGAGATCTAGTAGGGGTCTTATATGGAGGTCTGGAGGTTTAACAGGGATCTTATCTGAGGTCTTATATTGGAGCGGAGTCTGACATGGAGGTCTAATGGAGGTCTGATATGGGGTCTGACAGAGGTCTAAAGACGGTCTGGTCTGAGATGTGTGGGGGGTCTCATCTGCGGTTTGATATGAGGGTCTGATCTGAAAGGTAAGGGGGTAATTTTTGTACTGGCACATTATCTGTGTGGTACCAGTATTTTCAGGGGGACTGTTTCTGCGGTATAGTATTGGGGGGGGGGGGGGGGGTTCAGGATACAGTGTTGAGAAGGTGAGGAGGATGGAAAAGTAGGAAAGTGAGAAGTCTGTTTGTTAAACTCTGCAGAGACAAGACGCGGCTAAAAGAAATCATCACGGTGGTCTAGTATGAAAGGAGAAGATGAGGAAAGAGCATATCTACATCAGAGGAGACATTACTGGATGTAAGAGGTACATATGTGGCACTGTATTACCCTGTATGTTCTGTAGCGCTGTATGTAATGTTTTCCAAGTATGTCTTTAAAGGGGTTGTCCGCTTTTTTTTTCGAATGAGCGCTGCCTTCTCTGCTCTGTTTATCTTCTCACCACTGCAATTGTAGCGGTGAGCAGGTGAATAGAGCAGAGAAAGCAGATCTCATATGAGCGCTGCCCTCTCTTAAAACATCTGATCGGTGGGGGTGCTTGGAGATGCCCGCCTGTCTGATATTGATAACCTATCTTGAGGATAGGTCATCAGTAGTTAAGAGGACAACCCCTTTAACAGCAGGACTGGAGGAAATGGGTTAGGTTGAGAATTTGGCATGGGGGGGATGTTACAATTTTTGCCTCAGGCAGAAGAAAGGCTAGGTGCACCCCTGCCCCTTGCCTTAAAGCACTGAGGGAAGGTGGGGGGGAGGGGGAGCCAAGCTGAACTCTTGCACCAGGGCCCATGAGCCTTTAGATATGCCCTTGATTAGGGGCGAGGGCTTGCTGCTGATCTGCCATCAAAAACATTAGGGATGAGGGTCTTCTGCTAAGCTGAACCTCTAGAACATTAGGGGCGAGTGACTGCTGCTGATCTGACCACTTAAACATTAGGGGTGAGGGTCTGCTGCTGAGATGACCCTCTAAAACATTAGGGGCGAGTGCCTGCTGCTGATATGACCCTCTAGAACATTAGGGGCGAGTGACTGCTGCTGATCTGACCACTTAAACATTAGGGGTGAGGATCTGCTGCTGAGATGACCCTCTAAAACATTAGGGGTGAGGGTCTGCTGCTGAGCTGACCCTCTTAAACATGAGGATCGAGGGCAGCCTAATAAGCATGTTGATATGATGGAGGAGGAGGACGAGAAAAGGAAGATTGAACTATATACCCTTTTTTGTGGTGGAAGGGGTGCATGGGAATACAATACAGTGTATTCAGTACATTATAAAAAATACATTTAAAGTGCCTTTATGTTCAGCTGCTTTCCTCTGGTGGAGTAGAGAAGTCAGGGGGAATCCAGGCCTTGTTCATTTTGATAAGAGTCAACTGTCAGCATCTTTAGTTGACAGGCGGATGCGCTTATCAGTTATTATGCCCCCACCCGCACTAAATACCCGCTCTGACAAAAGGGAGTATTTTTCTTAACGTCATTTACATGCTCAAGAATACGATGACAAAATTCTCTGAATGTTTTCCCCACATAGTCCAAGGGACGATGGCACTGACATAGGTACACTACCCCCTATCTCCTACAATTAATGAAATCCCTTACGGTGTAACTTCTGTTTGTGGCTAAACATACATTGACTTTCGATTTCTTAACAAAACGACAGGCCGAGCATGTTCCACAGAGAAAAATACCCAATGGTTTCCTGTCCAACCATGTACCTGCTGGAACAGGGCGTGAAAAGTGGCAATGGACCAAGGGGTCCCGTAGACATCTACCACGTCTGAATGTAATTCTTGGACGGATCCTTCCGGAGGATTGGCTGGTATTTATCAAGTATCTCCCTTACTCTTTGATTCTCAACATCAAAAGTGAAGATAATCCTGATGGCCTCCGCCCCCCTTGGGATCAACTTCCTTTGGGACCAGAAGGGTATTCTACTCCCATGCCTTGGCATTATGGAAAGCATTTCTAAGGACCTGCTGGGGGATACCCTCTCGCCCAAAAGCGGTCACAAAGCTTCCTTGATTCACGGTAAAAACTTTCTGTGTCTGAGCAATTCCTTTTCATCCTCAAATACTGGCAACGAGGTATCCCTTTCTTTAGATTCGTGGGATGGTAACAGTACCAGTGAAGAAGGTTATTCGTAGTGGTGGTCTTCCTGAAGATGCTTGTGACAAGTCTGTCTATCTCTTTGCTAACTCTGGGAGGGAAGGGATGCAAATGAGCTCTTAACAAGCTCTGCCTCTAATGCCACTAGATGTAAGGCAGCTATCCTATAGTCAATGTTCAGCTCTTAAAATAAGCCTTGAGACATGACTTGGATATTAAATAAGCCAGCACCTCATCTGAAGACAGCTGTTTTGGGGTGATTGCCCCTCATCAGTGCAGAGCAGAGAGTACTGGCTTAACTGGGTGAGAGGCCTGTGTCCGGGTAAGGGGGGAACTAACTCTCCATAGGGAGAGAACACCTTAATCAGTGTGAGGAGACTTATAGGCCATACATGCTCCTCTGGAGTTCTGATGAACCTTTGATTATCTATAAGGGAAAATGCGTTGGTACATTGCATGGTGTGTCAGAAAGTGATAGGGCTATATAAGGATAGGTTAGCCCAGGAACGTGGACAGAGTACACCTACCATGAAGGTGCATATCTGGGCTGAGCAGGTTTTTTTAAGGGCAAGAGTAGGGGCAGATATCTGATATTCTAATCCTCTGTCCCCATTTTTATAATACTGTCCTATTTGTGCTAACCGTCCATTGTTATCTGATATATGTAGAATACAAGTTAAGTTTTAGATGTTGCCCTCAGTGATATATGTGTTAGAATTGCAACTGTCTGCTGTAATATCCTGATAACCTGTTTCAACTAAGCAAATGAGTTTCAGCACGGCCTGTTGCTGCTTCCCCACTGCAGTGCTACGCTACTTCAAGTTGCTGACTGATGGCTGACTGGTGCTGCAAAATGAGAATTCAGAGGTGGAAGTGAAGGAGGAGGTGGAGGAGGAGAAGGGAGGTTTGCAGCCAATAATGTAGGTGGTGGTGAAAATCCTGATGGAAGTAGGGCCCGCAATCCTTGTCATCGGTAGCACCTGAGCCATCCCAGGGTACAACTTGCTCCCGGCCTTCACAACATTCACCTAGTGTGCCGTCAGGGAAATGTAGCGTCCCTGGCCAAAAGCACATGTCCATGTGTCAGTCGTTAAGTTGACCTTCCGAATAACTGCATTGGTCAGGGCACGGGTGATGTTATGGGACACATGTTGGTGTAAGGCTGGGATGGCACACCGTGAAAAATAGTGGCGGCTGGGGACTGAGTAACAAGGGACAGAAAGCCTCAGTGTTCAGAAGCTTAAATGGCAACATTTCCAGGGCCAGCAATTTGGAAAGGTGCACATTTAGTGCTATGGTCTATGAGTGGGTGGCTGGGTAATTGCGCTTTCGTTCAAAGGCCTGGGGTATGGACATTTGTACACTGCGCTTGGACACAGAAGTGGATGTGCTAGCTGATGGTGCTTGCGAAGGTTCAGGTGCAGGGCGGGAGGCATCTGGGCCTGCGTCTTGGACAGGGGATTGGCCAGCACGTAACATCGGGGAAGAGGAGGCAGTGTTGTGACCATCAGACACTGATTGTGCACCCAGGCGTTCGGCCCACCTATTAGGGTGCTCCGGGGAACAGTTGCGGGCCTGTTTGGTGTGGCTCACCTTTTCCCTTTTGCCACCTCACTGTCTCTTTCAGCCTGTTGCAGTGCTGCATATCCCTCCCCCTCTGTACTGCTGTCCTTGCTCGGCTTGCCAACTTCCCAGGTCAGTCACTTTATTGTCCACCACCTCCTCTTCCACTTTCTCACCCTGGTCATCCTCCTGACTTGTTGACCTAACAAGAATCTCCTCATTATCAACCTCTTGAGACACTTATTGCCGTTGACTTATTTGCAACTGTGTCTCATCATCCTCATCCACCTCGTGAAACACTAATTGCCATTCCCGACCGTCATCTTCTTCCGACTGTGGATGCTCAAGAGTTTGGTAATCAGTGCACAAGATCTCCTCATGTCCCTCCTCAAGCTGGCTTGTCGAGAGGCCCAAATCAAGGAATGGCGATGAAAAGAGCTCCTCAGAAAATCTGAGTGCGGGATCACTTGTTTGCAAAGACTCTCCATGGTGGGAGGAAGGAAGATCAGGGTGAGGATTCTGTTGACCAGACTCTTGGCTACTGAGACTGGACTTTGTGGAAGACAGGTTGGCGCTTAACCGACTGGAAGCATTATCTGCTGCAATCCAACCGACCACTTGGTCGCACTGGTGTGACTTTGAGAGTGGTGTCCTGTGCCACCCTGAAAACTGGGACATGATGCTAGGTATCGTGGATGAGTGTGTTTCTTGTGCTCTGGCAGCAGGCACAGTTTCACTGCACCCAGGGCCACGGCCTCTGCCTGCACCATCAGCAGCACGGCCACTTCCCCATCCCCTACTGCTTGCCTTGAGCATATTAAATGGTATATATATGTTTGCAAGTATGTCAAACATACAGTAGCGCAGGTTTTGTAAGTGTATACACAAATAAATTACACTGAATGTCACAGATGCGCAAACATTATACAGGAGATGTAGCGCAGGTAATGTCGCTGTTACCAGTGGCTAAGAAAATATTACACTGAATGTCACAGATATTTATGATGTGCAAACGTTATACAGGAGATGTAGCGCAGGTAATATCGCTGTCAGCAGCGGCCAAACAATTGCGCTGAATGTCACAGATATTTAGGATGCTCAAATGTAACACAACAGATGTAGCAGAGGTTGTGTCACTGTCAGCAGCGGCCAAACAATTGCAAGCAATGTAGCGCAGGTTGCGCTAATAATATATATATTGCAGCCAGATAAAACAATAGTCCTTAAAATGACTTTTGGGTCTCTAACACCTTTCAACACTAAACCCTGCCTAAAAAATAAAAATAAAATATTCCTGTCCCTACACTATCTGTACCTTCTGCTGCAGCTCACCCTGACTAAGACTGAGCCGAACCACGTGTCATTGGGTGCCATATAACACCCGATAACGCGTTCCGGCCAGCCAATCACTGTAATGTCAGTAACCAACATGGCTACGGCATTACAGTGAGTGCCAGTACTTCCCTGGATGTTTATTGGCTGCGTAGCAGCCAACAAACGTGCGTGGAGGAGACTCGAGTCAAAATGGTGTTTGGCTGAGCATGCTCGACCCAACACTAATTGTGAGCCAAAACCAGTAGTGAAGCCTACACAGAGATCAGGTAAAATGGAAAGGTCTACACTTATTCTGTGTTTTTGACCCACTCTCGGTTTTGGCTCACAATAAGTGATGGAAATAACTGAACAAATAACTGTGAGCTGTGTGAACTTGGTCTTACTTAATATAGGCCAGTTGTGGGGTTACCACTTAGGGTGACTGTGCAAATAGTCAGGGATAGTGGGTCTGGAAAGTGTTAGGGCTATACTATCCCTGTGTGTGCGTGCTACTGGGTTGTCAGATCTTGACATCCATATTCTAGCTTTTCAGCCTCCAGTGATTTATAATGTATATGTACAGCTCAGTATAGAATTAGGTTTGAAAAACAAGAACAAGCAATTTTTCTCAGATTTCTTCAAATTTGGACTACAGACTCATAGGGGTCAGGAGATGGTGACATTTCTACCAAAGACTGTGAAAAGCAAAAGATAACCTCTGTTACCCATCACAAGACTGCACAAATAGATTTTTCTTTCTATTTTCAAACTTCACTTTACTATATATCGTAATATAAGGAATGTAGAGGAGAAAAATCATACCTGATAAATGGCTTTACTATCCTATGCAGTGTTAACCTTTCTCTTCACATAGTACAACCATTATTGTCACAGCAATCAGAGAACAATATAGTGAATAGAGAAATGGTGGTGTGACTTTAAAATGGCCACTAGCAACCTGTCCTAGAATGTGATGAGGACTCACTGCCTCCACTTGCAGAGCTGCCCGTAGGGAAAGGGGTGAGGGGCAGGGCTTTACTACACACTACACTTTCTCTACAATAGATAGTACTGATGTGTTCCTGCCTACAATATGCTATCATAACTGAACAGCCTGACAGGAAAACTCACCAATATGTAGTATATACAAGTGCCAGAGTGTAGTGTTTAGTGAGGCCTCACCCCCTTACCCTCCCTAGGTATCTCTGCATGATCCTGCTCACCTTGTAAAACATGTTGTTGGTGGCCATCCTAAATCATTCCAGAAGAACCCCTTTAAAAATGTATTTCCTTCCAGTCAGAAGATATACCGGTAAGAGAAGCTAGAAATAAAGCAATATAAAAATGTGAAATGGAAATAGATAAGGGGAGAAAGGGGATGCTATAAAGAATGAGTATGGTATGCGGACCTTTTAACCCCTTAATGACTAGGCCAGAGAATGAATTAATGACAGCAATGTTTTTTTTTCGTCTTTGCCTCTCTGCATTTTAGCAGCCATAACTTTTTTTTTTTTCATTGACCTATCTGTCTAAGGCCTTGTTTTATGTGGGAGAAATGTTACAATTTGTTAGAATTTGTTTGCTACGAACATTTACCCTTTTGCCTACTGCCACATGACTTTATACGTTGCAGTGGTAGGCTCCTATCTGTAACCTGATGTATAAAAGCGCTGGGCTACATCACAATCTGCTGGAGGCCCGTGCCACTGCAGATCACTGTGACCACGTTGTCATTAGACAGCTGCGGTCACAGGAGAACTCCCGAAGTCAGCAGGAGTGGTCAGGCTGTGATAGATCCCTGCAACACCCTGCTACAAGGATCTATCACATTGTTAAATAAAAAAGCCAGCAAGGAGGTATTTTCCTTATGTAAGAGCACCACCAGCTGCCTGTAAAATTAACTGTCAGCCGGCAGGCTGTGAATTAACCCTTTCCTGCCCTAACTGTGTCAGGAAATAATTAATAAAAAAAAATAATTGTTAAAATAGAAATACATAAAAAAATAAGTTATAGCAGTAGTTACTAATATTAGCAATAGTAAAGAAGACTACGTGTACACCCCCTTTTCAGTCATATAAAAATTGCTACAACTAAAAAAATGGCCTGGTAAGGAAGGGGGATTAAACACTGCCTTGTTAAAAACAAGCTATTTTTGTTTTTGTTTTTTATTTGTTTTGTTTTTATGTTGCTCATATTTTACACTCAAAAACCTGATTAATAAATTCTATTGTATGTGTAGCTTATATTTTTATTTAATGTTTTTAGTGATGAGCGAATTTATCAAAAATTAGATTCAGCTGCTTCACCGAATTTCACAAAGAAATTTGATTTGCTACTAATCACTTTGTCACAAATCGCATTACATTATATGTAGCGGGAATAATGATGGGGAATGGGCAATCACGCACACCAACTTCCCCCCACCACGTCATCGAACCTCTCAGATGCCACGTTGATCGCTGATCACAGCATGTTACATTAAAATTGAGGCCTTTCAAGGGTAATCCAGTGAAAAAATACATACTAACCTTATCCATTTGCTCGCTGAGAGGCCGTCTCGACCATCTTGATTGAAGAAACCACGCAAAATCTCAAGCGTCACTGACATGCGCGTGAGATTTCGAGCAGTTTTTTCAATGAAGATGGACACGACAGCCTCTATGTGTGCAAATGGATGGAGGTGGATGCCAATTTACAGCCATTTCAAGAAAAATTGATTTGTTGCCACAAAGTTTCCTGAAATTAAGAACAATGGGAATTTAGTTTAGACCTCTGGGGTACATTCATATGTTCTCATTTATTGTTTTATTTTGCACTTTTCCATTATAACTGGGGCATCGATACGAAAAGCATCCCCTATGGTGACAAATATCTCAGACAGAGCTGATCTGGCTCTGCTAAGATCCCGCAGCTCTTCAATACTCTGTAGAAACCTGGAGATCATGTGATTGCTGAGTCCAATATAGGATGTAGCATTGCAATGATGGAAAAGAGAAGGTAGGACCAGTAATAATCTGCTTCTGTCTTCATCTCTTGGACTCTGATAACCAGGGGCCGACCTTCTGCTAGACTGCAGGAGCTTTAAATCCATGCATTTACACATTTACATGTATGGCACATGATTATCACTAGGTCAATCTTTTCTCTTATCTTCTACACATTGAAGGATTACCAGTTACTAATAATGCTACACTTAAAGGGGTTGTCCCACAAAAAATATTTTGCAGTTTTCAAACCAGCTCTGAATACTTTTGTATCTGCATATAATGAAAAAAATTTAGCTTAGCCACTGAGCTATTCAATAAAATGTGTTTGTCGAGCGCCACCTGCTGTTTTTTTTTTTTTTTCTATTTCTTTACCCTGCTCATTGAGCTGCAGCAGAAAAGACACTCCCCTTGAGCTTCCAGCTTGATATACAGTCAGGTCCATAAATATTGGGACACCGACACAATTCTAACATTTGTGGCTCTATACACCACCACAATGGATTTGAAATGAAACAAACAAGATGTGCTTTAACTGCAGACTGTCGGCTTTATTTTTAGGGTATTTACATCCAAATCAGGTGAACGGTGTAGGAATTACAACAGTTTGCATATGTGCCTCCCACTTGTGAATGGACCAAAAGTAATGGGACAATTGGCTTCTCAGCTGTTCCATGGCCAGGTGTGTGTTATTCCCTCATTATCCCAATTACAATGAGCAGATAAAAGGTCCAGAGTTCATTTCAAGTGTGCTATTTGCATTTGGAATCTGTTGCTGTCAACTCTCAAGATGAGATCCAGAGAGCTGTCACTATCAGTGAAGCAAGCCATCATTAGTCTGAAAAAACACAACAAACCCATCAGAGAGATAGCAAAAACATTAGGCGTGGCCAAAACAACTGTTTGGAACATTCTTAAAAAGAAGGAACACACCGGTGAGCTCAGCAACACCAAAAGACCCAGAAGACCACGGAAAACAACTGTGGTGGATGACCGAAGAATTCTTTCCCTGGTGAAGAAAACACCCTTCACAACAGTTGGCCAGATCAAGAACACTCTCCAGGAGGTAGGTGTATGTGTATCAAAGTCAACAATCAAGAGAAGACTTCACCAGAGTGAATACAGAGGGTTCACCACAAGATGTAAACCATTGGTGAGCCTCAAAAACAGGAAGGCCAGATTAGAGTTTGCCAAATGACATCTAAAAAAGCACTCACAGTTCTGGAACAACATCCTATGGACAGATGAGACCAAGATCAACTTGTACCAGAGTGATGAGAAGAGTATGGAGAAGGAAAGGAACCGCTCATGATCCTAAGCATATCACCTCATCAGTGAAGCATGGTGGTGGTAGTGTAATGGCGTGGGCATGTATGGCTGCCAATGGAACTGGTTCTCTTGTATTTATTGATGATGTGACTGCTGACAAAAGCAGCAGGATGAATTCTGAAGTGTTTCAGGCAATATTATCTGCTCATATTCAGCCAAATGCTTCAAAACTCATTGGACGGCGCTTCACAGTACAGATGGACAATGACCCAAAGCATACTGCAAAAGCTACAAAAGAGTTTTTTAAGGGAAAGAAGTGGAATGTTATGCAATGGCCAAGTCAATCACCTGACCTGAATCCGATTGAGCATGCATTTCACTTGCTGAAGCCAAAACTGAAGGGAAAATGCCCCAAAAACAAGCAGGAACTGAAGACAGTTGCAGTAGAGGCCTGGCAGAGCATCACCAGGCATGAAACCTAGCGTCTGGTGATATCTATGCGTTCCAGACTTCAGACTGTAATTGACTGCAAAGGATTTGCAACCAAGTATTAAAAAGTGAAAGTTTGGTTTATGATGATTATTCTGTCCCATTACTTTTGGTCCCTTAACAAGTGGGAGGCACATATGCAAACTGTTGTAATTCCTACACCGTTCACCTAATTTGGATGTAAATACCCTCAAATTAAAGCTGACCGTCTGCAGTTAAAGCACATCTTGTTTGTTTCATTTCAAATCCATTGTGGTGGGGTAGAGAGCCCAAAAATTTTGAACTGTGTCGATGTCCCAATATTTATGGACCAGACTGTAAATCTAGCAGAGCAATTAATGTGGAGATCTCTGGATACATGTGAGGTACAGGGCTGGTTCTAGCTTTGTTACAAAGAAGCTGTCATGTACTATGATGTGTGATTTTCATTTTTTACATCAAGTCATGGGATAACCCCTTTATCTGAATTTCCTGTTTGCACAGACTTTTTAAGAGAAGTATATTGAAAAATAAGAGCATTTTATTACCTTTTAATTTGATGGGTAAAATAAATTTCTAAGAAAGCTTTATTTGAATTCTGTGTTCATAAAGAAAATAATTTTCTTGCTCAGCCATTGTTAAATGGTTTAAATAGTCTATCTTGTTTTAATTGATTTATATGACAGCAGTAAAAACTGCATTTGCTTAAGAACATAAATATTGTATCTAAAAATGTTATCACTATTATTAAATGAAACAAATTAATCATTTCTTTAGTCTTCACATAAAAGAGTATACTTTGTAGTAAAATAGATTACTTCGGCCTTATATAAACAGCTTTTATAATCTGTCAGTCAAGATTATACTTACCGATGACTGATTTGATGATTTATAAATTTCTCTACCATCTATAAGATAGTACCAAAAATTATGACAATATTTGCCATTTTCATTAACTGTTATTTATAATATATGTAGTTCATTTTGTAAACTGTTACAACTTCCTCAACATTAACAGAAGGGATTTTATCCTTTTATCCTGCATGAGGCATGACATTAATTTCCCTCCTCAAACCAGGGATGCAAAAAGCTTGTTAGGTAGATGTGTTACAACTAAAGTGTAAAGACAAGTGTGTTCAGGAAAAAGCCTTATACTTCTAGGCCTGGTCACATGTCAGTGTTTCTTTGTTAGTGATTTCCACTTAGTGAACCTAAAGCAGGTGTGCAGTGTTGGATTGGGGTTCCTTGGGCCCACGAGATGAAACCATTCTCAAGGCTATATCATCAATAACGTCTAATAGGTTTTCAATGAGAGAAATAGACTTAAGTGGAAGGTGATTGGCTCCAAAGGCAGCCAAATGTTTTTTTTTCCTCCTGAACCTTTGGGGTCCCACTATAATATAAGAGTCTAGGCCCACCAGAGGATCCTCTGCTACTCTGGCTGACTAGTCCAACCCTGAAGGTGCAGAAATAGAGCAAATCTTTCCTTTATACCTTATCTCTGTGTAGACTCAATTCTTGGTTGTGTTCCATAATCACTGTTGGAAATCACTGATCACAATACTGACCTTGGCCTTATACTCTGGTCACACCTTCTAAAGCTGTCATATCTATAATATACTGTTCATTGTGCCAGTAGTACCAGGCTAATATTAATGGGACATTCTTGGGTCTATTAATGGGGTATCCTTTTCTCAATATTTGATTGGTATGGTTGTGACTGGTACTGCAGCATAGCTCCATTCAATAAAAAGAAGCTGCCAAATAAACAGTATAGTTGCCTTGTGTTCCAACAGCGCCCCTTTGTTCTGATGAGTAAAACATTCATGGCCTAACCTTAGGGTAGACCATTCATGTTTGAATGGAGGAGGTCCAAACCCCAGAATACTCACCGTTGGCCACCAATCCCCATCCCCACCCCATCGATTTTTGGCCTTAAGGTTAGGTCATGAATGTTTTAGGCTAGGGAAACCCTTTTGATACACATAAAGTTACCTTTATAGCAATTCCTACAATGCTAGTCACATAATAATGCACAATATGCCACATTCTCACAGTGGCCCATTCTCCTCTGGTGTTACATAAGAACAGCATATCAGTTGCTGTTGCATGTAACTATCTTTTTTTGTACTATCTTTCATTTATATAGTGGGTGGACAAAATGCCAACCCTTAAATTCACACCTTCTAAGCCTTTCTTGACCATAATTTCTGTTTTAAAGCCGACATTATGGAAAACCATTATGAATGATTAAATGATGAATACTTGAAGTAGTAAAAGCCAGAATAGAAGAGTTATAGAAGTTATTGTATCCCAAAGTTTAGTTTTTTTCTTATTGATTCTGCATCTGTTTTTCAGTAATTTTGTTTATAGAATGAGAAGACTAAGGTGTATTGTCCTTTCATTATATGACACACTATAGTGACATCTGACATTGCCTAGATGAGCACATGACCTCCAAGATTCCCCATTTAATGCTCTGTTACTTTTTCCCTATTTGAAGAAGAGGTCAAATGAAAGTGGCAGAAAAAGTCATTTACTCCAAAGCAGGAATTGTTGAACCATGGTATGATCTCTTCAGCAAAACTGACCTGCAGTATAGTTCTTATAGGCAAATGTTGGGGGATGGGGTTTAATACGCATATGTGTTTTATATTCAAGAGATATGTGCAAGGATATATACAACACAAAACTTATTTAGAGTTATCACTAAATAGTATTTGTTTTCTTGTTAATTGACAGAAGAGTAAATCCTAGTAATATCCTACTTGCTACTGATTTAACTGTGTTAGTATTACCATATACAGTATTATCAATTCAGATATGAAGTTATCTAGATTGCCGGGTGTAGTCATCTGGTTAATCCTTAGTTCACCCTACTACAAGCCAAACCACTTGATTCAAAAATTGAAGGCAAAGTAGACTTCTATAACTACAAGGTCAAAGAACTATGGAGGTCATTTATCATGCTGAAATACGCCTAAATCTGAGACTTCTCCCAGCTCACGCGAGGTCTAAAAAAGTGGGTTGGCTTGGCAGGGAAGGGGGCGGGCCGGTAAGCCTGTCTCATTTACCATTTTTTACATCTCTATCAGGTGTAGAAAAAGGTCTAAATGTAAGACATCTCAGAAGCTGTCTTACATTTAGAAACAGCCCTGAATACGCCGAAGTTATAAAGAGGCCTGCAACTCTTCATAATTTCGGCGAACCACAGCCAGTGATGGGGCTTTATTAAGATCAGCGTCTAAAACATCAGCCTTAATAAATGTGCCCTTATATGTACAGAATCCTCACTGATGAGTACGGAAAATGCATGTTGCCTGATGGCAGATACCATAGTATGTAATACTATATCAATGTTTAGTACACACTAAATTAAAGATTTATGTCAGCGGGATACTTGGCTTAAAAAAAAAATCATAAAACATTGTCCAGTCAGTGGTTTAGATGCACATGACAATATTTTCTTCTGTTAAAAAAAATATCAAGCATACAGTTTTATATTCATTGACTATGGCAGGAATGGATGCTATTCCTGGGTGTTCATTTGAATATCTCATAGGAACAAAAGACATCTCAACAGTTCCTTAAACAAAAGTGTATTCAAATTACAAATTAAACAATGACATGCCTAGAAATATGACCTTTTAATAGTTGCACATTTGCAGGCTTTTTTTTTTTACCAAATGCAGATATTTACTGCATTACAGCATTAGCCAGTTGCTAAAAATGTAAAACAAGCAGTTTTGTTCTTGTGAAGACTATAGACTACTATATATACTATGTACAGTGTATATATACTGTATATATATATATATATATATATATATACATGTATAGCGATGTGAAAGTCTTTAGACCCTTTCACTTTTCACATTTTGTTATGTTGCGACCTTTGCTAAAAAGTTAAAATGTTTCCCACTGTGCAGTGAAACAACATGCATAGCTTGTTTTTTTCTGGTAGCAAACAGTTAGTGTGTGTCCGAATGACAGACAGGTCATGCTAACCCCTAGATAAACCAAAAGAAAAACATACTGCAGCCTTATGTAAAGAAAAAAAAACTGTGCGCCCCTACAGTCCCAATGACTCTTTGGTGGAACAAAATAAGGACATGGAGGCAGTGTCAATAAAGTAGTGGAGAGAAAAAAAAGGTTCTATTAATACATGTTGTGGCAGTGCAAAAACATGTGTCAGAATCCCTTCTGATAACTGTAGAATAACTGTGCGTCGCTATTAGGCTCAGTTATTTGGTTAGTTATTCTCATCAGTTATTGTCATCCAAAAGCAGGTGTGGGCCAAACCCACAGAACAGGTGTAGATCTATTCATGATAACTAATCCGATAGTAGGCTTGGCTCCTGAATTTGGCTTACCAAAACTGGTGGAAATAACTGATCAAATAACTGAAGTGTGAACTCAGCCTAACAGGTCAATGTTAGCCTCATGTCTAATTTATCAGCGTGGAATAAACAGTGTAGTGGCCCAAGATTCAAGTAGTGGTCCCATGACAGTTGAGAGGGTGCCAGCAATAAGGATGTGTACAAATCACTGTTCATTTTTCCGTTCTTCAGAACAGACCCAAAAAAAGAGGATCCTGTAGTTTGAGCATCATCCTTCAAACTGTCAATATTTAGTCAGCATTGGATCAGTATTTGTAAGGTAAAAACAGGAGTGGGTCTAAGACAACATGTGATGGAAATATTTGCATGTCTTCTGTGTTTTGGATCCACTCCTGCTTTTGGCTTCCAAATCCTGATGCAAAATACTGACCATGTGATAGAGGCCTCATGCTCAATTTGCATGAGTTTTGGCCATCTGCCTCTAAAATCAGTTTTATTCAGATGGAAAAAAAGTCCTGTGGTCCAGTGGTGAGGGTGGCAACAGCATGAAGAGTCAAAATAGTAAGCCCGAAACAGAGTGGGGATGGGGGCAACAACAGTGGCAGCAACAGCACAATATGGTGACAGTTCACAGTTGGAGCAGATGGCAGAAGAGGTAGCAGTGTTTTGGCATCAAGCGGGTGGCAGCATCCCAATATTGGCAGCAGCACTAGGCCATTTGTCACAATGTTCCAGTGTGGCAGCACACTACAGTCAGATCATTACTGCCAGAATGATCTAGTCTGTTACATCAGGCACCGGAGTCTGGAAATCCTGCTCGATCCAGGTCTAATTCCTCTGTATAAAGGTAAGTCTATCAACATTTTTTGTTGAAATGCAATATCTATTTGGGGTAGCTATGCCGCCCGCCACACTAAACACTCGCTCTGATGCCAAACTACTGGCCAGGCAGGAAAGCTTGCCCAGGGCAAACTCGGCCAGTTGCAGCCACAATTCAAGCTTGGCTGCCCAGTAGTCCAGGGGATCTTGGATCTGGGGTAAAAAAGGTGCAGTCCAAGTATGTCACCACCTGTTGGTTCAGGTTCTGCTCTATGTCTGCTGCTGCTGGATGGTTACTTCACTTGGCGGGTGAAGATAAGTGATCATCAGAGACTCCAGACTTAAGTTGCTGCTGATAGAGCTGGTGCTGTTCCTGCCCCCATCCCCCTCTAGCAGTCATGGCAGTGAAGTGTGAGTTCAGAGGGACCACCCAGTGAGAACTTTGTGAGGATAGGAGATGGCGCTGTAGGCAGTGACCAACCGACTACAAAGGATATCTCGATAGCAGTTGAGTTTTTTTATCCCTCTCAGAAGGTGTAAAACAGGTTCCCATTTTGGACCCATAGTGAGGGTCTAACATTGTGGAGAGCCAGTAGTCATCCCTCTGCTGAATGGTGATAATGTGGCTGTCACTACGCAAGCAACTCAGAAACCATATGGCCATTTGTGCAAGTAAATCAGAGGGACTCCCTGCCTCCATCTCCACTGCATACTGCCACGGTCTGTGAGGGTCATTTGAGTCTTTGTTGTTGCCCTCTAGTTCCTCATCCTCCTCCTGCTCCTCACCTGTCACTTGGGCAGATAAACCACCAAGTTCTGTATAGAATTATTTGTTGTTTATGTCTTCATCCTCCTCCTGAGCCAGTTCAGCTTCTATAGGACTCAG
Source organism: Bufo bufo (assembly GCF_905171765.1). Lineage (NCBI taxonomy): Eukaryota > Metazoa > Chordata > Amphibia > Anura > Bufonidae > Bufo > Bufo bufo. The sequence continues at coordinate 377,341,791 of NC_053390.1, forward strand.
GTGGCCGTGAGATGTAGGCACAACGTCTGCAGTCCCCCTCGCCAGCCAGATTTATCAGCATCGTCTCCAGGACGTGAAGGAGTGGAATGACATCAGTCACCCTGTAGTGGCCTTGGAAAACCGTGGCACTAATGTAGTGTTATAGCCTTATGCAGCAACCGCTGCATCTCTCAGTGGCCTTTGCCCCTTACCCAGCAGTCAAGGCTCCACCACCTCAGCAGAAGGAAGCTGTGTTTCCTTCCCATCATCTACTGGTCTTGATGCTCCTCCTACTCCTCATCACGTGTTTCACCAGCAATCGATCGCCAGGGCAATGGCAAAGACATGTTTGAGTGCAGTATGAGTGCACTCATCTAATGGCACAGAAGCTGAACGTGCTCCTGTCCAGGTTTCTGGTACTACAGTTCCTCTTGCCCTACAGATGCTCCATGTGTTGACACAGGGCTGTGGTGCCAACATTAGCATCCTGATCGCGCTTCACCCTCTGCCCACATATCCTGCATACACCCACGCTAATATCCTCCAGCGACTTGATAAAAAATTCCCACACTGCTGAGTATGGCATTTTATCCCCACCACTCCATGTTGACTGCCTTTATGAACCTGTGTACCACTAGTTGTTTCCTGACAAGTAGGCTCCTGAGTAGCAGACGGTCTACCTTGAGCGCATTTGGCTCCAGATTTCCCACTGCTTCCACCATGCTAGAACATTGGATGCTGCCACCTTGCTGCAGTCTCACGGGTCTGTTGCTACTTTCACTCTTTAATGATGATGCCCCCTCTTCACTTGGCTCCCAAGTGCGATCGGCTACATCATCAACTACTGTCTGTTCGTCACTTTTGTCACATTCACCAGTCTCCTGGCCATGTCCCTGATCGCTCGCAACTTATACTCCCACCCGGCTGTTATCATCTTTAGTTGCCTGCATAAGGGAGGACATAGCAGACCTCTCCTCAAAGTCTATACTGGCCTGTATATTGCAGACTGTCATAAGATCCTCCTTGCTGAAAAGTGGAGCAGAGCCGGCAGCATGTATTACTTCCTGAGCAGAAGAAGCAGAAAAAGAAAGAGGCAGTTACAGGAAAGGTGAGAGCACATAGGTTGTTTTTGGGCCATGCCAACTAAGTGTTGTGTCAGAGGAACCCATCGATTCATGACTGTTTGTATCTGTTGTCACCTGAGATGACGTTGAAGAGCAAGTCAACCATTCCAATATAACTGGATTGTTGTTCAAAACATGACTGCTGGATGACAGTGGCAGCTCTGGCATGTTTCTTTGGCTGCTGTTACCACCACAAATTCTTCTGCTGCTACCTATGCCCGCTGCAGCAACATTTTTGCCACTGTCCATTCCTTTTGAGGGCCCAGGCAACTGTCTGTTGGCCATAGTGTACAGTAACTGAATCAGTAATATAACAGAATAAGTATGAATTTTGCGGCAAGTGTACTAGATAAGTGTGTCTATATATTAGACCACCTTTTGACAATGAGTCTGATGCACAGAAAGTCCATGTATGATTAAATATAAATGGTGTAGCAGATAAACTAGAAAAACTTGCCTATATATTATACCACCTGTTGACAATGAGTCTGATGGACATTAAGTCTATGTACAACAAAACATATTATATATAAATGGTGCAGCAGATGAACAAAAAACGCACATGCGGTATATATTATATCACCTTTGGCAATGAGTCTGATGCACTGTAAGTCTATGTATTACAGAACAGATTGTATAAATGGTGCAGCATTTGAACAAGATGCACATGATAATTACACTGAGGCTGCACTGTCCCTGCAGTCTCCCTATGCTCTCTCTACAGTGTACAAAATTCTCCCTGTGATCTCCCTACACTGTCCCTACGCTGTCCCTGAGCTGTCCCTGCGCTGTCCCTGCACTGTCCCTATCCAATATTCTACAATTCAAAGCTTTGTTAACCACTGTCCCTAGCGCGTGGCACATCTGTCCTTATGCTAAACACAGTAAAATAGCAGAGAACTGGTGGGTTGAGGCTTTTATAGGGCTGTGACATCACATGGAAAGGCTGCCTTTTTCAGGCTTTGTGACTTTTTGTATTATCCCGTATATTACTACTGAGCATTAGTGATGAGCGAAGAAGTATAGAAAAATTTGATTAGGCTGCTTGTCCATATTTTACAAAAAAGCGTATTTGCAATTGCATTTGCGCCTCTCCCTGTCATTGTAACTGTCCCATGGGAAATATTACAGTTTAAAATGTAAAAAAATAATAATAAAATTATACTTACACCGCGGTGTGGGGATGTCATATATCCCCACATACAGGATTTTGCAAGGGATCGTCACTCAAGATGGTCAAGGCCAGCTCTTCGCACTCAAACAGCTGAAGTAAGTATGAGTTTTTTTTTTGTTTTTTTACTGCCATTCAGGGAAAATCGATTTGTTACCACGAAGCAAGAGAAAATTTGGCTTTGAGGAGAATCTAATTTTCTCTGAAATTCGGATCGAATTTCACTTCATGTAGTTCGATTTGCTTAGCACTGTTATTGATGGTCCTGGATGTTGAATGCCTATTTTATATTTTTTAAATACTGGGTTTTTTCTTTTTATTGGAATATTAATTAATAAAGTTTATTTTTATGCATAATGAGTGCATTATTTATAGGTTCTATAGTTTATGTGTTTGCATCATTAATACATTGGTGCTGCCAACTATATCTGTTGATAACACTAAATTTGAAAAAATTGTTTTCCACCAGATCTATTTTATGTCTAAAGGTTTGAGGCAATGCTATGTTTGGACACAGTGAAAAGCTGTGTGCTGTCTCTCTGTTTTCTAACAACCTTAGCGTGTCTATGAGTCTGGGATAAAGAAGGATAGGGTGAATCACAGATTAGATCTGCTTGTTTGATTGACCAAATGAGACAAATATGGCTAGATAAGCCTCACATTTGGTTAGAAAACATGACAGCATTCATTAGAAAAAACTTAATGCATACTGTCAGAAAAAGCTCCAACCATGGGCATTTTCAACATCTGATGTATTTGTCAAACTTAGCATTTAAAATTCATCTATGCAATGGCTTCTCTTTTCTACAGATTAGTCCATCAGTGGCGTCGCCAAGGGGGGGCCAGAGGGGGCCACGCCCCCCCCCAACATCACGCTATGCCCCCCATGTGCCACCATCTCCATAGTCATCTGTATCGCTGTCCTCAGAAAAGCGATACAGATGCCTGTGCTAGTGCGCCTCTGATAGGCTGTAGGCACTAGGCCGGCAGCCTATCAGAGGCCGGTGTAGGCGCGGCTTGGGTCGTACAGCATGGGACACAGGCTGGAAGAGGCTTGCATCGCATCGCTGACATGGAGGTAAGTATAAGTGTTTTTTTTTATATATGTGCAATAGTTGTTACAGGCACATGGGGGGGGGGGGCTCTTGTTACTGGCACATTGGGGGGGGCTCTAAGCTCTGGTTAATGGGCTGGCACATGATGGGGGGCTCTTACTGGCACATGGGGGGCTCTTGTTACTGGCACATTGGGGGGGCTCTTGTTACTGGCACATGATGGGGGGGGCTCTTGTTACTGGCCACATGATAGGGGGCTCTTGTTACTGGCACATGATGGGGGGATCTTATTACTGGCACATGATGGGGGGGCTTACTACTGGCACATGATGGGGGAACTTATTACTGGCACATGATGGGGGCTCTTGTTACTGGCACATTGGGGGGCTCTTATTACTGGCACACGATGGGGGGCACTTATTACTGGCATGTGACGGGGGGCTAGGCTCTTATTACTGGCACGTGATGGGGGCTCTTATTACTGGCACGTGATGGGGGCTCTTGTTACTGGCACATTGGGGGGCTCTCATTACTGGCACATGATGGGAGGCTCTTGTTACTGGCACAATGGGGGGGCTCTTATAACTGGCACATGATGGGGGCTCTTGTTACTGGCACATTGGGGGGGCTATTATTACTGGCACATGATGGGGGTCTCTTGTTACTGGCACATGATGGGGGTCTCTTATTACTGGCACGTGATGGTGAGGCTCTTATTACTGGCACATGGGGGGTGTTATTACTGGCACATGATAGGGGGGCCTCTTGTTAGTGGCACATGATGGGAGGTTCTTATTACCGGCACATGATGGGGGGCTCTTGTTACTGACACATTATGGGGGGGGCTCTTGTTACTGGCACGTGATTGGGGGCACTTATTACTGGCACATTATTGGGGGCACTTATTACTGGCACATTATTGGGGGAACTTATTACTGGCACATTATTGGTGGGCACTATAGGGGCATCTACTGAGGCCACAAAGAAGGGGTATTTTATATGGGGGGCTCTGTACAGTAGCATTTTATACTGGAACACATTATGGTGGGCACTATGGGGAAAGGGGGAGAGGAGTACTATGGGGTCATCTACAGGGGGCACTAAGAAGGAGTATTTTATACTTGCAAATTATGGGGGACACTGAGGGAATCTACTGGGGCACTATATATGAGGCATTTTATACTGGTACATTATGGGGGGCACTAGGAGGATGGAGGGGAGGAGCACTATGGGGGCATTTACTGGGGGCACTATATAGGGGTATTTTATACTGGCACATTATGGGGGCACTATGGGGACATTAGCTCAACTGGGGGCATTACAAGGGGGTATTTTTTGCACTGTCACATTATAAGGAGAATTATTTCTACTGGGGGGGAATTATGGTGGGCTTTTTTACTCCCCCATGGTATGAGCCCCCTAGTAGCAGCACCAGCTTCTCCCTGCTCTGCTATCCCTCTGTCCCTCCTCCAAATCCTTATTATGAAATCTTTCTCATTAGGATAAAACACAACATCAGCTCCACCAAGCCCCCCAGCCAAGTGTTGAAGTGGTGTCCGAGATCCCCAAGGCCCAAGCCAAGTAATTGTAAGTTTTCATGTGAAATATATAGCATACACTGTGCCACACAATATACAGTATACCTCTACACTGTGTAGTCTGTTCTATAAGCACCATTGTTTTGTGGCGGCGGACAGAAAATAATCTGGAAGTGCCCCTCCCGAGACCACGCTCTGGATCTGCCACTGGTCTGGACCGCTCACAGGAGTGAACATTTCTTCTAAACTGTAATCCGTATCCTCTGACCTGCAAAAATGAGCGCTCGCTCGGTAACAACTAACAGGCAGTGCCTGTAGGCTGTAGCCTGGCCCTGTTACCGAAGCTAGCTGAGTGGTGTAAGGTTAAGGTACTAGTAGAGATGAGCGGCCGCTGAATCCTGATTTAAAGTTAAAGTTATTGCAGGATATGGATTACAGTTTAGAAATGTCAAATGTACACTCCTGTGAGCAGCGGGGAGGCAGATCTGTGGATGACACTGTTATAGGGAGGGGGATCTGTGGATGACACTGTTATAGGGAGGGGGATCTGTGGATGACACTGTTATGGAGGGGATCTGTGGATGACACATATAGCATAGGATGTTATATACGGTATGTGTCATCCACAGATCCCCCTCCATAACAGTGTCATCCACAGAAACCCCCCATAGCAGTGTCATCCACAGATCCGCCTCCCTATAACAGTGTCATCCACAGGCAACTAGGACATGTTGAAATCTGAGTGATTGTTTTTGTTTTTTTTAAACCACAGACAGCAGGACCTTTCTTCCCTGTTGCGATTTTAGGTATTGGGTAAAGTATTGCAGCATTTCTAAGCATACTTGTGTAAATGTATATTGTTATAGCTGCCCCTCTACTTTTGTCCTGGCCCCAAGTGTGCCCCCCCCCCCCAAAATTTGAAAGCTAGAGACGCCACTGAAGTCCGTATAGGTCATATGTAACAAAGAGGCAGACAATGCTACTGCAATGAGGTGCAGAGATGGAGTTCCGCCCTTGTTAGTTTTGTCCAGTTTGTCATTGTGTGCCAAGAAGCTGTGTAGAACTCCTCTCTGTAAGCCTATATGCACATGACCGTATGTGTTTTGCGGTCCACCAAAAAAAAAAAACGGATGACATCTATATGCCAGCGTTTTTTTTTTTGCGGATTCATTGTAACAATGCCTAAAACGGACAAGAATTGGACATGTTCTATTTTTTTTTGCGGGGATACGGAATGGACATACTGATGCAGACATATAGTGTGCTGTCCGCATTTTTCGCGCAACCATTGAAATGAATGGGTCCGCATCCTATGCGCAAAAAAACGGACACGGAAACAAACAACGTTCGTGTGTATGTAGCCTAAAGAAATTGCAAAGAAGAGGGTGAGGAATTGAAATGTTCCAAATCTAATAAAAAGGAGATGGGAGCGGAAATAAACCACCTTTTCTTATATATGTTACTGATCCAAATATATCCTGTACAAATGCATGCAAATTTATATCTTCAAGTTTTGAGGTCAGTTTCTGCCATTGACTTAGAAAAAATCTACACCTCAGTAAGTTCTTCTATATTTTAATACAATGGGAAAAATGTATTTCCAGATGTATGTTAGAACTGTATGAAGAAATGTGGCATAAACTGAGCTTTACCTCTTTAACCCCTTAGGGTACTTTCACACTTGCGTTTTTCTTTGCCGACATAAAGTTCCGTCCTAGGGGCTTTATACTGGAAAATAACTGATCAGTTTTATCCCCATGCATTCTGAATGGCGAGCATTCCGTTCAGGATGCATCAGGTTGTCTTCAGTTCAGTCTTTTTGACTGATCAGGCAAAAGATAAAACCGCAGCATGCTACGGTTTTATCTCCAGCCAAGAAAACTGAAGACTTGCCTGAAGGCATTTCTTTCCATAGGAATGTATTAGTGCCGGATCCGGAATTCAAAATACCGGAATGCTGGATCCGTCCTTCCCGTCTGCGCATGCAATCAGTTGGCATACGTTTTGCCGGATCCGGCAGACAGTTCCAGCGATGGAACTGCCTGCCGGATTCCTCTGCCGCAAGTGTGAAAGTAGCCTTAAGGACCTTGCCATTTTTGACCTTAAGGACTCATGCACATGACTGTATGCCCCCCGAGACTTATGGTCCATGAGCAGGCGATATGCACCGGAGCGGCATACATCGCGTGCACGGGAGTGCACAGCATCATAGGTTACTATGATGCTGTGCGCATCGGGCCGCCTGCGGGACTATTGTCCCACACTCATGAGTGCGGGACAATAGCCCCGCGGGTGGCCCGATGTGCACAGCATCATAGTAACCTATGTATGCTGTATGCTGCTCTGGGACATATGGCCAGCTCCCGGACCGTATGTCTCGCGGGGCATACAGTCGTGTGCATGAGCCCTAAGGACCAGGCCATTTTTTTCAAATCTGACATGTGTCACTTTATGTGGTGATAACTTTAAAACGCTTTTACTAATCCAAGCCATTCTGAGATTGTTTTCTTGTCACTTCATGATAGTGGCAAATTTTAGTCAAAATATTTCATTATTTTTTATAAAAAAATACCCCAAATTTGGAAAAATTCAGATAGTGATACCTCCTAAAATATTTATTACTTTACATTTCCCATATGTCTGCTTCATGTTTGGATCATTTTGGATCACGTTAGAAGGCTTAGAATTTTAGAAGCAAATCTTGAAATTTTTTAGAAAATTTCCCAACCCAATTTTTAATGACCAGTTCAGGTCTGAGGGGTTAGGTCATTTAGTATTTTTAGAGAGAAGGTTGTTATGGATGCGGCGATACCTAATATGTCAACTTTTTATTTATTTAAGTTTTACAGAATAACAGCATTTTTGAAATAAAAAAAAAAACATGTTTTAGTGTCTCCATATTCTGAGAGTTATAGTTTTTTTTTTTCATTTTTTGGGCTATTGTCTTAGGTAGGGTCTCATTTTTTGCAGGATGAGATGACGGTTTGATTGGTATGATTTTGGGGTGCATATGACTTTTTGAACGCTTGGTATTACAGGTAAGGTGAGGTAAGGTGACCAAAAATGCCTTTTTAGACACTTTTTGTTTTTTTTGTGGTGTTCACCTGAGGGGAAGGCAGATTTCACTGGGATAATTTTAAGTTGCTAATGTCACATTTGAGGACGCCCTGATGCACGCCTAGAGTAGAAACTCCAAAACATTTTGAAAACTACGGGATAAGTTGGCAGTTTTGTTGGTACTATTTTAGAGCACATATGATTTTTTTATTGCTCTATATTACACTTTTTGTGGGGCAGGGTAACAAAAAATAGCTGTTTTGGCACCATTTTTTTTGTTATTTACAATGTTCATCTGACAGGTTAGATCATGTGGTATTTTTTTAAAGCAGGTTGCTACAGATGCGACAATACCAAATATGACTACTTTTTTGGTTGTTTGTTTCAGTTTTACATAATAAAGCATTTTCTGAAAGCCATGTATTTTTTATTTTTTGAGGCGACTGTCTTAGGTAGGAGCTCATTTTTTTCGGAATGAGATTACGGTTTGATTGGTACTATTTTAGGGTGCATATGACTTTTTGATCGCTTGGTATTACACTTTTTGTTATGTAAGGTGACAAAAATGGCTTTTTTGACACCGTTTTTATTTTTATTTTTTTACGGTGTTCATCTGAGAGATTAGTTTGTGTGATTTTATACAGCAGGTTGCTACAGATGCAGCAATACTTAATATGTATACTTTTTTTTATTTATTTAAGTTTTACACAATAACAACATTTTTTAAACAAAAAAAATCATGTTTTAGTGCCTCCATATTCTTATAGCCATAGTTTTTGTTTTTTTTTGCCCGATGTAGGGGCTAATTTTTTGCAGGATGAGGTGACGGTTTGATTGGTTCTATTTCAGGGGGCATACGCCTTTTTAATCACTTGGTGTTGCACTTTTGTGATGAAAGGTGACAAAAAAATAATTGGTTTAGCACAGTTTTTATTAAAAAAATTTCTATGACGTTCAGGTAAGGGGGAGGATCATGTGATTTTTGTAGAGCCAGTCGTTACGGATGCAACAATACTCAATATGTCCGGTTTTCTTTTTTTTTCTAGTTTTATTTTACAATTTTATGTGTTTTATTTTGGGATTTTAAAAAAAGCTGCCCCTCTACTTTTGTCCTGGCCCCAAGTGTGCCCCCCCCCCCAAAATTTGAAAGCTAGAGACGCCACTGAAGTCCATATAGGTCATATGTAACAAAGAGGCAGACAATGCTACTGCAATGAGGTGCAGAGATGGAGTTCTGCCCTTGTTAGTTTTGTCCAGTTTGTCATTGTGTGCCAAGAAGCTGTGTAGAACTCCTCTCTGTAAGCCTACATGCACATGACCGTATGTGTTTTGCGGTCCGCCAAAAAAACAAACGGATGACATCTATATGCCATCGTTTTTTTTTTTGCGGATTCATTGTAACAATGCCTAAAACGGACAAGAATTGGACATGTTCTATTTTTTTTTGCGGGGATACGGAATGGACATACTGATGCGGACATATAGTGTGCTGTCCGCATTTTTCGCGCAACCATTGAAATGAATGGGTCCGCATCCTATGCGCAAAAAAACGGACACGGAAACAAACAACGTTCGTGTGTATGTAGCCTAAAGAAATTGCAAAGAAGAGGGTGAGGAATTGAAATGTTCCAAATCTAATAAAAAGGAGATGGGAGCGGAAATAAACCACCTTTTCTTATATATGTTACTGATCCAAATATATCCTGTACAAATGCATGCAAATTTATATCTTCAAGTTTTGAGGTTAGTTTCTGCCATTGACTTAGAAAAAATCTACACCTCAGTAAGTTCTTCTATATTTTAATACAATGGGAAAAATGTATTTCCAGATGTATGTTAGAACTGTATGAAGAAATGTGGCATAAACTGAGCTTTACCTCTTTAACCCCTTAGGGTACTTTCACACTTGCGTTTTTCTTTGCCGGCATAAAGTTCCGTCCTAGGGGCTTTATACTGGAAAATAACTGATCAGTTTTATCCCCATGCATTCTGAATGGCGAGCATTCCGTTCAGGATGCATCAGGTTGTCTTCAGTTCAGTCTTTTTGACTGATCAGGCAAAAGATAAAACTGCAGCATGCTACGGTTTTATCTCCAGCCAAGAAAACTAAAGACTTGCCTGAAGGCATTTCTTTCCATAGGAATGTATTAGTGCCGGATCCGGAATTCAAAATACCGGAATGCTGGATCCGTCCTTCCCGTCTGCGCATGCAATCAGTTGGCATACGTTTTGCCGGATCCGGCAGACAATTTTTTTTTTTTGTCCTACTCTCTAACTTTAACTTCTGGGGTCTTATCCCCTCTGCAATGCATTACAATACAACCTGTATTTTAATGCATTGGCTGTCAGCTTTTATGCTGACAGCCTGCCTATGAGTCCCAGCCTAAGGGTTGGATCTCACAGGCTTCCATAGAAGGCAAGCTATGATGTTTATGGAAGGCACCGGGCTTGCCTTCTCTGCCATAGGGTTCCTGCCACTGCAGTGTGGGGACCCGATGGGGAAGCGGAGGGCACCCGTACCCTCCGCAAACCCTCTGTATGCCACGGTCAGCTTTGACCTCGGCATACAAGGTTTTAAAACATTGGTGTTTTCACCGTTGCCGGCGTATGCAGCAGGGACCTGGCTGTCAGTGACTGCCGGGTTCATGACACTGATAGGGCGGGCGCAGCTTCTGCACCCGCCCGATCAGACTGCCATTCATGTACGTCACTGGTCCTTAAGTGACGTCCATCTGTGATGTACATGTACGACAAGGGTACTTAAGGGGTTAAAGAAGAACATTGCTTAGCAGGCTGTCAAATCATAGTGGTGGTAAGCCCAGTGCATAGTGCTTTGTCTCAAAGTGCTATAAGCAATAGGGGGATACTGTAGTGGTGCTCCAAGAGCCATGTTAGCCCCTCCGTGCTCCAACTGCTTAATTTGCATGAAGATAAAAGTTATGATATTTCAGCGGTTGTGCAATCCATAAAGAAAATAAATATATGGTTTTAATTAGCATGATTAACCCTACCAGGCAATATGGCTGGTTTTATAAGGTTGTTCATGCTGACGAAGGCTTTCTGAGTGTATACCAAATGTGTTATTTTCAAACTTCAAAAACTCATAAGCCATATTTATTAAGGTATTTGGTTATTTTGTTGTTATTTAGCTCCCTTTATGGTAGCCAACATGAATATATTATCACACCTTAGTTGTCTTTCCAGCTAAAGAACTCATCTCTCATTAGGGAGGCAAGAAAAATTTATTTTCAATCTGTATCATTTCTGCAATTGCTCTATTTTATTGAAGAAGAATAATTAGGAAAAATACAATGCTGTTGGCATGAAAGTAAATTACCAATGATGGTGTGAAAATTAACGTTTTGGAAGAAATTATAGCAAGCTGAGCTTCTATGCAATGCCTCTACAGAATCGTTTCTGCAGAAATCACTGATCATCAATTTTGCTTGAGTTTCTTAAAGCAAGCATGAAGCATTTTACATAAAGTCAGGCAAATTAATTCAATAAGACAATAGACCAGAAGAGTCCCCTGACAACACCCAGCAAAATCCTTCAAGAGAAAATCCTCATAATGATATTAAATTGATTTCTTAAATTACTTGGCAATATGCTATGAAAGCTATGCTTGCTTACAACTGCTGAATAGTTACGTGAAGGACTCCTTAGGGCCAATAAATTGACATATTTTTTTTTGCATTTAGTTGTAGTATAAGAAAGCGCACAGCTCTGAATGACTATTGGGTCCTATTCATTGAGACTGACTGACCGTGAACTACAGGTTAGAGAAAGTTACAAATACCAAGTTTCAGTCTATTACTTTATAGATCAAATAAACCATTTTAGGGAGATGCAGACCGACAAATGTTTTAGGGTCCATTAAGTTCAATAAATTACCATCATTCATATCTTTAAATGGAAATTCAGTTTTTCATCGCTTAATGGTAGAATATTTTTCTTTTTTTATGAAATGTCAGGAACAGCATTTCCAAAATAAAGCAGACTATTAAAGCATGGATGATGTTTATTTTTAAAAGGAAACATTATTTTGTGCTATCTACCAGAGGAGATATTTCGAGAGATTAATATTTAACAATTTATTGATTCTCCAAAATCTAAATTGCTAGGACTGGGAATTTTGGACATGGCAAATAATTCTGCCACTTTATACATAGAAAGCTATAGTGGTTCAGTGGTTAGCAGCAGTTTACCTTACACTATTAGGGTCTTTGGTTTCAAAATAAGGGCATTATCTGCAAGGAGTCTGTATGTTGTCCTTGTGCTTGCATTGGTTTCCTCCTGGTTCTCTGATATTATCCCACACTCCAAAAACACTATTGTGTTATAAAGCCACAGATAAGGATATTTATGTTGGGGAGGAAGCTCAGGGCAATGACACTCATTAGTCAACAGAGAACCTTTAGATACAGTATCTCTGCAACTTAGAGGCCCAATCAAATAAGACTATGGAATATTGGAGAGCAAGCCAACTCTAGAACAGACTAAAACTGCTATGATATTTTTCTCTTGAGCTTTGCAAGCAACAATATATGTATACTGAGGATGAATTTCTGAACTCAGATCTATTCTAGCAGACAAACAATTAACATGTCATAAACTTTGTACTCTGGAAGTGCATACAGAAATTTAAGAATTTGGGGTATTTTTTAAAATTATTGTCTAATGGAGATTGCAGAGTATAATATAAATATAAAATATAGTAGATTTCTATTTAAATGCCTTAAATGATGGTTGTCTCGATTGTACAATAGTGATGTCGCGAACATAAAATTTTCAGTTCGCGAACAGCGAACGAGAACTTCCGCAAATGTTCGCGAACTGGCGAACCGGGCGAACCGCCATAGACTTCAATAGACAGGCGAATTTTAAAACCCACAGGGACTCTTTCTGGCCACAATAGTGATGAGAAAGTTGTTTCAAGGGGTCTAACACCTGGACTGTGGCATGCCGGAGGGGGATCTATGGCAAAACTCCCATGGAAAATTACGTAGTGGACGCAGAGTCGGGTTTTAATCCATAAAGGGCATAAATCAACTAACATTCCTAAATTGTTTGGAATAACGTGCTTTAAAACATCCAGTGTGTGTATACGATCAGGTATGATGTTGTATCGATCAGGTAGTGTAAGGGTTACGCCCGCATCACAGACATTGACAGACCAAACTCCCCTTTTAATGCACCGCAAACAGTTCATTTGCACAACCGCAAACTCCCCATTTGCACAAGGTTGGATACCAAGCTAGCCACGTCCCGGTGATGTCATTGAAGGTTTCTTCCTCCACCCAGCCACGTACAACACCAAGGGTCCCCGAAAGGTCAATTGAATTGATTTTTCGAACGGGGAGATGGTTAAAAAAACGCTGGCTCCCTCCCCTTTGTTTTTATCCACGGTGACTGCGTCTGCGCCGTGCAATTTACTGTCACACCCGATATGAGTGGTATTTTCTGTAGTACTATTCTCATCAGTTTAATCCCTCTAACGTCCCCAATCTGGGTGCCATTTATTGAATAGATTTTTCGAACGGGGAGATGGTATCAGTGGTTGGCACTGGCAGTGGGCACACTACAGTCAGTAGAAGCGGGCCTGACACACACTGGCAGCAGGCAAGCAACTGAAATTACACTAAAGTGTAAAAATTAAATGCCTTATTTATCGGCAAGCTACTGTGCCACCCGGTATGAGTGGTTGGCACTGGCAGTGGGCACACTACAGTCAGTGGAAGAGGGCCTGACACACACTGGCAGCAGGCAAGCAACTGAATTTAGACTACTGTCTAAAAATTAAATGCCTTATTTATCGGCAAGCTACTGTGCCACCCGGTATCAGTGGTTGGCACTGGCAGTGGGCACACTACAGTCAGTGGAAGCGGGCCTGACACACACTGGCAGCAGGCAAGCAGCTGAAATTACACTAAAGTGTAAAAATTAAATGCCTTTTTTATGCAAAGTCCTGTGCCAGCCGGTATGAGTGGTGGGCACTGGCAGTGGGCACACTACAGTCAGTGGAAGTCAGCCTGACACACACTGGCAGGCAACTAACCTTAGATTAAAGTGTAAAAATTAAGTGCCTATTTTTTAAGCAAAGTCCTGTGCCACTCGGTATGACAGGGGTGGGCACTGGCAGTGGGCACACTACAGTCAGTTGAAGTCGGCCTGACACACACTAGCAGCAGGCAAGCAGCTGAAATTACATTAAAGTGTAAAAATTAAATGCCTTTTTTAAGCAAAGTCCTGTGCCAGCCGGTATGAGTGGTGGGCACTGGCAGTGGGCACACTACAGTCAGTGGAAGTCAGCCTGACACACACTGGCAGGCAACTAACCTTAGATTAAAGTGTAAAAATTAAGTGCCTATTTTTTAAGCAAAGTCCTGTGCCACTCGGTATGACAGGGGTGGGCACTGGCAGTGGGCACACTACAGTCAGTTGAAGTCGGCCTGACACACACTAGCAGCAGGCAAGCAGCTGAAATTACATTAAAGTGTAAAAATTAAATGCCTTTTTTAAGCAAAGTCCTGTGCCAGCCGGTATGAGTGGTGGGCACTGGCAGTGGGCACACTACAGTCAGTGGAAGTCAGCCTGACACACACTGGCAGGCAACTAACCTTAGATTAAAGTGTAAAAATTAAGTGCCTATTTTTTAAGCAAAGTCCTGTGCCACTCGGGATGACAGGGGTGGGCACTGGCAGTGGGCACACTACAGTCAGTTGAAGTCGGCCTGGTGGTGGGCACTGGCAGTGGGCACACTACAGTCAGTGGAAGTCAGCCTGACACACACTGGCAGGCAACTAACCTTAGATTAAAGTGTAAAAATTAAGTGCCTATTTTTTAAGCAAAGTCCTGTGCCACACGGAATGACAGGGGTGAGCACTGGCAGTGGGCACACTACAGTCTGTGGGCCTGCAGCTCCTCACACACAGGCAGGCCAGGCAACTGCAATATGTATATAAAGGAAAAAAAAAAAGCAGACTAATGTTGCAGCCCTAAAAAGGGCTTTTTGGGGTGCTGTCAGGACGCTGTCCTTACAGCAGAGATCAGATGAGTCTTTCAGGACTGGAGTGGACACTGAATTCACTAGCCTAGCTATCGATTTCCCAATTAAATCAGCAGCAGTTACAGTCTCCCTCCTCTCACTAAGACTGCAGCTTCAGAATGAATCTAAAATGGATGCTGTGCAGGAGGTGGGAGGGTCTGGGAGGGAGGGTATGCTGCTGATTGGCTGGAATGTGTCTGCTGACTGTGAGGTACAGGGTCAAAGTTTGCTCAATGATGATGTATAGGGGGCGGACCGAACATCGCATGTGTTCGCCCGGCAGAGGCGAACGCGAACAAGCTATGTTCGCCGGGAACTGTTCGCCGTCGGATAGTTCGGGCCATCTCTATTGTACAACCCCCATTCGTAATGCATCAGCAGATCACCAAGGTTCCAGAGAATATTTACAGTACATCATATTAGAAAGGGAGTTTACTTCTTAAATCCAAAGTTAATCAACTTTCTAAATAGTCTTAATTAAAAGTTTAATAGTGTCCTATCTTCACTTAGCACCTAGTTACAGATGCTTTCCAAATAAAAATAAAAATCTGTCAAAGCACTGCTCCGGTTTCTGATAGCTCTCACCACTCTCTCCCTCCCTTATCTGTTGATAAGGAGTAGAGATGAGAGCATTTCTTAAAAATTTGATTTGTCCGGTTCACCGAATTTTCAGGAAAAATTTGCATTGATCCTTATAAATTTGCGACAAATCGCATAAAAAAATTGCTATTTCCGGCTGCATATAGCCTTTATATGGGTGTAGAACACTAAGCCTTGCAGTAACACGCATAGGGAGTGTGCTGGGGTAGTGAAATAATACTGTCAGTCAGTATAACATGCAGATAACAGGCGTCGCTATTAGAATCACACTGTACACTTCACTCATTTGGGCAGTCACGGGGCCAAAACTGACCAAATAACTCAAGTATTAACTCAGCCATACAAGTCGATCTTAGTGTAAAGAAGAAGCACACTCGTTTTACACCCTTGCCAGCTGATTCCACATAGATGTCTAGAGAACCTGTTCTATTAAACACTTATACAAATAGAGCAGCCAATACCGCACTTGCAGCAACCTTGACAGGATTAGTCTCCAGGTGGAAAGGAATTGTTTACTTGGCATGTTTTCTCCATCGCAACACCACGTCGTTGAATAAACAGAAGACTGTCCGATTCTCTCCTGTGTTACGCAACATGTTATTTTTATTAGTAAAAATTCATTAAACATTTATTATTAAATTGAACCAAAACTTGATTAAAATGATCATAAAGTATACTTAATATGTTGCCAAAATGTACCAAATAACTCAAGTATAAACTCAGCCTTACAGGTCCATGTTAGTGCCAAGAAGAAGCACACTTTGTTTACACCCTCATCAGCTTATTCCACATAGATGTCAAGAGAACTTGTTCTATTAAACGCTTATACAAATAGAGCCCCCCCGACAGTGTGGACAGGGTGTCAGCAGTAAGTTTGTGTTGACGTCACTGATTAATTTTCCCTTCCTCTGATCTGTCAGAACATTAACCCACAAAAAACGGATCCTGTCTGTGGAGCATCCGCCTTTACTTGGTCAGCATTTGCTCAATAATAAATCAGTATTGCTAATGCCCAAAAAATCAGGAGTGGCTCTAAAACAGAGATGACATGTGAATCGCCGAGCCCAGCACATGTGGTATGCTGGAGGGGCACTGTGAATTGTCCCTGCATTGGAGGCTGAGGACATGGTGGAGGATGAGGAGGCAGAGGCGGACATTGTTGCAAGACCAACGGCGTCACAACGTAGAGGAGGAATCAGTGTGACCTGTTGAAGTTGCTGGTGTGGCTTTGCAGGAACCACATTCATCCAGTGGGCCGTAAAGGACATGTATTGTCCTTGACCGTAGTTACAACTCCACGCGTCGGCGCTGCCGTGCACTTTGGCAGACACCGACAGGCTCAAGGACTGGCCCACCTTCTGTTCTACATGTGTGTGCAGGGATGGTACTGCCTTTTTTTTTTTTTAAATGACGGCTTGGAACTCTCCACCTCTGCTCGGCACAAGCCATCAGTTCTCTGAAAGGTGCAGAGTCCACCGCTTAGAAAGGGAGGGACTGAAGCACCAGCAACTTGGATAGGAGCACATTCAGCTTCTGCACTGTTGGTTGCCATCACGCATACTGTTGTCTCTTGGCAATCGCTTCGGTGATCGATTGCTGATGAAATGACTGACGAAAAGTAGGAGCAGGAGCATCTGGACCAGCAGAAGATGGGATTGACAGACAGCTCCCTTCGGCTGAGATGGTGGAGCCTTGACTGGCTAAAACTGGGTGTGTGCCACTGGGTGATATAGTGGTTGCTGCGGCAGGCTGGACCACCGCAATGGAGCCACTGTTCTCCCAGGCCACTGTATGGCGACGCTGCATATGTTGACGCAGGGCCGTAGTGCCAATATTGGCACCCTGGCCACGCTTCACCTTCTGCCCACAGATGTGACATTTGGCGATGTTCACCTCCTCTGGTGCTTTGAAAAAAACTGCCACACTGCCGAATATGTGATTTTACCCCCAACAGTCCACACTGACTTATTGCTATCGCCGCTGTGAACCCCTGCACCACTACTTCCTGGGCAGGTAGGCTGCTGCGAAGCAGGTGGTCTACCCCGGGCATGTTTGGCTCCTGACCTCCCACTGCTGCCACCCTGCTGACTCCCAGCCATTCTACCACCTTGTTGGCTCTGCCACTGCCTTACGGCCAGCTGCCACCCTCTTCTCCCGATGATGATGAAGCCTCTTCTGCACCCGCGATCAGCTTCATCAACATCGATTAGTGTCTGCACATCACTTATGTCCTCCTCAATGGCCTCTGGGTCAGGAGCCTGACCACTCGCAGCACAAGCTCCCATGCCACTCTCCTCATCAATACTTGCCCGCCTAGCGGAGGAAGCTGTGGATGTCTCCTCCAGATCTTGGCTGGGCAGTAGCTGCTGACTGTCCTCTAGTAGCTGTTCCTCGCTGAAATGTGAAGCCAAGCCTACAGCATATACTACTTCTTACGGTGAGGGAACAGAAAAGGAAAGAGGCAGGTTGAGGACAGGTGAGGGCACAGAGCCTTCTCCCGGGCCATGCCATGTCTGACAAACCCACGACTGTTGGTTGGGGGTGTCTGATGTCACTTGGGATGACTTGGATGACTGAGTTAACCAATCAAGAACTGCTGGGTTGCTGGTCCAGACACGACCGCTAGATGACACCGGGAGCTCAGGCCTCTCGCTGCAACTACTGCTGCCTCGACCCCTTACTCTGCTGGGGCCTCTGCTTGCGCCAGAAACATTCATGCCTCTGCCACTCCTCTGTGCATGGCCTGGCACTTCATTGCCTGACATACTTGTAGCTGAACTAAACAAATGAAAAGGAAATTAAAAGACCCCTAAAAGCGACAAATATATTGTTCTTTTTGTACTGAAATAGGCCACTAAATAATTTCTTTGCAAATAACAGCAAACGTGAACTGACTATATATTTCTCGTACTGTACTGAAATAGGCTGTTCAAATAAAACCTAATTTGAACTCTTTTTCTCTAGAAATATGACAAAAAAAGCTTTTAGCGTAAATAACACCAAATGTGAACAGTGTCTATTTTTCTCGTATTGTACTGAACTGACAATAGATGTTTTTAGAACAAATAACACCAAATGTGGACGGCATGTATTTTTCTCTAGAAATATGACAAGAAACACTTTTAGCGTAAATAACACCAAATGTGAACGGCTTATATTTTTCTCTTTTTCTCTATAAATATGACAAGAAATGCTTATAGCACAAATAACACCAAATGTGAATGGCGTGTATTTTTCACTTTTTCTCTAGAAATATGACAAGAAATGCTTTTAGTGCAAATAACACCAAATGTGAACGGCGTGTATATTTCTCTTTCTCTATAGCAGTATGACAAAAAAAGCTTTTAGCGCAAGTAACACCAAATGTGAACAGTGTCTATTTTTCTCGTATTGTATTGAACTGACAATAGATGTTTTTAGAGCAAATAACACCAAATGTGGATGGCATGTATTTTTCTCTTTTTCTCTAGAAATATGACAAGAAACACTTTTAGCTTAAATAAATAACACCAAATGTGAACGGCTTATATTTTTTCTTTTTCTCTAGAAATATGACAAAAAACGCTTATAGAGCATATAACACCAAATGTGAACGGCATCAATTTTTCTCTTTTTCTCTAGAAATATGACAAGAAATGCTTTTAGTGCAAATAACATCAAATGTGAGCAGTGTGTATTTTTCTCTTTTTCTCTAGAAATATGACAAGAAACGCTTTTAGCTCAAATAACACCAAGTGTGAACAGTGTCTATTTTTCTCGTATTGTACAGAACTGACAATATATGTTTTAGAGCAAATAGCACCAAATGTAAACAGCATCATTTTTTCTTGTACTGTACTATAATAGGGCACTGAACGCTTTCACCATATATTGCTGCAGAAGTGAACAGAGTATATATTTCTCTTTTTCAGCAGATATAAGCCACTAAAGGCTTTTCAACATAGCACTTGCACCCCTAAAACAAATTGCTGGAATGACAGAGCTGTATAATGGCTATTTGGATCCCCAAATAATCTTTCCCTGCACTTGTAAATCGTATTTTTTTCCCAATGATGTTTTCTGTATGACTCTCCCAAGCCCGTGCAAAGTCTGTCCCTGCACTAGGATGCTGGGAAATGATTACTCCCTATCCTTATTGTGCACTTATAACACGCTTTTTTTCTTTCACAGTGAGGTTTTCATTCACTCTCCCTAGCGCCTGCATAAACGCCTGTCCCTGAACAAAGTACGATTGTGAATGGCAGAGTCCGATACGGCCGCCGTATTTATAGGGCTGTGACATCACCGGGCTGGCTGGCTGCTGATTGTTGGCTGCATGCATGGCATCATGGGTCATCCCGCTCTTCTAAGAGTTCCGTGCCCCATGTCCTCACACGTGTAGCCACCATTTTAGCCGCCATTGTAGCCGCCATGTTAGGAAAAATTGTGATTAGTTCCCACGAAGTGAGAGGAAATTTGCATTCGTTCAGAATCAAATTTTTCCTGAAATTCGGAACAAATTCGACTTTGTCAGCTTCGATTCACTCATCTCTAATAAGGAGTAAACATACATAAGGCAGTTTGCAGAGAAAATATTGTAGCATCCTGGATGCACAGTCCAGCATATATAACTGAGAGGAACACACCCACATAAGAAAAGGCTGAAACTAGGAGCAACATTTATTGTCTACCTAGAGGATAGGTGATAGATGAATGATTGAGATGGGGTTCCTGAGCCATCTGTGTTAATTGACTGTTAATGTACATGCATAACCATGATTCCATATGTTGCTCTCAGCTATCACGATAGTCTCATAGAAGTAAATGTAGTGGTAGCCACACATGTGTACTACCACTCCATTCATGGTGTTTTGCTGATAAATGCACAATTTCAGGTTTGAATACTCTATTGTGAGACTCTTACATCACACTCTTTAATTAAGGCGATAGCTACACCTTAATGAAGGTAATAACACCACTTAATTTAGGGTTTAATCTTCACCTCAATTAGGTTGTTAGCTACACCTCAATGAAGGACAAAACAACTTCTACAACCTAATGTGCTTCTTTTGCAATTATTAAGTACAAAGGATAAAGAACTTACTGTACATCACCGATTGAGGAGGTATCTGGCGACATATCAGTTAGGGAAATCCTTTTTACACATAGGCTAGAGGCTTGATTATTACCTAATTATTACATAATTATTACATAATATTCGCTATATTGCTATATATTCGTTTTTTAGAATATTACGAATATTCTAAAAAACAAATATATAGCAATATCGCAAATATTATGTTATAATTATGTAGTAAGTCAGTGATAATATCTGACACTGGAAAAGCTGGGTAATAACTCAGTGTAGATTGCGAGTTATTACCCAGCTTTCCCAGTGTCAGATTTTATCACTGAGTTATTACCCAGCTTTCCCAGTGTCAGATATCATCCTAGTATAGATCGCGGATATTCTAATCGCAAATTTTCCATGCAAAAGGCTACACTAATAATCTTGTCATAAGAATCAGTCTAATATTCTTGTCAGAAGACTATGAAACCAATAGAGGGCGCTATTGGGTTATGGACAAGCGCCCTCTATTGGTTTAATAGTTTTTTGACAAGAATATTTGTCTCGTCATAAGACTGTGAAACCAATAGAGGGCGCTGTTCATAGCTGAATAGCACCCTCTATTTGTTTTCATAGTCTTTTGACAGCTGAAAAACAAGGCAGATTCTGCTCATTTCTATGTCTTTCCCATAAGTCCATGTCTATGCAAATTCGTTTTTACAAGACAAAACTGTATAGAAAGGTTATTGAATATCATATTAGGACAATCAGAAAACTTTTTGTCACCCTAATGATATTGATCTAGGTGTGCAGGTCCACCCAAGCCATCCAACAGATGCAAAAGAACTTTGAGGTTTACTGGTTCTAAGTCAGATGAGAGTTGGTTTGGAATATCTCATAGTGCACAAGGATGCCATTGTAAGGTATGCTGGCTGTTATCTGTCTTATGGATAGATTGTGGCTTCCACATACCTGTCTTTTGGCATATAGCCTTTGTGTGGTTGTTTATTGTATGTCAAACATAATAGGAGTCTAAGACACATTCAGTTATCCTCTGAATGCTGTTGCCAATCCATTTTGTTGGGGTTTCCATCAATTTCTAACCTTTTTTTATGAACCAGACACCCTCTTCTCTTCCGTGCAGGGGGTGCCTGGTTGTCTCCCATTGTCTTCAATTGTATTAAATTGTATTCGAGCACCCAAATTATTCGACCGAGCATTCGGATCTGCTGAGCATAGCAATGCTTGAGCCGAACAGGTATTCGGCCGAGCATGCTCGCTCATCACTACTGGCTATATGTCCAAATCATACTCATTCTTGTTCACAGCACCCATGGTAATATTTTATACAAAATATATAACTTACAGAACACAGCATTATAAGTTAGTCAAATATGAATATTGAATACAAAAATGCTGGTTATACACTTGTACATAAAACAAAATAATAAATGCAATGAGTGCATTAAGTGTCATTTCAATATGAAATGAACACTGAATACAAAACGGTCATATATAACCGACCCAGCATTCATACACATTTATCACCTATCCTATGGATAAATAATAAATGTTATTCATGGGCCATACCCATTTCTCTGAGCCTCAATAAATTAATACATAGTTGAAGGGAATTTATTTAGACTGGCCCTTAATAGAGGTGCATGCATTTAAATAATTTTGACAAAACTGAGGAGGTCTTTGCACCGTAAAATGAACACTACTTCAGCAAGCAGTTGACATAGATTTCTGCAGTAATGTTTGTTAGTTCTCTGGGGCAAGTTTTGTCAATTGGCTGTCCATTTTTTAGAAAAAGTGAAATATAGATGAGTGAACCACTCAAGATTCATTTGAGGTACAGTTCGCAGAATTTTTTTAAAAGTTTAGTTCATACCCAAATAAATTTGGGCCGAACCGAAGCTATTCCAATTGCGTGGTATATGGCCCCCTCAAGTTTCCTAGGAAAACTTGTTATCTCTTTTCATTTTATGATTTTTTTTTTCTTTTTCCATTCCCAAGCTCTGGAACACAATCACAGCAATAGTATATGATTTCATTGTAACTGTAGCCTTTCCATTCACTGGCCCTGGAAGTAGAATACAAGCTTCATTGATTTCTGATTGTCCTTGATTGTTTTTTCACCCTCCTTGACTCCCTAAAATATTTTTTCTAGCAGACACTATAATACCCAACCATCCTCATTTACAGCCCAGCACAGAATGGCATACTTCTCTTTATGCTAGGGCACCTGCCTGACTGCCGCAGCATTCATTGACTCATCCAGTCTGTCTGTCAATCAGCCTTGGAGCCAATCAGGGCAAGCACCCCCCTCCCTCACTTCCTCTCAGGGTCCTCCCTAGTGCTTTTTAAAGCCGACATGTGCACTAAAATGGTGCTACATGCCATTTTAGTGGATTTGTCCAAAACAAACCTGTCTTCCGAAGAGTATCAAAGTTCCAACTGAACTCAGTTTGGTCCAGTAAGAAAGAGAGTAAAGTTGCAAATTTTTTCACAAAAGAGTTTTCATCAAATTTGAGATTCTTCTTTGCCTTAAAACTTGCGTAGAAGATATTATAAATCCCCCTAGTATGTATTAAGTCAGAAAAAGATGACAGACTAACAGAATAAACTAATAATGAATAGTATAAATCCAAAAAACGAATGAGTACTATCAAAATCCTTAAATAATTTACTTTTTATTGAATCAAATTTCATTATTATGTCATTATTATATCATAATTACAGTAGGGATTCAAATATAAAAAGTCTTATCTCATTTTCAATGTTTAATTCATATTAATAGGATAAATAAATATGCGCAAGACAGGTAATTGTATATCCAGCATCTCTTTTGTAAACTATAGAGTCAGAAAAAACATCCTCATATGTCCAAAAACCTATTGGCAATGGGAATAGATATGTCTAGGAGAGAGGGTGCGCTACAAAGCCACCTCTAAAGCTATCCCTTGCTCCCAATCCATCCACCCTTGCATACTAATGCTTAATCAAAAAATTGCATGGACAATGAAACTAGTACTGGAACATTAATGAATGACATACCTGAAATGAAGAAAATAAAACTGAAGATGTCCCTCTACGTGTGTTTCACATGATTGCTTCATCAGGGGGAGAGCAAATGAATAGTGTTGAGCGAACCCGATTTGCAAAGTTCAGGTCCGTACCGAACTTTGCGAGTTTGGATACCCGGACCCGAACCCGAACTTTGCAGCAAAAGTTTGGGTTCGAGTTCGGTGTTCGGGCATTTAATAAAGCTTGTTGAAAGGCTGCAGAGCAGCCA
Source organism: Bufo bufo (assembly GCF_905171765.1). Classification (NCBI taxonomy): domain Eukaryota; kingdom Metazoa; phylum Chordata; class Amphibia; order Anura; family Bufonidae; genus Bufo; species Bufo bufo. Next base: position 377,365,708 of record NC_053390.1, read on the forward strand.
ATCAACAAGCTTTTAAGCTGTGGGCACTTAGAAGCCATCACAGCCATGCCTAGTAATACAAGCTATACAAGCTAGATCACGTGTAGCACTGCCCCTCAGCTCTGAGTAGTGCAGGAACAGAAAGGAGGCAGCTGAAGTGAGGGAGAGTGTTAGGATTCTCATCTGGCTATTTATTCTGTAGGTGACCTATAGTGATTTTTTTGTGGGTGCAATACACCAGCTTTGCACCCCTGACACAGAAATATAAAAATTAATCTGGCTGTTAATTCTGTGAATGACCTATAGCGATATTTTGTGGGTGCAATGAACCATCTTTGTACCCCTTACACAGAAATATAATAATTAATCTGGCATTTAATTCTGTGGGTGACCTATAGCGATTTTTTTGTGGATGCAATGCACCATCTTTGTACCCCTGACACAAAAATATAATAGTTAATCTGTCTGTTAGTTCGGTGGGTGACATATACCCATTTTTGGTGTGAGGTACACCTGCACTGTATTTGTGACAGGGAGATTAATATAGCTAATCCATCTGTTAGTTCGGTGGGTGACATATACCCATTTTTGTGTGAAGTACACCTGCACTGCATCTGTAACAGGGAAATTATTATAGTTAATCCATATGTTAGATCGGTGGGTAACATATGCCCATTTTTGGTGTGAGGTACAGTAGGTGTTTGTGATATTGTGCTTTTAGCACGACAGCGTCGCGCTGATACTCGGCGACATGGTGCCGAGATCTCGCACTCACTGGAATAGTGACAGCACATCCCAGCAAGCGCGTCATAGAAGCGACGGGAGATCCGACTTGGATTCCCGCCAATTCTACACGTGTGCGGCGTTTGTTATGAATCCTGAGGGGGAAGTCCCCGCCGGATTTTAAATAAAAATCCGGCATGGGTCCCCACCTCAGGAGCATACCGGGCCCTTAGGTCTGTTATGGGTTGTAAGGAGAGCCCCCCCTACGCCGAAAAAAACGGCGTAGGGGGTCCCCCTACAATCCATACCAGACCCGTATCCAAAGCACGCTACCCGGCCAGCCAGGAAGGGAGTGGGGACGAGCGAGCGCCCCCCCCCCCTCCTGAGCCGTACCAGGCTGCATGCCCTCAACATGGGGGGGTTGGGTGCTTTGGGGCAGGGGGCGCACTGCGGCCCCCCCACCTCAGAGCACCCTGTCCCCATGTTGATGAGGACAGGGCCCCTTCCCGACAACCCTGGCCGTTGGTTGTCGGGGTATGCGGGCGGGAGGCTTATCGGAATCTGGGAGCCCCCTTTAATAAGGGGGCCCCCAGATACCGGCCCCCCACCCTAAGTGAATGAGTATGGGGTACATCGTACCCCTACCCATTCACCTGCAAGAAAAGTGGTAAAAACACAAATAAACCACACAGTGTATTAAAATATTTTATTTTTCTGCTCCGGAGGCCGCCCCCTGTCTTCTTTATTAGCTCTTTTACCAGGGGGGGCTCTTCTTCTTCCGCTATCCCGACGGGTCTTCTCCGCTATCCGGGGGGTCTTCTCAACTCTCCGGGGTTCTCCTTCTGTCTTCGCCGCTCTCCGTTGTTGACTCGGCGCACCCCGGTTCTTCGTCTCGCGAGATCTCGGATTTTAAATAAAAATTTAGCGAGACGAAGAACCGGGGTGCGCCGAGTCAACAACGGAGAGCGGCGAAGACAGAAGGAGAACCCCGGTTCTTCGTCTCGCTAAATTTTTATTTAAAATCCGAGATCTCGCGAGACGAAGAACCGGGGTGCGCCGAGTCAACAACGGAGAGCGGCGAAGACAGAAGGAGAACCCCGGTTCTTAGTCTCGCTAAATTTTTATTTAAAATCCGAGATCTCGCGAGACGAAGAACCGGGGTGCGCCGAGTCAACAACGGAGAGCGGCGAAGACAGAAGGAGAACCCCGGAGAGTTGAGAAGACCCCCCGGATAGCGGAGAAGACCCGTCGGGATAGCGGAAGAAGAAGAGCCCCCCCTGGTAAAAGAGCTAATAAAGAAGACAGGGGGCGGCCTCCGGAGCAGAAAAATAAAATATTTTAATACACTGTGTGGTTTATTAGTGTTTTTACCACTTTTCTTGCAGGTGAATGGGTAGGGGTACGATGTACCCCATACTCATTCACTTAGGGTGGGGGGCCGGTATCTGGGGGCCCCCTTATTAAAGGGGGCTCCCAGATTCCGATAAGCCTCCCGCCCGCATACCCCGACAACCAACGGCCAGGGTTGTCGGGAAGGGGCCCTGTCCTCATCAACATGGGGACAGGGTGCTCTGAGGTGGGGGGGCCGCAGTGCGCCCCCTGCCCCAGAGCACCCAACCCCCCCATGTTGAGGGCATGCAGCCTGGTACGGCTCAGGAGGGGGGGGGGGCGCTCGCTCGTCCCCACTCCCTTTCTGGCTGGCCGGGTAGCGTGCTTTGGATACGGGTCTGGTATGGATTGTAGGGGGACCCCCTACGCCGTTTTTTTCGGCGTAGGGGGGGCTCTCCTTACAACCCATAACAGACCTAAGGGCCCGGTATGCTCCTGAGGGGGGGACCCATGCCGGATTTTTATTTAAAATCCGGCGGGGACTTCCCCCTCAGAATTCATAACAAACGCCGCACACGTGTAGAATTGGCGGGAATCCAAGTCGGATCTCCCGTCGCTTCTATGACGGCTCTGTCTCCATCGCGGCAAGCCAGCTCGGCGCTGGCTCCCGCGATGGGGCTGGTAGGTGCTCAATCTCGCCGAGAAAGAGAGTGAGATTGACACAAAATCGGGTTCACCTACTGTACACCTGAACTGCATATGTGACAGGGAAATTAATTTAGTTAATCCGTCTGTTAGACTGGTGGGTGACATATACCCATTTGTGGTGTGAGGTACACTTGCTCAGTGTTATTTTGAAGGCCCGAATAACGGTGTACGAATGGTGAGGCCAGAACAAGTAGAGGCGGCAGTAGATTGGGTAGCTGACAGTGCCTCCAATTCCTTCACATTGTCTCCCACCCAGTCCCCTGCTGAAACCGCTGAGTTGGCACCTGCATCCGATGGGCATCTGTGTTTCACCTCACTCCCTTGCAAATCAGGCAAGCAGTCTGAGCCCCAAGTTATGCAGCAGTCTCTTATGCTTTTTGATGACTCTTATGCTGGCAGGGTTTCCGTGGGCCATCCACCTAGCCCTGCCCTAGAAGTCGAATGGAGTCAGGATATGGACATAGGAGGACCACCACAGCATGTCTCTGCTTTCTGCAGTGTGCAGACCAGCAAAGAGGGCAGAGGTGAGGAGTTTATGGAAGATGATGTGGAGGATGAGGAGGTACTAGACCCCACATGAATCAAGGTCATGTGAGTGACATATGCAGTTCGGAGGCAGAGGTGGTGGTCACACAGCGCCAGCCGCACAGTAAAAGAGGAAGCAGGGTGCAAAAGCAGAGTGACGATCCCCTAGCCAGTATGCCTGCTACTGCCCACTGCACCCAGGGACTGAGCACACCAAAGCCAGATCCAAGGAGTTCCCTAGCATGGCAGTTCTTCAGACAATTGGAGCCTGAAGCAAGGCATAAATGTTCTAAACCTGAGCACCACCTGCATGACCAGGCATCTAAATGCAAAGCACAAGCTGCAGTGGAGTACACACCTCAAAAACCTTGAAAGATCTCAGGCTCCTCCTACTACCTCTTCTGATGCAGCCTCGGCCTCTTCCTCCCCCTCTGGAGTGACAGTGGCACCTGCCACCCAGCAAACAGAAGATGTGGCACCACCACCACCACCACCACGCATGTCCACACTGTCCCATGGAAGCATTCAGCTGTCCATCCCCCAAGCACTGGAGAGAAAGAGGAAATACCCCTTTACCCATCAGCAATCTCTGTCCCTGAATGCCAGTATTTCAAAATTCCTGTCCTTTGAAATTCTGTCATTCCGTCTGGTGGAGATGGAGACTTTTAAAAACCCTATGGCGGTGGCAGTCCCACAGTACAGTACGTGGTTCCCAGCCCAACTTTTCCAGGCGAGCCACCCCTGCCCTGCACAACCAAGTTGCGGACAAAATCAGGTGTGCACTGTACAACGCCATCTGTGGCAAGGTTCACATAACTACTGATACTTGGACCAGTAAGTACGGGCAGGAAAGTTATATCTCCCTATCTGCACACTGGGTGGAGGCTGGGCATGAAGCGGATAGCAGTTTGTGCAGGTCCTTCCAACACTGAGGATTGAAGCACGTTTCTCGTTGACTCCTGTTGCTTCCTCCTCTTACTCCACTTCCTCCTATACTGCCTTCTCATCCGGTCTGCTGCACCACCAACTTCAGCACAGCCAGGGGGAAACAAAGGCAGGCTGTTTTGAAACTCATCTGTTTGGGGGAAAATCCCACACTGCGCAGGAGCTGTGGATGGGCATGGAATAACAGACCGATGAGTGGTTGGTGTCACTGAGCCTCAAGCCCGGCCTGGTGGTGTGCGATAACGGGCAAAATCTTGTAGCAGCTTTGGGCCTAGCCGGTTTGACGCACATCCCTTGCCTGACGCATGTGCTGAATTTGGTGGTGCATAGGTTCCTGAAAAATGACCCCGATATGTCAGAGCTGCTGCAGAAATTGCGGGCTATCTGTGCACGCTTCATCCTGCTGCTGCTCGCCTGTGTGCGCTGCAGCGTAGCTTCGGTATTCCCGCTCACCACTTTTTATGCGACGGACACACAAGGTGGAAATCCACAATGCACATCCTGGAGAGACTGTGCGAGCAACAGCAGGTGATAGTGGAGTTTCAGCACATGCGGGTAAGTCGCTCTGTGGAACAGCACCACTTCATCACCAACGAGTGGGCCTCCATGCGGACATGTGTGCCGTGTTTCCAGTACTCCACCAACATGGCCAGTGCCAATGACGCAGTCTTCAGCGTTACTATCCCACTGCTATGTCTCTTTGAAAAAACACTTTGAGCGATGATGGAAGAGGATGTAGCACAGGAGGAAAAGGAGGAGGAAGATGGATCATTTCCACGGTTATTAGTCCAGTCATTCACAAGTGGCTTGGAGGGTGGGTTCCTGCACCAACAGAGGCCAGATATACAACTGTCCAGCTAGGACACAGTTCTGGAGGAAGAGGAAGATGATGAGGAGGCACCCAAAGCAGCTCATAGGCATCACTGGAGCATGGCTGGGGGGATACAGAGGACACAGACGATACACCTCCCATAGAGTATAGCTTGTTGTTGATTCTGGGCAGCCTGGCACACATGAGCGACTACATGTTGCAGTGCCTGCGCAATGACTGCCGAGTTGCCCACATTCTAACCAGTGCTGATTACTGGGTTGCCACCCTGCTGGATCCCCGCTACAAGGACAACATGCTTTCCTTAAATCCGTCACTGGAGCGTGATCATAAAATGCGCGAGTACAAGCACACTCTGGTAAATGCTCTGCTGATGGCATTCTCACCTGAACGTGTGTTTAGCAAGGCAGGTGGGGGTGATCACAGACAAGCGCAGCCGCCTGTCCACAACCAACGTAGACAAGCTCACATTCATTAAAATGAACCAGGCATGGATCCCACAGGATCTCCTTGTGCTGAATAGACCAGTATGCCAGCCGCACCCAGCCATTGTTATACTTCAGCGCACTTTCTCTTTGCATTCTCTTTTTCATTTACTAAAGTTTTGGGACCTTCCCAAATTTATAAAAAATAAATAAATAAATAAAGAGTGAAAAAAACGAAAGCAGTCTTGGCTATCTCCTCCTCGTACACTGCCGCTTCCACCAAACCACCACGTCTAACGCCTCCTCTACCTCCTACTACACTTTGACTTCCCCTCCTAGTTCAAGATTATTATTTTTTAATTTGTTTCTATTCTTAATTATTTTAAGTCATTTCCCTATCCACATTTGTTTGCAGGGCAATTGTCCTGCTCTTACCCCCATTTTGCTTCCTTTTGAGGCCCTCTAGCCCTTAGTACAACTATTTTATAGCCATTTGAGTGCACCAAAGTTCAGGTCCCCATTGACTTCAATGGAGTTCAGATTCAAGTTCGGGTCAAGTTCAGGTCCTGAACCTAAACTTTGACCCAAAATTAGTCCGAACCCGGCGAACTTGATCATCCACGGGTCCACTCATCCCTAGTAATGAACAAATCTATTTTTCAGGGTACTCATTTTACATTACACAACAATTTATTAATTTTTTCATGAAAATTTATAGCAAAACCTTGCTACTGCCATAGGCACATATTCCATATATATTTATGCAAAACTTTTTATCAGCATTCGGAAACTATAAATGGTTTTGAGCTGTTATTCAATCTTTTCCTTCAAAACCATGCAAAATTGTTTTGATTCACAAATTGAACTCTGTATTTTAAGCATTTTAGCTGTAAGAATAATAACATTTAAATGACTTATATGAAAAAGCTTTGGTGGAATTTATTGTTTATTAATAGAATCAGAGATGAATTCAAAAGTTTATCTCAATGAAATTATGCATCCCCTAAAGCTCTGCAATTCTTTTTTTTATTGCAGAGGTGGTTCATTTATAAGTTTATTTACTCCATATTCTATCTTGCTTTTTATATTAAGAATATAGCACTAAAATCTGGCAACATTCATATTGCAAAGGAAAGATAGATCACTTAATGGATACGAACCTGTGGCAATTTTTTTTACATTATTCAATATTATTCATATTTTTAAGCCAAACCAGCAGTGGGTCCAAAAGTTCCCTCTGTTTATGTTCCACTCCACAAATCCTGTCCAAGACATGTAAAATAAAAATGTTTCAAAATGAGTGCTGTATGAAGACTATCGGTAGCCTCTCTTTGCACTTGAGTGAGCTGAACTCTTCCGGAGTGCACCGTTACATATACGTTAAAGAATTCCCATGGACTACAGCTATACTCTGCCTCAATAATTAAAATTAGAAAAATCACAATACATTTATTAAGATCAACAATTGTACTGTCTTTGTACTGCTGGAAGAAAGTACCATAGTTATGTAAAGGCAAAGGCTTCTATGAGTTAAATACTTGCTATACTGTATTTTTTTTTATTTTGTCACTAACTAACTTCTGTGTACCTTTAAATAATTTGCAAATATGTACAACTAATCCTACAAAAATAAGGCACAAATCAACTATATAGACATCAAAATACAGATTTTATAAATTGTAATATATTGGTTTTTCATGAGCAATGTAATTGCTAATTGGGAAGTCTGCTTTTTCACTTTAAGTGATTTTCCACCTTTTTATACTAAGCAATTTTGGAGTATACAGCACTTATTTAAAAATTGATCTCTAGAGATGGGTTTTTTAATGTTCATGCAAACTTTTATAATTTTAATAAGCCTGTACCCTCATTAATAAAATATAATTCAATTTAACATTTACATATAATTAGTAGCTGGTAAAAAGCTAATGCTATTTTGTGCTAATGATATCTTTAATCTATTAATGGAGAAAAATTCAATTAAATTTTTTTTAGTATTTTTCCTTTAAAATATGTAAGACATAGAAAATAAATCATGGGATGAATGAATCAAATATTACATAACTTTTAGCTTTTGATATATATATATATATATATTTTTTTTTTTTCTCATCGGTTTTAATATGATACAGTATGCAGCATCGCATGACATATTACAAAGATATTCTCACGGCATAGCTATAGGGGGTAGTGTTGGGCACGAATATTCAAATTGCCAATTTTAATCGCAAATAATGCCACGAATTCTCGAATATTCTAGACGTTTTTTTCATCAGTAACCTCCCTTCTTGCTTGTGGGCCAATGAGAAGGCTGTAATGTCTTTGTCTGAGCTTAGCAACATCCCTAGCAACCAATAGGAAAGTTGCCTACCCCTTACTATATAAGAACCTCCCCAGCAGCCATTTTCAGTGTTTTTTTGGAATTCTGAGAGAGACAGCAGTGTCATTGCTGTTCTCTGTGCTTTACTGTTTAATTACAATAAATAGTTAGTTAGTTAGCTAGCTTATATATATAATACAGATAGTTAGTGGGAGATAGTCAGTGTAGGTTAGATAGTGATATAGTGTAGCTGACGTCCATATATACATGCTACATGCATACATAGTGCTGTTGTTACGGGTGAAGTTGCATATAGCTGGAACTTATAAATAAACGACCGGCTGGCTTGATCCCAAACTAAGGAGCATATAGGTGAACCCTTTAAAACCCTAAGAGCTTTCCCTGACTGCTATGCACATGCAAGGGTCTCAATAGTAGACGATTGCATGCCCACGTACCTAAGACTGTGTGACACCTGAAAAACCCTATAATAGTGAGGGGACACGACCACCGGCTCCCTACACTGAATACGGACGGAGTCAGGGTCACCTAGAATCAAGCCAGCAAGGAAACACAATAAAGGAAAAGACTTATCTGAGCAAACAGCAGCAGCAGCCTCCAGCAGTGAACACTTCATCCAGGAAGTTGTATAAACCGCAAAGTGAGGCAGTATGGGAGGGAATATAAAGGAAAACGATTAGTCTAAATAAGTGACACCTGGCAGAAGGAAAGGAGCTGACAAAGTGAAACCAAAACAAAGAACGTCATACAAGAGGTAGAGAAGAACGTCTGTCAGACCTTCTGACAGAACTGGCGGTGACAGTACCCCTCCCTCTACGGGTGGACTCCGGACACTTAGAGCCCACCTTCTCAGGATGAGACCTATGGAAAGCCCTGATGAGATGAGTGGCCTTAATGTCCGCCACTGGGACCCTCATCCTCCCCTCAGGACCATAACCCTCCCAATGAACGAGGTAGTGAAGAGAACCGCGGATATTGCGAGAATCCACAATCCTAAAGAACTAAAATTCAAGATAACCATCAACAAAAATCGGAGGAGGAGGCAAAGAGGAGGGTACAGTGGGTTGGACATAAGGTTTTAATAGGAACCTGTGAAAAACATTATGGATCTTCCAAGTCTGAGGAAGATCAAGACGGAAGGCAACGGGATTGATGACGGACAAGATCTTGTAAGGCCCAATAAACTTAGGACCCAACTTCCAGGAGGGAACCTTCAGTTTGATATTCTTTGTAGACAACCACACCAGATCAGCCACATTCAGGTCCGGACCAGGCACACGTCTCTTATCCGCCACACGCTTATATCTCTCACTAATCCTCTTCAGATTACCTTGAATCTTTTGCCAAATAAATGACAAAGACAAGGAAAATCTCTCCTCATCAGGTAAACCAGAAGACCCCACTCCAGAGTATGTCCCAAACTGCGGATAAAACCCATATGCACCAAAAAATGGTGACTTATCAGAGGACTCCTGGCGACGGTTATTTAAAGCAAACTCAGCAAGGGACAAGGGTCTGACCATTCGACTGCGGGTGAAAAGCAGAAGAGAACTACAACCAAACCCCCAAGCGAGATCAGAAGGCCTTCCAGAATCTGGAAACAAATTGCGTGCCCCTATCAGAAAGGATGTCTGAAGGAATGCCATGCAATTTAACAATGTGATCAACAAACGATTGCGCCAGCGTCTTAGCATTGGGTAAACTAGGAAAGGGAATGAAATGCGCCATTTTGCTAAAACGGTCCACTACCACCAGAATCACAGTCTTCCCCGAGTAATGAGGCAGGTCCGTAATGAAGTCCATGGACAGATGCGTCCAAGGACAGGAAGGAATGGGTAACGGGAGGAGAGAACCCGATGGCCGTGAATGAGGGACCTTTGCACGAGCGCAGGTCTCGCAGGCTGCCACAAAACCCTCAACCGTCTTACGAAGAGCCGGCCACCAGAATCTCCAAGCAATGAGATCCACTGTGGCTCTACTCCCCGGGTGCCCAGAAAGGACAGTATCGTGGTGCTCCTTAAAAACCTTGTGTCGTAAAGTGAGAGGCACAAATAACCTCCCAGGAGGACAAAGATCAGGAGTCTCTGCCTGGGCTGCCTGAACCTCTGCCTCCAAATCAGGATAAAGAGCAGAGACGACCACCCCATCAGCCAAAATGGGACCCGGGTCTTCAAAGTTCCCCCCTCCCGGAAAACAATGTGACAGGGAATCCACCTTCACATTTTTAACCCCAGGGCGGAACGTAACAACAAAATTAAACCTAGAATAGAAAAAAGACCATCTGGCCTGTCTTGGGTTCAGACGCTTGGACGATTCCAAGTAGGCCGGATTCTTATGGTCGGTAAACACGGTAATAGGGTGTCTGGCTCCCACTAACCAATGGCGCCATTCCTCAAAAGCTAATTTGATGGCCAACAACTCCCTATCTCCCACATCATAATTTCTCTCTGCAGAGGAGAGTTTCCTTGAGAAAAAGGCACGCAGTCGCCATTTGGCAGGAGAGGGATCCTGAGATAAGACCGCACCCACACCCACCTCAGAAGCGTCCACCTCAACAATAAAAGGTAGAGAGACATCAGGTATTACCAAAATGGGAGCGGAAGCAAAACACTCTTCAATACTAGAAAAGGCTTTAAGCGTATCTACCGACCACGAGGAAAAATCCACCGCCTTTTTAGTCATATCAGTGAGTGGCTTAACAACAGAGGAATAATTCAAAATGAACTTTCTGTAATAATTGGCAAAACTCAAACGCATCAGCGCCTTCTGATTCTCAGGAAGCTCCCGAACAAGCACAGCGCGGACCTTCTCAGGGTCCATCCGAAAACCAGAAGCGGAGAGAAGAAAACCAAGAAATTGAATCTCCGGAACCGCAAACACACATTTTTCCAGTTTAGCGTACAATTTATTCTCCCGCTGAATCATCAAGACCTGACATAGGTGATCCCGATGAGTCTTGAAATCAGGAGAAAAAATCAAAATGTCATCTAGATACACCAGTACAAATTTCCCCATTAAATGATAAAAAATGCTGTTCACAAAATGTTGGAAGATGGCCGGAGCATTCATCAAACCAAAGGGCATAACCAAATTCTCGAAATGACCCTCAGGGGCATTGAAGGCCGTCTTCCATTCGTCCCCTTCCCAGACCCTGACTAGGTTGTATGCCCCTCTTAAATCCAACTTAGAAAAAACTTTAGCCCCAACAATCTGGTTAAACAGGTCCGGGATCAGAGGAAGCGGATATGGGTCACGAATCGTGATACGGTTAAGCTCCCTGAAATCCAGACAAGGTCTTAAAGAAGCATCTTTTTTCTTAACAAAAAAAAACCCAGCGAGAACAGGTGACTTTGAGGGTCGGATGTGTCCCTTTCTCAGTCTCTCATAGATATAAGTAACCATAGCGACTCTTTCAGGTTGGGAGAGATTGTATAATCGTGATTTTGGCAGCTTGGCGCCTGGGATGAGTTTAATAGGGCAGTCGTACTCCCGGTGAGGGGGCAACTCCTGGACACCACTCTCGGAAAACACATCAGAAAATTCAGAGAGAAAATATGGCGCAGTCTTGGTAGAAACCTCTGAAAGAGAGGCCATGAGGCAATTCTCTCTGCAAAACTCACTCCAACCATTTATTTGTCTTGCTTGTCAATCAATGGTGGGGTTATGTTTAGGGAGCCAGGGTAGCCCTAACACTAGAGGAGTAGGTAATCCGCTTAAGACGAAGCATTAAATATCCTCAACATGAGCGTCACCCACAGTCAAACGGATATTGTGAACTATGCCCTTTAACGATCTTTGAGAAAGTGGAGCGGAATCGATAGCAAAAACAGGTATATCCTTTTCCAAAGTGCACACCTGGAAACCATGCGTTGTTGCAAATTGATTATCAATGAGATTGACAGCTGCTCCACTATCTACAAAAATCTCACAAACAATGTTCTTGCTGTCTAGCGCCACCCTGGCAGATAGGAGAAAACGGGAACTACAAGCAAACGGCAAACCTTCAATTTCCGCATCAACCTTGCCAATAGTAGCAAATGGAAAGTTTTTAGAGGGTTTTTTTTTATTACTCTCAGAAAACTCCATAAAACTCCTAGAGGGGCAAACATTAGCCAAATGATTAATACCCCCACAACAGAAACAAACCCTCCTCTGAGAGATGAATCCTCTACTATCAGAGGCAAGCAAACCCAGCTGCATGGCCTCCTCCTCAGAGGGGATTGAGACAGACTGAGACCACTGCACACTGAATGAGACAGCCCCACTGTCCTTGGGCTGAATATGACAGGAAAGAGTAGTCTCCTCTTTCTCTCTAAGACGCCTGTCAATACGAACAGCTAGAGACATGGCAGACTCTAACGACGCTGGTCTCTCATGAAAAGCAAATGCATCTTTTTATCTTTCCGAAAGACCATGGCAAAATTGACTTCGGAGTGCAGCATCATTCCAACCAGTATCAGCTGCCCATCTCCGAAAATCAGAACAATATATCTCTGCGGACTGTTTACCCTGGCATAAAAGACTCAGTTTAGATTCAGCCAGAGCAATACGATCCGGGTCATCATATATCTGCCCCAGGGCTACAAAAAATTAATCCACCGATCGGAGGGGCCGTGCCCCCTCCGGCGGCGAAAAGGCCCAAGACTGAGCAATATCCCTGAGCAACGAGATGATGATCCCCACCCTCTGCTCCTCATCACCAGAGGAATGGGGAAGTAGGCGAAAATGGAGTTTGCAAGCCTCTCTAAAGCTAACAAAATTCTCACAACCCCCGGAGAACGTATACGGAAGCGAGATCTTAGGCTCGGAACAAACTCCATGAACGCCAGCAGAACCAGTCATCTGAAACTGAGACACAGTTTTACGGAGATCTGCTACCTACAGAGAAAGACCTTGCATGTGGTCAATCAAGGCTGAAACCGGATCCATGCTTACGACGGTTTGGCAGTTTATAATGTCACGGGTGAAGTTGCAGATAGCTGGAACTTATAAATAAACGACCGACTGGCTTGATCCCAAACTAAGGAGCATATAGGTGAGCCCTATAAAACCCTAAGAGCACTCCCTGACTGCTATGCACATGCAAGGGTCTCAATGGTAGACGATTGCATGCCCACGTACCTAAGACTGTGTGACACCTGAAAAACCCTATAATAGTGAGGGGACACGACCACCGGCTCCCTACACTGAATACGGACGGAGTCAGGGTCACCTAGAATCAAGCCAGCAAGAAAACACAATAAAGAATTGAGCAAACAGCAGCAGCAGCCTCCAGCAGTGAACACTTCATCCAGGAAGTAGTATAAACCGCAAAGTGAGGCAGTATGGGAGGGAATATAAAGGAAGACGATTAGTCTAAATAAGTGACACCTCGCAGAAGGAAAGGATCTGACAAAGTGAAACCAAAACAAAGAACGTCATACAAGAGGTAGAAAAGAACGTCTGTCAGACCTTCTCACAGAACTGGCGGTGACAGCTGTGATGTTACAAGTTCACAACAATACTTAGTGCACCAATCAGTAATATGTATTCAGACCTGCTAAAATGTGAAGTTGCACGTATTGCGCAAAAATAGTCACATTATTAAATGCCAATTTGCGCAATTATGAATATTTTGGAGCACTCTATCTGCATATAAAGCTATTGTAATGTTCTGCCATGCCAACCATTTTATCCAGTCTCAGGAAATTTCTAGTAGTTTGAAAAATGAAGAAACATTACAAAATTACATTGCCGATTTTCGTAATCAAGAAAATAATCTCGAATTCTCAAATTCACAAATTTATGACGAATATTCACCTAAATATTTACAAAAATTGCAAATTTGAATTTTGCCCCTGCCGCTCATCACTAATAGGGGGTACAGCAATCACACCAAGGCCTCAATGCTCTATAAGAACTAACCAATATAAATGACATCTGGACACTTGGTAGGTGAATGGCCCTGTTACAAAGTTTAAATTTGAGATTTAGAAGCCTACTTTAGAAGTTACTCCTAGAAGCATTGGGGGAGATATACCAAATATGGAAGATCTATTCACTAGTCTTGAGCTCCCTGCACTGGCTTGAGATGCGCCTAATTTGTTAAGAGGCAGAAGCCTCTTAACAAATCAGGCGTATCTCTGTCTTGCTGTGCGCCAGAAACTGAAGTCTACGCCAGCTACAGTTATAACTTCCGCCACTTTCTGGTGAAAATTATAGTAAATGCGGCAGCACAAGGCCATGCCCGCTTCCGCTAAGCCACAGTCCCTTTTCTAAGCACTTCTGAAAAGTGCAGAGAAGCTGAAAAAATCGCACATTATGGTGCACAGATGCAGTGTGCCATAATGTGCGATCTTTTTACACCACAATTGTGGCGTAAAGTGATTGATAAATGTCCCTCATTGTATCTAAAGGAGATAATGGTGTTTCACAGTGTCACCATATGGCAGCGCACACAATTGAAGTGTCCATAAGCTCTTATGGATGGTCTTTTAGAAAGATGAAGGTGAGCCTACAGTAGGGAAATATTTTTGCTAAAAAGGGAGTATTATTACTTGATAAGAATAGCATAGTATGAAATCTGCCAATTGGTCTGCCAAGTCAATGGATATGCACCCCCGCTGATCTGCTGTTGAAAGAGGAGGTGGCACTCCCTGCTAGCACTGCTTCCTGCTCATTACACTGCCCATCGTCTCAGAAGTTTCAGCAGTGCAGTGTAATGACAAGTACTCACTTCATTCACTTGAATGGAGTAAGTTCTTGTAATTACACTACGCCGCCGCTGCAGAGGAGATGACGCATAGTGTAATGAACAGGAAGTAGCGCTCGCATGGAGTAAGCCTCTTCAAATGGCTGATCAGCAGGGATACCGGGTGTCAGTCCCCCATCGATCAGATATTGATGACCTATCCCGATGATAGGTCATCAACATATATGTCCTTCACAACCCATCTAAAGCGAGTCTGTTAACAGGAAATGATCTGTTAAAGCAGGGACACTACCTTGTAGAGCTGAATATAATGATACCTTTCATTTAGCAATCTATTACTTCATTCCGAATAATAAGCACTTTTAATCAATATCCAAATATGCAGAATTGAGGGTGGGCCCGAGCCTCTCTGTGCACCCTTACTTCTCCTGCTTCCTTCCTCTCTTTTATTGACAAGCCTAGGTGAGATGACAATGCAGCAAACTGGACAATCAAGAAGGAAAGGGGGGGGGGGAATAGAAGAGGAAGGCAGATGAACATGGGTGCACAAAGTGGCTTGGGCCCACCCTCAGTGCACTTAACTGATTATCTGCATATGGATTAAGGTACTTTATCTTCAGAAAGAAGTAATGGATTACTAAGGCAAGGGTATCATTATATTCAGCCCGGCTAGCCCTACAAGGCATTATACCTGGTTTACCTGTGAACTTCCTGGTGAAAGATGCTCTTCTAATATTAGCTCATATTTATTTGAGTTATCAAAAGTGAGCCTAGCTTTCAATTATTTAGTGTTCAGCTAAGAAGCTACTTTCCATTATTGCAGCATTATGTTAGAGTTCAATCTTGAATATTGAACCTTTGACATTTTTCCTGACCATAACACTAATAATTATGTATGTGTGAAAATCTACCTAGCAATGAAATGGTATCTGCAATTAGCTATGTAATTTGCAGTACGTTTCCATGTGTACATAGAAGGGGTCACAGTGTAGTGACACTGTCACTGGGGTCTTGCACATTAATCTTTTTGTGTTTTGCCATTACTGTACTGAATGTGTTGTAGTTGGGTGTAGGCGGCGTTGATGTTGTATGATTAGTCTGGTATCCCACGTTTTATTTGAAAAAAGAAAAAAGAAAAACTGGATACCTGCTAGATAACAATAAAATAATACACCTTAGATACATTTTAGATGTTTGCATGCCAAACCTGCTCATCTTTAATTCATCGATTTAATGGATTTGCCTGGCCACATGATTGCTTTAAGGAGGTTAATTTATCGAACACAAAGCGTGAAATAGTTATCAAGGTCAGCATCAACACTAATAGCACTAATTTGGACACTGTTGAACATTATCAGGCGAATGCTTAATTAAAGAAGTAGCATCACGGCAGGTTGAATATGTTCATAGAACTACAACTAGTATAAATCTAATTAGTTCATAAAACCACTGGTTCCTACATTAATTAACACAGTAAGTCACCTGTGACTTCCTCTCTCATATAACTGAGTGAATTACTGCAATTACTGCATAAAAAAACTATACGATTTATTCCTCTGTCGATAGTCTATCACCTCCCATCTCTTATCCTGTATATCAGCTCAAACAGGAACAATCGTTTTCTATACATTGTTGCCAAATACTGCATATTGATTTTCAAAAGAATGTTCAAGTGAACATGTCATGTATGTGGTAAATGATCTTCTAGAAATATATACATTTTCTAGCAATATTTCTTGCAGAATGTATAGATCAAATTGGTTTCTCTTCTTAGTGAGCATATATATTTTTTAATGATAGGTTCACTTTCACATTCATTGCCGGCAGCAGTTGCAATTGTGATATACAGAAAATATGGAATACTGTAGACCAGAGAACAATATAGTTTACTCGGGATTAAGAGCAATAATGATGTGTCTTTTCCCTTGAATGGGTTGTCTCATGAAAAATAGTCTAGTTTTCAAACCAGCACTTGGATCTAAATACTTTTGTAATTGCATATAATTAAAAAATTTGCATACCCACTTAGTTATTCAATAAAATTTATCTGTATAGCGCCACCTGCTGATTTTTTTCTTAATTCTTTGACCTGCTCACTGAGATCCTTCCACTGCCTCCTGAGCTGTGATAGGGCGAGCTGAGACACACGCCCTTAGCTGCAGAAGTAAAGACACTCCCCTTGAGCTGCCAGTTTGATATAAACCTAGCAGAGAAATGAGAGGAGATCTCCGGATCCATGTGAGGTACAGGGCTGGTTTTAGCTTTGTTAGAAAGAGATTGTCATGCGCTATATGATATCTGATTTTCATTTTTTACATTAGTCATGGGATTGCCCCTTTAACTCCCCATATTCTGATGATATAGAGAGGGGAACATGGACTATTATTTTTTAGGTGTCTTAAACAAAAAGAAAAGAGCCTGGTGCTTCATTGTGTATACTGTAAACTAAAAAGACCAGTACTGCAGATTGTGCAGTGCAAGCCTAATAATTATAACGGCTTTTTTAATATCAAATATCCCACCGCTGCTCTGCCTGCTGATCAGAGCCACGGGAACCAAGTCCAATAGCAAGAGATGTTCAGATATTACTATGATACTAGACTGGTAGCTTCATTAGGTTATCCTAATGAAGGTGCAGGTCCAGCACCAAAACCTGGAGATTTAATAGATGTATCAAATAAACTAGACCTGCTATTTAAATGCATACTGTACCTCTAATGAGTGCATGTAGTATATGTACCTGCTATTTTATCATTTTATGTATTTCTCAGGTATAGAAGAAATAAACTAATAAATGTGTCATACATAGTGTGACCATAGAACTTATAGAAATATGAAACTATACAATAATCATGTAAATCTGTACCATATTATGAATTTATGTTGTATTTATATGGAGATAAAAAAAAAATTCTCAAGGAGTCTACAAAAAACAGGCCATGTTCTATTACATACTGTATTACAGAGGCTATCTGAAGAAGGACTTCAAGAAGCATTACTTCAAGGTCATAAAACAACAACACATGGAATGCCTATAGGCTAATACAGCTTACCAAAGAGACTCTCTGCAGAGCTGTACAAGGTCTATGCAGTCAGTTTAGCCATGTGCACAAACATTAGAAACAAATTACATTAAATAGAACCAGATATGACTGAAAGTAGTCAAACCCAATATTCTTATTTCAGTTTCTACAACCTATAGGTAAATTGCATGTATGGAGACTACTGCACAAGCTCCAAATGCATTATCTATGTTCTGTCCCTTAACCTGAGGAGAAGGATACCTTGACCACTTGGGTTGACCATCTAGTTCCTAATAATTTTACTTAATGGAAAGATGACCCTAAAGTGAAATAATTAAAAAGTTTTAAAGCTAGGAAGATTAAGGGCCCCTGTGGGGCTCTCTTTCTCTGCCCACATTATCGGATTCTCAGACTCAGTCTCTACAGGACCCATTTTCTATACAAGAGCTTATATCTGCAATTAAACAGCATCCAAATGAAAAATGTCCTGATCCTGATGGTTTCCCAGCCCTATGCTATCACACCTTTTACAAAACATTAGGGCCACACTTACTTACATTATGCAATAGCTTCCTGTCTGGCGTCCCATTGTCGGTGGACATGACTAGAGCCCATATTACTTTGATTCCTAAAGAAGGGAAGGATGGGTCACAATGTGAAAATTACAGCCCGATATCCCTGTTAAACCTGGACTTGAAGCTACTGGCTAAAATGTTGGCCACCCTTTTATCTAAGCTTCTTCCATGCTTGATCCAAGGTGGCCAAGTGGGCTTTGTCCAGGGTAGGGAGGGCAGAGATAATAATGCCAGGGTTTTAAATGCTATTTACCACTCCAAGAGGATTAAACACCCTCTTGTCCTCCTCAGCACGGACGCCGAAAAGGCCTTTGATAGAGTTAGCTGGGAATATATGCGGGAAGTGTTATTAGTTTTTGGTCTCCCTGACCCATATATCAAGGCCATCTTCTCCCTCTATACTCATTCTTCAGCTTCCGTTATTATAAATGACTCTCTATCACCACCCTATACAATCCAGAATGGCACCAGACAGTGATGTCGCCTACCCCCCCTATTATTTGTGTCAGTCATGGAAACCTTGCTACAAGCAATCAGGGGAGAGTGGGAGATCAAGCAACTTCTGATGGGACACCAGGAACATAAAGTGGCCGCCTTTGCAGACGATCTGCTCATAATGACCACTAATACAGTTAAAGCTTTACAGTATATAGTCAGGTCCATAAATATTGGAACATCGGGGAAAATTGTAACATTTTTGGCTCTATACACCACCACAATGGATTTGAAATGAAACAAACAAGATGTGCTTTAACTGCAGACTGGCTGATTAGATCCTAAGAGCTGTCACTATGAGTGAAGCAAGCCATCATTAGGCTGAAAAAAACAAAACAAACCCATCAGAGTGATACCAAAACATTAGGCGTGGCCAAAACAACTGTTTGGAACATTCTTAAAAAGAAGGAATGCACTGGTGAGCTCAGCAACACCAAAAGACCTGGAAGACCACGGAAAACAACTGTGGTGGATGACCGAAGATTTCTTTCCCTGGTGAAGAAAACACCATTCACACTAGTTGGCCAGATCAAGAACCCTCTCCAGGAGGTAGGTGTATGTGTGTCAAAGTCAACAATCAAGAGAAGACTTCACCAGAGTGAATACAGAGGGTTCACCACAAGATGTAAACCATTGGTGAGCCTCAAAAACAGGGAGGCCAGATTAGAGTTTGCCAAACGACATCTAAAAAAGCCTTCACAGTTCTGGAACAACATCCTATGGACAGATGAGACCCAGATCAACTTGTACCAGAGTGATGACAAGAGAAGAGTATGGCGAAGGAAAGAAACTGCTCATGATGATCCTACGTATACCACCTCATCAGTGAAGCATGGTGGTGGTAGTTTCATGGCGTGGGCATGTATGGCTGCCAATGGAACTGGTTCTCTTGTATTTATTGATGATGTGACTGCCGACAAAAGCAGCAGGATGAATTCTGAAGTGTTTAAGGCAATATTATCTGCTCATATTCAGCCAAATGCTTCAGAACTCATTGGACGGCACTTCACAGTGCAGATGGACAATGACCCAAAGCATACTGCAAAAGCAACCAAAGAGTTTTTTAAGGGAAAGAAGTTCAATGTTATGCAATGTCCAAGTCAATCACCTGATCTGAATCCGAGTGAGCATGCATTTCACTTGCTGAAGACAAAACTGAAGGTAAAATGCCCCAAAAACAAGCAGGAACTGAAGACAGTTGAAGTAGAGGCCTGGCAGAGCATCACCAGGAATAAAACCCAGCGTCTGGTGATGTCTGTGCGTTACAGACTTCAGGCTGTAATTGACTGCAAAGGATTTGCAACTAAGTATTAAAAAGTGAAGGTTTGCGTTATGATTATTATTATGTCCCATTACTTTTGGTCCCTTAACAAGTGGGAGGCACATATGCAAACTGTTGTAATTCCTACACCGTTAACCTGATTTGGATGTAAATACCCCCAATTCAAAGCTGACAGTCTGCAGTTAAAGCACATCTTATTTGTTTCATTTCAAATCCATTGTGGTGGTGTAAAGAGCCAAAAATGTTAGAATTATGTAGATGTCCCAATATTTATGGACCTGACTGTATATACAATATCTTAGAACAGTTTAGCCTTTACTCCAATTTCAAAAATAATATGCATAAATCCAATATTCTAAGCATAGACCTCCCGGGACCAATCAAAAATGGGCAGATGGCTTGCTCCCCCTTTTACTGCGACACCCCTCACATTACCTACCTGGGAGTCAGGATAGGTTCCAATCCCTCATCACTCTTTTGACTAAACTATACCCCTCTCCTACAATCGATAACAGACCAACTCTCCACATTTAAAACATCTATGCTATGCTGGTTTGGCAGGAAAAATATTGTCACAACAATCATTCTACCCAAATTGACATACCTCCAACAGGTCTTACCCATCCCCGTACCGAAAATTTATTGTATCACAGTAAAACAAAAAATCTGGTCCTTTGTGATGGCAGGAAAGAGAGCACGCCTGGCTTACTCTATTCTCAGTAAACCCAAGTCATACAGTGGGATTGGTCTACCTGACACAGAATTATATGGAAGGTCTAAAAAAACTATTATTGGAAGTGGTTGGCTGGCTCTCTGGACCATTGAAGAGATCTTGGGTAATCTCTGGTCTCTTGGTGGGAATGGAGAATTTTCCAGCCCCAGACAACCACTTAATCCAGTAGTAAAATCCACACTCTCAGCGTCGAAATGGCTCCAATCGTCTCATTACGCCATACCCCTTCTATGACCCCTGATACAAATACGGGATATATTAGCTCATTCACCTTCAACTCTGCTTGAAAACTTACCTTATTCTATACGTAACTCCACGCTACCAATATTATCATTATATAATGAGGACGGAGAGGTCCTGAGAGGTGAGACCATCTCTCAGCTCTTCCCAGAAAGTAGGTTCTCTCTCCCTCTAATATCGTTCATGTGCTCTTTTATCTCCAAAAATGTTCCCAAAAACACTTTACTACGACCACTGACCTGGTTTGGGGGCTTTATATTAGATCAAAAGAGACATACCAAGCTGATTTATCAAATTTACAAGAAGCTTTGTACCCCAGTACTTATGCCCAAACCAACATTTATAGGTCTCTGAGAGAGAAACCTGGGAGTCTCTTTCACCCAGTCATATGTGACACAGCTCATTTTGACGCCTCACAAAAAATCCAGATGTGTCCGAACATACAGATATACCATCGCTAGCGCTCCCTTCAATATCGCGGCAGCGCAAAGCGATTTCCAATTCAATTAGCAAACCCGAATCGTGCAAATAGCCATTGAGAAAATTCAGGGTGCAATGTTGGTTTGTGAACACCAGATGGCGCATGGAACTACAGTCAGTTAGTTAGTTCCTGTGCGCTATACAGTAAATATCAAAGTTTCGCTGTGGAGATAGGAGTACTGTAGGTGGCAAGGCTTATTCCATTACAGAAGTCCCGCATAAAGTACTGTAAACTGATCGCCAGTCCAAATTTGCCCCATTATGAATAATTAAAAAAACAGAGGTGCTGAACTGAACCATAGAAAGTACCATACAGAACTGTAAATAACCGATCTCACCACTTCATCCCCTGAGCAAATAATTGAATGCTAGTAGAAAGGGGATTAAAAGGTTAATCGACAGGAGGCCAGTGGGGCGCTGCTCAACACCTAATGTCATTGTATTTAATTAATATAAATAAAAATGGCAGCATCTCCTAATAACAGTAATCTGCCATTTTCTTCACTGCCAGGTCTTTTTATAGCTCTGGATCGCTAAATACAGAATATTTTAGCCAATCACATCAGATCCGACAGTATATTCTAACACAGAAGCGTTCCCATGGTGATGGAGACGCTTCAAGTTAGAATATACTAAGAACTGTGTACATAACTGCCCCCTGCTACCTGGCAGCACCCGATCTCTTACAGGTGCCGCACCTGAGGGGTTAATTGTGCGGATCTCAGCCCCCTGATTGGGTGCTGCCAGGCAGCAGGGACCAGACCCCCCTCCTTCCCCAGTATTAAAAGCATTGGTGGCCAGTTTGGCCCGCCTATCCTCCCTCCCCAGTATTAAAAGAATTGGTGGCCAGTGCGGCCCCCCTCCCTCCCTCCCTCCCCAGTATTAAAAGCATTGGTGGCCAGTGCGCCCCCCCCTCCCTCCCCAGTATTGAAAGCATTGGTGGCAGTGGCCACAGGCTAACAACCCCCCTCCCCCCTATCATTAGTGGCAGCAGAGCGGTATTTCCGATCTGAGTCCCAGTTTAATCGCTGGGGCTCCGATCGGTTACCATGGCAGCCAGGACGCTACTGCAGTCCTGGCTACCATGGTTACTTAGCTTATACTTACATGCGCTGTCTGTGGCCGGCCGGCGCTCCTCCTACTGGTGACAGGTCTGTGCGGCGCATCGCAGGGTCTGGCCCCTGCTGCCTGGCAGCACCTGATTAGGGGGCTGAGATCCGCACAATTAACCCTTCAGGTGCGGCACCTGAGGGGTTAATTGTGTGGATCACAGCCCCCTGTAAGAGATTGGGTGCTGCCAGGCAGCAGGGGGCAGTTATGTACACAGTTCTTAGTATATTCTAACTTGAAGCGTCCCCATCACTATGGGAACGCCTCTGTGTTAGAATATACTGTCGGATCTGAGTTTTCACGATCTAACTCAAATCCAATAGTATATTCTAACATAGAGGCGTTCCCATGGTGATGGGGACGCTTCAAGTTAAAATATACCATTGGATTGGAGAAAACTCTGATCCGATGGTATATTAATAGGGACTCCTGACTTATTAATATCATACTGGTGCAATCCAAACCAAGTATGATATTATTAAGCTATCTATCAATTTATTGATCTAAAAAGTTAAACTTTTTGGTGTGCACACCTTCTGCTGGTCTTGCATCTAAGTTTATTTAACAAATAGCACTGTGAGATAACATACTCCTAATGATTAAAAATGTAAAAATAAAATAAAAAATAAGCATGGAAAGATTGCCTAATTAAATAAAAAAATACATACAGTACGAATATATATTACTGTATATGGTGTTACTTTACACCCTACCCCCCACTCTCAGTATGGCTACATTAGGATCTAAGGCCCCTTTCACACGAGCGAGGAGGGGCTGGAGGGGTTAAAAATAGGGCTGGAGGGGTTAAAAATAAATAAAAAATAATAAACTACTGTACAATGGACTAACTGTACATTCATATATTTATGTATCGATCACAATTATGATTCAGTACATCAAGAATATTAGACTATATATTTTCATATGCAGCTCTATAATATATCTGTATACACCGCTCCATTATGTCTTTAGATCTGTGATACAAGTGGATTAGATTTGGATAGCACCTGGTGATACATGTACCGGATTTTTTGCGGTCTACTGCATACAAATATATAATAAAGCGGTGTGTACAGATATATAATGAAGTGTTGTATACAGATATGTAATGGAGCAGTGTACAGTATACAGATATATAATGTAGTGGATACAGAGTGTATTTATTAGCTATGTTCCTATAGTGGCTGAATGTTAATTCAGTATCGAAAAACAACATGTACACTATGGATACATTTGTATTTAGCAAAGCTTTTTGATCATTTCCTCCTTTTATATATTTATATTATATATAAATTTACATATAGTATAATTAGTGTAATATTGTATAATTATTTTTTAATACAGAGGTTATCTATCTTTCTATCTTTCTATCTATATCTATATATGTCCATTATACTGTACAATACACTATATCTAAATCACCATACCTCATATGGATCATGGAATAAATAATTATACAATATTACACTAATTATACTATATGTAGATTTATATATAATATAAATACTGTATTAACATTCAGCCACTATAGGAACATAGCTAATAAATACACTCTGTATCCACTACTTCAGAGAAATACAAATAATAAATAAAAATAAATATGGAAAACTGCATCAAGATACAAAACTATATACACTTAAAGGATAAAAAAAACTGATGAATTCAATAATATTGATTGTGTATCTGACATACTTGAAGCAAACTATCTTATTACTTGAAATTGGGACATTCTCTAATAACTTTCTTATCCCCTAAACACTGAAGGTATTTAGATGCAAATCGCGATTCATATGCTAATACCGCCCTTCATTAAGGTTGCAAGTACATACAAAAGGATAGACTAATGGTGTACATTGCAGTATTAACCTCAGTATCGCTGACTACACTGCCTGCGCATGACTCTGGTGAACAGCTAGCAGGATTAAAAATAGGGCTGGAGGGGTTAAAAATAGGGCTGGAGTGGTTAAAAATTAATAAAAAATAATTTAACTCACCTTAATACATTTGTTCACGCAACCAGTCTTCTCTTCTGTCTTCTTCTGTGCTGTGCACAGGAAAAGGACCTGTGGTGACATCACTACGCTCATCACATGGTCCGTCACATGATCTGTTACCATGGTGAAGGATCATAGTAACATAGTAACATAGTACATAAGGCCAAAAAAAGACATTTGTCCATCCAGTTCGGCCTGTTATCCTGCAAGTTGATCCAGAGGAAGGCAAAAAAAAAAAACTGTGAGGTAGAAGCCAATTTTCCCCACTTTAGGGGAATAAAAAATTCGTTCCCGACTCCAATCAGGCAATCAGAATAACTCCCTGGATCAACGACCCCTCTCTAGTAGCTATAGCCTGTAATATTAATATGCTCCAGAAATACATCCAGGCCCCTCTTGAATTCCTTTATTGTACTCACCATCACCACCTCCTCAGGCAGAGAGTTCCATAGTCTCACTGCTCTTACCGTAAAGAATCCTCTTCTATGTTTGTGTACAAACCTTCTTTCCTCCAGACGCAGAGGATGGCCCTTCGTCATAGTCACAGTCCTGGGGAAAAATAGATGATGGGATAGATCTCTGTACTGACCCCTGATATATTTATACATATTAATTAGATCTCCCCTCAGTCGTCTTTTTTGTAAAGTGAATAACCCTAATTTTGATAATCATTCAGGGTACTGTAGTTGCCCCATTCCAGTCATTACTTTAGTTGCCCTCCTCTGGGCCCTCTCCAGCTCTGCTATGTCTGCCTTGTTTACAGGAGCCCAGAACTGTACACAGTACTCCATGTGTGGTCTGACTAGCGATTTGTAAAGTGGTAGGACTATGTTCTTATCACGGGCATCTATGCCCCTTCTGATGCAACCCATTATCTTATTGGCCTTGGCAGCAGCTGCCTGACACTGGTTTTTGCAGCTTAGTTTGCTGTTTATTAAAATTTCTAGATCCTTTTCCATGTCAGTGTTACCGGGTGTTTTATCATTTAGTATGTATGGGTGACTTGCATTATTCCTTCCCATGTGCATAACCTTACATTTGTCAGTGTTAAACCTCATCTGCCACTTCTCTGCCCAAGCCTCCAATCTATCCAGATCCCTCTGTAGTAGTATACTGTCCTCTTCAGTGTAAATTACTTTACACAGTTTAGTGTCATCTGTGAAAAATGATACTTTACTATGCAAGCCTTCTACGAGATCATTAATAAATATATTGAAGAGAATAGGGCCCAATACTGACCCCTGAGGTACTCCACTAGTGACAGTGACCCAATCTGAGTATGTACCGTTAATAACCACCCTCTGTTTTCTATCACTGAGCCAGTTACTTACCCACATACAGACGTTTTCTCCTAGTCCGAGAATTCTCATTTTATATACTAACCTTTTATGTGGTACAGTGTCAAATGCTTTGGAGAAGTCCAGATATACGACATCCATTGATTCGCCGCTGTCAAGTCTAGAACTTACCTCCTCATAGAAACTGATTAAATTAGTTTGGCATGACCGATCCCTCACGAAGCCATGCTGATATGGCGTTATTTGCTTATTTCTGTTGAGATGCTCTAAGATAGCATCTCTCAGAAAACCTTCAAACAGTTTACCCACAACAGATGTTAAACTTACCGGCCTATAATTTCCAGGCTCTGTTTTTGGACCCTTTTTGAATATTGGCACCACATTTGCCATGCGCCAATCCTGTGGAACATTCCCTGTCAGTATAGAGTCCGCAAATATCAGAAATAAGGGTCTGGCTATGACATTTCTTAATTCCCTTAGGATACGGGGGTGTATGCCATCCGGTCCTGGCGATTTGTCTATTTTAATCTTTTTAAGTCGCTGATGTACTTCTTTCTGGGGAATTTATTTTTACATTCTGCATGTCATCTGACAGTTTATTTTCCTCAGTGAATACCCTGGAGAAAAAAATATTTAACAGTTTTGCTTTCTCCTCGTCGCTCTCTGCGACTCCCCCCTCATTACTCTTTAAAGGGCCAACACCTTCAGATTTATACTTTTTAACATTTATATAATTGAAGAACATCATGTGACGGACCATGTGATGAGCGGGGAGGCAGGGAGGGGGGGCCGCACTGGCCACCAATGCTTTGGCCACGCACTGGCCACCAACGCCTCTGTTTTAAAATATACTGTCGGATCTGAGTTTTCACGATAGTGAAAACTCAGATCTGAAAAAGCTGCTATGCAGACGGATCCGCACTGAACGGATACCATTGTTTGTATTTATAGGTGCGGATACGTCTGTGCAGATACCAGACGGATCTGCACCTAGCGCAGGTGTGATAGTAGCCTTATATGTACTGAACATATTTTTTACAGGACAGGGGTACAGGACAGTACAGTCTAGTGCAGTGGGGCACAGGACAGTACAGTTGGGTGCAGTGGGGCACAGGACAGTACAGTCGGGTGCAGTGGGGTACAGGACCATTTTTTTAAAAATGATTTAATGTTGAGGTGCCATCGCCCGGCTCCTGTATAGTGTCGGGATGACTACGGGCTGTATCAGGAGCCGGATAGCGATATTAACTTTAACTCAATACCGCCATCTACTGGCATTGGTGTGTATTGATAGACTGGTGGAGATAAAATCGTGTTTAGTTAGTAACGAATTGCGAAATAAGGGAGCGGTAGCGATGACACATCTGTAGGAGAATGGGTTAAAAATTTTAGCTCGGTGGTATAAGACCCCTGACATTACTTGTCTTTACAGTCCTAGTGGGTCAGAAACTTGTTGGAGATGCTTGACACAGAGGGGATCTTTTTTCCATATATGCCCCTTGATCCATACTTGATGGTCTGAGAATTTTAGCACCGCCAACTAAATCTGTAACCCTGCTATCCCAGTTTCACCTCAACTGGCCTTGCTGGGAGTGTCACTTACCGACTCTGCCGTGGACCCCTCTCCACTCTTTTGATCTCTTTTAAGTGCAGCTTGCCTCCTAATTCTGCATTTTTAGTTGTTCATGGACAACTTCCCTCCATATCCCCAATGGATAGGGAAAATGTATCAAATATGCAGATTTGAGGAGATTGCGGCATGGGAGAGCCGAAGGATAAATCAATATAGGGCCTGCTGGCAAGTGTGGGCTCCTCATAGGAACTTCAAATGACCTCCTTAGACTAAGTTTCTCTTTCCAGAAGGTGGGAAGTGATAATCAACATTATATTATTATTCAATGATATATAGCCATCTCTAGCCTTTATTCTGGATTCCATATAGTACCTGTAAATTCTAATGTTTGTAAATTCTAATGTTTGTAAACTCAATGTTTATACTTACCTATATGTACACATTTATATTCAATAAAAAATTCAACAAAAATAAAGTAAATTGTAATGGTAAGATAGATTATTCTTAAAAAACCATCCCATTGTAACAAGCACAACAAACAACTTAGGCTACTTTCACACTAGCGTTCGGGGCTCCGCTTGTGAGCTCCGTTTGAAGGGGCTCACAAGTGGCCCCGAACACATCCGTACTGCCCTAATGCATTCTGAGTGGATGCGGATCCGCTCAGAATGCATCAGTCTGGCAGCGTTCCGCCTCCGCTCCGCTCAGCAGGCGGACACCCAAACGCTGCTTGCAGCGTTCGGGTGTCCGCCTGGCCGTGCGGAGGCAAACGGATCCGTCCAGACTTACAATGTAAGTCAATGGGGATGGATCCGTTTGAATTTGACACTATATGGCTCAATTTTCAAACGGATCCATCCCCCATTGACTTTCAATGTAAAGTCTGGACGGATCCGTCTGAAGCTACTTTCACACTTAGAATTTTTTCTACAATATAATGCAGACGGATCCGTTCTGAACGGATCCAAAGTCTTCATTATATGAGCGGATCCGTCTGGGCAGACCCCAGACGGATCCGCTCTGAAAGCTAGTGTGAAAGTAGCCTAAACAGTATAAAAAAAATGGAAGAACTGTATTATAATAGACATTCAACTTCCTAAAGAATCAACTTAAATGTGGTGGATTTGTAAGCCTTTCATTTTGCCCATTGCAAATTAATTTACTCCTCTCTACAAACCCTCACTTTATCATCACTAACCACCAGTTTACCTGCCCCTTTAATGACACATGAACATAGTTCCCTCCTGTCTTCAGAGATACCACAAACTGTCATGCACTGAAATTTCTACTTGCTAATCTAAAACAATTTTGTTATGGACCTCTGAAATTCTAATGGATTCTCATACTAACTTTTTCAACCATAGGTGTCTGTGAATTTATTTTCTATTTATCAGAATTTTTTTAAGTGTTTCCTTAGGGGGTTCATGAATGGCAATTTCCCATCAGGGATGTTACAGGATGTCTGAGAGGCCTGTATGCAGATTCCCAATAACATATGGCCACATTAATGCTTTAAAGACACATAGCATAAACAAATGCCCACCATTTTAAATAGCATTGGTCATTTGTTTAGCAAACTTTCATATCCATTTACGAATGTATTTTCAACCTCTGTTACTTTTTGCAGTTTAATTTGTGCGACTCCTGATAAGAATTGGCAGATCCTACAGTATCTGCTATGGTGAAGTTTCTCAATTCATTCATATGGGACTGATATCAAGGCTGATATCAAGGAATAAATAGAAAAACAGATTAGCATAGTTATACCTATCGCTATGTTTAGAATGGTCAGCAGCTCTGTCACCTCATGTAGAGTCCACACTGCAACAGTCTACTTGCTCTTCATTGCTAGTTCTGTATTCTTTAATTAAGCTCTGACATACTATTGATAACCTTATTATACAACTGAATCTATAAAACTTTTTTTTTTTTTTATGCAATTAGTCATTCACCCTTGGCTTTTATCTAAATATCTTAAGCAAAATCAATACAGGTAGGGATGAATAAATCGACTTCGGATGAAACATCCGAAATCGATTTGCATAAAACTTTGTTCCAATACTGTACGGACCAAGAGCTCCGTACAGCATTAGAATGTATTGGCTCAGATGAGCCAAAGTTATTACTTCGCGAGACTTTGAATAATAACTTCATCCATTAATTTCTACTGTAAAAAAGCATTTCCCGAACTTGGGTTCAGTTCCAAGGTACCACTTGGAACCGAACCCGACTTCAGGAAATTGTTTTTTTACAGTAGAAATACATTTATGAAGTTTTTATGCAAAGTCTCGCGAGACTTCGCAAAGTAATAACTTCAGCTCATCTGAGCCAATACATTCTAATACTGTATGGAGCGCTTTCTCCGTACAGTATTCAAACAAAGTATTATGCAATTTGACTTCGGATGTTTAATCCGAAGTCGATTCGCTCATCCCTAATTAGAGGTCAAAGAAATGAGAAGACGAGATATATATAATTTAAAGGGCAAAGGACATTATTTTTCCTAGCAACTCAGCAAGCAACTTTTGATGAGGTTATCGAAAGGGTTAAGTACTCTGTATTACTATGAAAAATTGACCTGAAAACATAGCTGAGAATAGCTGTTCTAGATGTGTTAACCTTCTATTTCATGTTGACTCTGCTACTCCAGATTAAATTGTTGAAGGTCAAAATCAAATGCTATGTATCACTGAGGTTGCTGTGTATTTCTGTAGGAATGACTATATATATCCTATATCCAAAACAAAAAATGTGTGTTGTTACTTCAAGAACTACATTTGATATATACTTCTTACCACCTGGTCCAAGCATAGTGTTAATATCCTATAATACTGCAGGCAGGGGTGCACAGCGTTTTCTGGTTGGGGGCCACATTGTCACACTGAACCAACGACAAGGGCTGAAAATAAAGTATATACAGTATATACTATAAATGTCTAGTTACACCTCTAGGACTCCCATCTAATGGGAGAATACATGAAAAATATATGTGAGCAGCCACAAGCAGGGTTGCCAACCGTCCAGAGATTTCTGGTCAGTCAGTAAAAATAGGTGACTTTTTTCCCGTGTCCGTGAAAAAAATTGATGTGCCAGTGATTTTTTCTGAGGCTGGTTGTACTTGACTAGATTATTTTGGTGGTATTTTTGATAATTTTACAGCTCACAGTTCAATACTGATAGTGAGTTATTTTCAGTATATTGAGCTATAGACATGTATTACTTATAATCTTTAAAATTAATTTCCTTTTTTCCATTTTGTAAAAAAAACTTTGTCTATCTGCGATTTTGGGAAAAGTTGTCCAGAAAAAAGAAATATTCTGGTTGGCAACCCTGGCTACAAGACATAGACATACAGTATATGTTTGTTACCAGATGGTTGGGGGCTACGCAGAATGGTATAAAGGGCCGCATGTGGCTCCCGGGCCGCAGGTTATGCACCCCTGCTGTAGAGTAATATATGCAGTGGAGTTTTCAACTCATTTGCTATAAATATTTCAATTGAATAGTGTATGTAATACGCACTTAAAGATCATTGACTAATATTTTTCCCCAGTCACTGCAGATATGGCTACCGTTCTATTAACAGACACCTACATACTATTTACATTGATATGTGACTCCCATCAACTTTGTTAAAACATGCTTACATTTTGACATTACATTTAATAACACTGAATTTTTACATAAAATTTAAAGGGGTTGGCCACTTTCTGTTTACTGTTGACCAATGTGTATGTAATATGACTATATGGCAATTACTAATAGAGATAGCCTTGCGGTTCGCCCGGCGGCGAACTTTGCTCGTTCGCGATTCGCCGAACATGAGAACATATGGCGATGTTCCCAAGCGCCACATTCTTTTGCATTGCGCCAAACTTTGACCCATGACACATCCATCAGGTGGCACAGGACAGCCAATTTAGATGTTTCAGCACATGGACACCCCCAACCTATTGCAGAACCCGATCTGGGAGCCATTTTACATTCTGTGTTTTGCCAGTGCAGGGAGATGTTGCTTTGTGGGGCAGGGACAGACTGTTAGGGACACCAAACGCTAGCTAATAGGGCCACAAAAGTCCTTTTAAGGACTGTTATAGGTGTGCTATTGATAGGTGTGATATACTGAGGGGTGTGATATACTTATAATATACTTTCTAACATAGAAAGTATATTATAGTGCATTTGCATTGTGCAGCAGTTGTGTGCGGTTCTGCTGCGATACTGCAGCTATATAGAGGGACAAACGCTATTGGAATAACTAATTGCAACTGGTGTGATATACCTGTTGCCCCAAAGAAAACTGATTGAGGGGTGTGATAGAACTATAATATACTTTCTAACATAGAAAGTATATAGTGCATTTGTATTGTGCAGCAGTTGTGTGCGGTGCTGCTGCAATACCTCAGGTATATAGAGGGACAAGCGCTATTAAAACAACTATTTGCAACAGGTGTGATATTCCTGTTGCCCCAAAAAAATGATTGAGGGGTGCAATATACCTGCTTCCACAAAATACTGATTAAGGGGTTTGATATACCTGCTTCCACAAAATATGGATTGAGGGGTGCGATATACTTGCTTCCACCAAATATTGATTGAGGTCTGCGATATACCTGCTTCCACAAAATACTGATTGAGGGGTGCGATAAACCTGCTTCCACCAAATATTGATTAAGGGGTTCTATATACCTGCTTCCACAAAATACAGACTGAGGGGTGCGATATACTTGCTTCCACAAAATACTGATTAAGCGTTTTTTATATAACGGCTTCCACAAAATACTGATTGAGGGGTGCGATATACCTACTTACACAACATATTGATTAAGGGTTTCTATATACCTGTTTCCACACAAAAATGATTGAGGGGTGCGATATACCTTCTTCCACAAAATGCTGATTAAGGGGTTTGATATACCTGCTTCCACAAAATACAGATTGAGGGATGCGATATATACCTGCTTCCACCAAATATTAATTAATGGGTTCTGTATACCTGATTCCACAAAATACTGATTAAGGGGATTGATATACCTGCTTCCACAAAATACTGATTAAGGGGATTGATATACCTGCTTCCACAAAATACTGATTAAGGGGATTGATATACCTGCTTCCACAAAATACTGATTAAGGGGTTTGATATACCTACTTCCAGAAAATACTGAACAAGGGGTTTGATATACCTGCTTCCACAAAATACAGATTGAGGGATGCAATATATCTGCTTCCACCAAATATTGATTAAGGGGTTCTATATACCTGCTTCGAAAAAAAAATACTGATATGGGCACACGGCAGGGCGCAGAAGAAAAGGAACTCCACATGGTTTTTAGATGCCATGTCCCATTTGAAGCCCCCTGATGCACCCTCACAGTAGAAACTCCCAAGAAGTGACCCCATTTTGGAAACTAGGGGATAAGGTGCCAGTTTTATTAGTACTATTTTTGGGTACATATGATTTTTTGATCATTCATTATAACACTTTAAGGGGCAAGGTGACCAAAAAATTGGTTGTTTTAGCACAGTTTCTATTTATTTATTTTTACAGCGTTCACCTGAGGGGTTCAGTCAAGTGACATTTTTATAGAGCAGATTGTTACGGACTTGGCGATACCTAATATGTATACTTTTTCTCATTTATTAAAGTTTTACACAATAATAGCACTTTTGAAACAAAAAAAATTATGTTTTAATGTGTCCATGTTCTGAGAGCTATAGTTTTTTTATTTTTTGAGAAATTTTCTTATGTAGGGGCTCATTTTTTGCGGGATGAGGTGACGGTTTTATTGGTACTATTTTGTGGGACATACGCGTTTTTGATCACTTGGTGTTGCACCTTTTGTGATGCAAGGTGACAAAAATTGCTTGTTTTGACACAGTTTTTTTTTTAGTTTTTTTACCGTGTTCAACCGAGGGGTTAGGTCATGTGATATTTTTATAGAGCTGGCTTTTTACGGATGCGGCAATACCTAATATGTATACTTTTTTTTATTTGTTTCACTTTAACACAATAATAGCATTTTTGAAACAAAAAAAAATATTGTTTTAGTGTCTCCATGTTCTAAGAGCTATAGTTTTTTTATTTTTTGAGAGATTTTCTTATGTAGGGGCTAATTTTTTGCGGGATGAAGTGACGGTTTTATTGGTACTATTTTGTGGGACATACACATTTTTGATCACTTGGTGTTGCACCTTTTGTGATGCAAGGTGACCAAAATTGCTTGTTTTGACACCGTTTTTTTTATAGTTTTTTTACGGTGTTGACCCGAGGGGTTAGGTCATGTGATATTTTTATAGAGCTGGTTTTTATGGAGGCGGCAATACCTAATATGTATACTTTTTTTTATTTGTTTCACTTTAACACAATAATAGCATTTTTGAAACCAAAAAAATGATGTTTTAGTGTCTATATGTTCTAAGAGCTATAGTTTTTTTTTTTTTTGAGAGATTTTCTTATGTAGGGGCTCATTTTTTGCGGGATGAAGTGACGGTTTTATTGGTACTTTTTTGTGGGACATACACATTTTTGATCACTTGGTGTTGCACCTTTTGTGATGCAAGGTGACAAAAATTGCTTGTTTTGACACAGTTTTTTTTTTTTTTTTTACGGTGTTCACCCGAGGGGTTAGGTCATGTGATATTTTTATAGAGCTGGTTTTTACGGACGCGGCAATACCTAATATGTATACTTTTTTTTTTTTTTTCTATTTTTAACTTTTTTTTTTCATTCCTTACTTGGGGACTTTTTTTTTTTACATGTGAAACTTTTTTTAATTTTTTTATCTTCAACCTTTTATTTTTATTTTTTTATTTTACACTTTTCGTCCCCCATAAGGTCATACAAGACCTCTGGGGGACATTTACTTTACTTTTTTTTTCACTGTTGATTTCTCCTGTAACTGGGGCTGACATAGTAGCCCCAGTTACAGGACAAATGCACCCCCAGAGAGGCTGTACAGCAGCAATCCAGCGCTGTACAGCCTCAGAGCAGGGCTGATCGAGGTCTCGAGACCTCACACAGCCCCTGCACTCTCCGGTCACGGCGGTCACATGACCGCCGGGCCGGAACAGGAAGCGCACAGCGCTTTTTTCTCTGCATACACAGCGCTCGGTGAGCGCTGTGTCTGCAGCGATCCGGAAGGCAGGTACACCTGGAACTGTCACTGACAGTGGGCAAGCCGATCAGCAGCTGCACGATTAGCGTGCAGCTGCTATTTCTGAAACAACGTTTTAAAACGTGCTTTCAGAAATAGACGTCCACCCATAGGACGTTTATATCCTATGGGCGGACGTAAAGCGGTTAAGGAGATTAATATACCTGCTTCCACCAAATATTGATTAAGATTTAATAAAAAAGATATGTCGCACTAGAATGAACAGGGAACAACGTGAGGTGCACCGACTCACAGATCACCAAATCTGAGGAGAGGGCATAATATGTAATAAAAAGTAGAAGGGCACTCTCTAAAGCAATGGGAACAGTGGATATTGGTACATAAGAATTGTATTGGTATCTTTAAAATATGTGGCTCAACAGTGAATGGTTCACAGTGTTGTTTATATATAGCAACATAAATAAAAACACCATTGTGAACAAATTTACAAATAAAGGACAATAAGCATTCATCAGTAAGATTAACAAACCAACAATAAAAATCGATAATAAAATTCGATAAGAATCAATAAAATCGATAAAGGCTTAATTCGGAAATACCAAGGATTGCTTTAAAACTCTGGAAATCCACATTAGTAATGACACTCCAGTCTCGAATATTGAATTCCAGTCTCAGTTCTCGATTAATGACACTCCAATATTTGAATCTCGATTGAATAGTGACTATACATAGAGCGGCGTCCCGCTCCTTAGCCTGAGACAGCGGCGTCCCGCTGTAATTTTCAAAAGCGATCGCTTAATTCAAAGACAGTTTGGTCTTACCCGGAGGGTTTGTAACAGGGGTCTCCTACCCTCGTCTCGATGCACCTGTTCAGCTGTATCGGTGCCTCGGTCACGAGGGCTGTTTGTTCCTCGAAAGAATCCCACGCCACCGCCGGAAGTTCTCGTAGTCTCGCTGAAGGTGAGTTTCCCTTGTCCAGCAAAGACCTCGTACAGCGGGCGTTCACAGGATAGTTATGATGTTAAAGCATTCACCTCCAAAATCGACCGAAAGTCTCAATCTCTATTCCAAGTGTGGGGTCCGTTTATCATACGCGTTTCGGTGTTAGAGCAGTTGACTAATAGGGCTACTAATATTGATTAAGGCCTGCAATATACTTACTTCCGCAAAATACTGATTAAGGGGTTTGATATACCTGCTTCCACCAAATATTGATTAAGGGGTTCTATATACCTTCTTTCACAAAATACTGATTGAGGGGATTGATATTCCTGCTTCCACAAAACACTGATTGAGGGGTGCGATATACCTTCTTCCACAAAATACTGAATAAGGGGTTTGATATACCTGCTTCCACAAAATACAGATTGAGGGTTGCGATATACCTGCTTCCACCAAATATTGATTATGGGGTTCTATCTACCTGCTTCCACATAATACTGATTAAGGGGATTGCTATACCTGTTTCCACAAAATACAGATTGAGGGATGCAATACACCTGCTTGGACCAAATATTAATTAAGGGGTTCTATATACCTGCTTCCCCAAAATACTGATTAAAGGGATTGATATTCCTGCTTCCACAAAATACTGAACAAGGGGTTAAATATAGCTGCTTCCACAAAACACTTATTGAGGGGTGCGATATACCTGCTTACACAAAATACTGAATAAGGGGTTTGATATACCTGCTTCCACAACATACAAATTGAGGGTTGCGATATAACTGCTTCCACCAAATATTGATTAAGGGGTTCTATATACCTGCTTCCACATAATACTGATTAAGGGGATTGATATACCTGCTTCCACCAAATATTGATTGAGGCCTATGATACGCCTGCTTCCACAAAATACTGATTTAGGGGATTGATATACCTGCTTCCACCAAATATTGATTGATGCCTGCAATATACCTGCTTCTGTAAAATGCTGATTAATGGGTTCTATATACCTGCTTCCACAAAATACTGATTAAGGGGATTGATAGAACTGCTCCAGAAAATACTGATTAAGTGGTTTGATATACCTGCGTCCATCAAATATTGATTAAGGGGTTCTATATACCTGCTTCCACAAAATACAGATTGAAGGGTGCAATATGCTTGCTTCCAAAAAAAAAACTGATTAAGGGGATTGATATACCTGCTTCAATAAAATACTGATTAAGGGGTTTGATATACCTGCTTCCACAAAATACTGATTGAGGGTTGCAATATACCTGCTTCCCCAAAATATTTATTAAGGTGTTCTATATACCTGTTTCCACAAAATACTGATTGAGGGGTGCGAGATACCTGCTTCCACAAAATATTGATTAAGGGGATTGATATACCTGCTTTTACCAAATATTAATTAAGGCCTGTGATACACCTGCTTCTACAAAATACTGATTAAGGGGATGGATATACCTGCTTTCACCAAATATTCATTGAGGCCTGCGATACACCTGCTTCCACAAAATACTGATTAAGGGGTTTGATATACCAGCTTACACCAAATACTCAATAAGGCCCGTGATATACCTGCTTCCACAAAAAACGAATATTCTCTAGGGACTTTGGCACAAGGTTATTTTGAAAATGACAGGCAGAGGAAGAGGCAGGCCATTCCATCGGTGTGGTAGGGGTTGGGTAGGTGCACCAAGCCAGAGCCTAAGTGGGAAGAATGTGTGTGCAATTACGTCAAAGGACGCACCAGAGTTGGTCGAGTGGCTCACTCAGCCTTGCGCTTCTGCACCCTCCTCATCCTCTGTATCTGCACCCTCCTCACTGTCTGCTATGTGCACCCCCAAAAGACACCACCACCACCACCATAGCCCCTCTACTCGAGTCAGAGGAACTATTTTCCCATACACTCCTAGACCTTACCAATGCACAGAGATTCTTGGCTTCGGATGAGGAAGAGGAGGTAGCAACGGCCACCACCCAGCGGTCTGACGACAGTACCCGGATCAACCCAAGGAGGGTGGTTCCCGCTGTTTCTGCCTACTCCGAGATCTCTATTGTCACTGGTGGTGAAAGAATGATGACGTGTCGATGGACGTCACGTGGGTGCCTACAAGAGAGGAAGAGGAGGGGAGTTCAGAGGGAGAGATGGAGCAGCAGATAAGGAGGAGAAGCAGGCAGAATTCGCAGTGCACCAGAGGCAAAAAGCAGACTGCAAATGTATCTGGAGCGAGCCATCCACCATGCACGGTCACATCTTGCGCTCCCAGAATGCCGGCACATTGCTCCGCTGTGTGTGCTTTTTTTAACGTGTCAGCTGCTGACAATAGTGTTGCCATCTGCAGCCTCTGCTGTCAACGCATAAGTTGCGGTAAGCCCAACAATCAACTAGGGATGACCGCTTTAAGAAGGCACCTGGCCTCCCATCACCGAGCCTAGTGGGAGCAACACTGTCAGAATTTACAAAGCCACACTCCCGATGCTCCACGTCCTGCCTCTTCTACTTCTCCTTCTCCATTTAGAAAATGTGTGGCCTTTGGCACACCGCAATGGAAGGTCCCTGGAAGGAAATATTTCTCCCAGAAGGGCATCGCAGAGCTATATAGCCATGTTTAGCGGCAAGTCAATGTATCTCTGGCACACAGTGTCGGTGCCAGGATACATCTGACCACAGACACGTGGTCTAGCAAACACAGGCAGGGAAGGTACATAACTTTTACTGCCCACTGGGTGAACCTTCTGACGGCTGTCAAGCATGTAACCCATGGCACCTGTGTGGATTTGGTGTTACCGCCACAGATTGCATGCAGGCCTGCCTCTTCTTCTCCTCCTTCTACTTCATGCTCCATCTCCTCCTCGGCTGACTCCTCCTTTTCCACTGCTTCCACCTCTTCATCTGCACCCCCCAAGCTCCCCAGAACTTATTCGACTTGCCAGGTGAGACGTTGTCATGCTGTGCTGCGGCTGTTGTGCCTGGAAGCCAAGAACCACACCGTTCCTGCACTGCTTTCAGCTCTGCGGTCACAGGCCGATCAGTGGCTAACCCTGCTCAATTTGACAGTTGGTAAAGTGGTGTGCAACAACGGTGCCAATTTGCTGAGCGTGCTGAAACAGGGCAAAATGACAAACGTGTTGTGCTTGGCACATGTCCTGAACTTAGTCATGCAGCGATTTGTTGTCAAATACCCAAAGGTCCAGGATGGCTTGCGTCATGCCAGGAAAATCTCTGGCCATTTTAGAAGATCTTACATGGCCATGGCTCGCCTTGCTGACGTTCAGCGGCGGCACCACCTGCCCGTCAGACGTCTGATTTGTGACACGCTGGAACTCCACCTTGTACAGATGTAGCAGGGTTAGCACTCAAACTCAACTCAAATTTCTTAAATCATTGAGTTATCTTGAAACAAAAGCCATTGAAAAGCAATTGAAGGTGTTTGCTTAGTTTAGAAAACACATCTCAGAAATCTCAGAAAGCATGAGTGCTAACTCTACTACATTGGTATATGCTTGATAGACTGCTCCAGCAGCAATGTGCTGTTAACGACTACCAGTACAAACTCTGCAGCAGGACAGGTTCTGGGGAGATTGGTTTCTTTTCACTGCGTCAGTGGCTGCTCATGTACGACATATGCAGACTTCTGTGGCCATTTGATGAGGTTACCAAACTGGTCAGTCACAGCCATGGCGCCATCAGTGACATCGTACATTACGCCTTCTTTCTGGAGCGTGCATTGCGTTGTGTCATTGATCAAGTCGTCGAGGAGCAGGAGCTGGAAGATGAGGAAGTCGCAATGCTGAATGAATTCCCAGGGGGGCTACTCCATCTGAGACAAGTCAGCAGGAGTCTGAAGAGGAGTCAGAGGAGGATGGTGGCTGGGGGGAGAAAGAGGAGGGGGAGCAAGAAGAGCAGGCTTTGAGGGGAACTTCAAACTTTTTGGGGATCCCTGGTGTTGTCCGTGGCTGGGGGGAGGAGACCGTGGACGACATTCTCCTGGGCGATGAGCAGGAGCCAGAGCGCTTCACTGCTACCAATTTAGTGCAAATGGAGGCCTTCATGCTCCAATGTTTAAAGAGGGACCACCATATAAAAATCTTAAAGGGCAAGGACCAGTACTGGGTGGCAAAGTATTTAGACCCCTGGTACAAACACAAAATGGCGGACATGTTACCAGTATCACAGAGGGCTGGCAGAATGCAGCTTTTCCAGGCCTTGCTGCGAGAGAAGCGTCATTCTGCTGTTGCGGGTGCTGGCAGAGGAATTTTAACCCACAGCGAAACAGTTGCGGGTACCAATCCTACCACGTCTGCAAGAAGAGGACGGTTTGAAGATGTGTTGGTTACTTCGGGTATGAGATCATTCTGTCAGCCAACCCATCGACAGCCGTCCCATCGACAGCCGTCCTCCGGATCCAGCCTCAGGGAGCGCTTAGACCGACAGGTGTCGGACTACATCGGGTTAACGGCCCATGTGGAGGCTCTGATAAGCGAGGAATCCCTGGACTACTGGGTGTGCAGGCTTGACCTGTGGCCAGAGCTGGCACAATTTGCCATGGAACGCTTGGCTTGCCCCTCGTCAGGTGTCCTGTCCAAAATGACATTCAGCACAGCAGGGGGGATCTTGACCGATAAGCGCACTCGCCTAGCTCCCGACAGTGTGGACTACCTCACATTTATAAAAATGAATGAGGCATGGATCTCTGAGGAATTTAACACCTGTGATGACCACGTGTATTTGAATTTCCTCATGCCAGCCTACACATATCCGCCACCACCCAGAACAATGAATGGGAATGGTCCTTGTCTTATGTATATATAGCTGCATAAAAGGCCTTTTCTGTCAGGTGAATGCCTAATTTTTGGGGCCTATACTCCACTGGCCTCTAGTAAAATTGTTATTCGGTGACCGCCTTATGTATCTCCAGCCACATAATCACTTATTCTTTTCTGTCAGTTGAATGCCTAATTTTTGGGCCTGTACTGGCCTACAGTAAAATTCTTATCCACTGACCGTCTAATATACCTCCAGCCACATAATCACTTGTTCTTTTCTGTCAGGTGAATGCCTAATTTTTGGGGCCTGTACTGGCCTACAGTAAAATTGTTATCCACTGACCGTCTAATATACCTCCAACCACGTAATCACTTGTTTTTTTCTGTCAGGTGAATGCCTAATTTTTGGGGTCTGTACTGGCCTACAGTAAAATTGTTATCCACTGACCGTCTAATATAACTTCAGCCACATAATCACTTGTTCTTTTCTGTCAGGTAAAAATGGCCCCTGATTAAAATACATATTTTTTTGTGGGAATTTTTGCCATTGATCCCCCTCTGGTATGTCACTGTCCATGTTGTGGGACTATTTGTGCACTTTTAGTAAGTATTTGGTGGCTGAAAATATGACCTGAAGGTTTTTTAGGTTCGCCTGCCAATAAAGTGAATGAGGCCCGCCGGCGAACGCGGGATTCGCAAATGTTGAAACGTTCCGGCCGATGTCCGTCCATCATAAATTACTAATATGGTATTTGTAGAAATTTTGTGCCATTTTCTATATCTCATAATGTATGTCCCCTTGTATTTCAAGTCTTTTCTGCCATCAACAAAGAGGTCCTGCCCATAAAATGGCTGCTGATGGGAGGTCATGTGAACAGGCAAATCATCTCTGTGTGATGTCTCTTCCATTCAAGTACACTGCACCTGTTATATAGAGATGTCGCGAACATAAAATTTTCGATTCGCGAAAGGCGAACGCAAACTTACGCGAATGTTCACGAACGGGCGAACCGGGCGAACAGCCATAGACTTCAATAGACTTTCTGGCCACATTAGTGATGGAAAAGTTGTTTCAAGGGGACTAACACCTGGACTGTGGCATGCCGGAGGGGGATCCATGGCAAAACTCCCATGGAAAATTGCGTAGTTGACGCAGAGTGTGGTAAGTTGAATTCGCAATGCGATTAATATAACCTGCATTAATCGCATTGCGAATTCAACTTAGAGCTAAGTTCCTAATGGTTGTATTGCTAGAATTGACGAATATAACGAATATAGCACTATATTCTCAATCTTTGTGATATTCTAGCAATACAACCATTAGGAACCCAGATCTAAGTTGAATTCGCAATGCGATTAATATAACCTGTATTAATTGCATTGCGATTACAACTTAGATCTGAGTTCCTAATGGTTGTATTGCTAGAATTGACGAATATAACGAATATAGCACTATATTCTCAATCTTCGTTATATTCTAGCAATACAACCATTAGGAACCCAGATCTAAGTTGAATTCACAATGCGATTAATATAACCTGTATTAATCGCATTGAGATTACAACTTAGATCTGAGTTCCTAATGGTTGTATTGCTAGAATTGGCGAATATAACGAATATAGCACTATATTCTCCATCTTGGTTATATTCTAGCAATACAACCATTAGGAACCTAGCTCTAAGTTGAATTCGCAATGCGATTAATATAACCTGTATTAATCGCATTGCGATTACAACTTAGTCAAATTTGTGACACTGCAGCTTCAGAATGAATCTAAGATGGATGCTGTCCTTGCTTTTTGATAGGAGGTGGGAGGGTCTGGGAGGGAGGGTATGCTGATTGGCTGGAATGTGTCTGCTGACTGTGAGGTACAGGGTCAAAGTTTGCTCAATGATGATGTATAGGGGGCGGACCGAACATTGCATATGTTGGCCCGCCGCGGCGAACGCGAACAAGCTGTGTTTGCCGGGAACTCTTCGCCGGCGAATAGTTCGGGACATCTCTACTGTTATATGCACTTTATTGTTGGGATTTTAGTGCAGGTGCAGTGTGTTTAAATGGAGGAGGTTGAGTGATGTGTTTGGTCACATGACTCTCCATCAGCAGCCATCTTATGGACAGGACCTCTATGTGGACTGCACAGAAAATTTGCCTAACAAGGCTATTGAAATATACCAAATGGCACAGATTTTCTTCAAAACCTATATTAGTAAGCGTAATATAGTCATGTTACATACACATTGGTAACAAGTAGTCAGAAAGTGTCCTTTAAGGATCAAAATAGAGCACTATACACATAAACAAGAATTAAGGAAGGGAATATGGATCATAAAAGAGAGTAATATAGAATATGTAGACATAATTACTGGGAATTCAGGTCTTTCATTCAGTCCTATTGCCACAGGTGTATAAAATCCAGCACCTAGCCATGCAATCTGCCTTTACAAACATTTGAGAAAGAATG
Source organism: Bufo bufo (assembly GCF_905171765.1). Classification (NCBI taxonomy): domain Eukaryota; kingdom Metazoa; phylum Chordata; class Amphibia; order Anura; family Bufonidae; genus Bufo; species Bufo bufo. Next base: position 377,408,307 of record NC_053390.1, read on the forward strand.
GGTCATTCTAAAGAGCTCACTGAATTCCAGGTTGGTCCTAAAATAAGATGTCACCATTGTAATTAGTGTTGAGTAAAGTTGAGCGAACACCTAGATGTTCGGGTTCGGGGAGTTCGGCCGAAAAAAAAGCAAAGTAATATAATTGCATAGCGAATTAAACTTAGCTGTCTCTATAGTCAACTTTCCTATTTGATTGCTAGAATTAGCGAAGTTGACGAATAGGTAGCTAAAACGAAGATGGAGAATACTTCGTTATCTTCGTTGTGAGGAATATGACGAATACATTCGTCATATTCGCTAATTCTACCAAGCCAACCATAGTATACCAGGTCCAAGTTGAAATCGCAATGCGATTAATTCAAGTTATAATAATCGAATTGCGATTTCAACTTAGCACTGCTATATTCCATATTCGTTAATTCTAGCCTAATATGGAATATAGCAATGCTAAGTTGAAATCGCAATTCGATTATTATAACTTGAATTAATCGAATTGCGATTTCAATGTAATTCTCAAATCCGACAGTACATTCTAGTATGGAGACGTTCCCATGGTGATGGGGACGCTCCATGAGCACGGAAGTCGTCAGAAGCGGAAACGGGCACTGACTGGAGCAGCCAGGAAGCCAGGAATCCTAAGGACAGGTAAGAACTACTTTTGGGAAGTGGGAAAGAAAAAAATATAACAATAAAAAAAAAAAAAAAAAAAAAAAATATTCAAAATATCGAATTTATAGCACTATATGTCAGCATACTTAGTTCACATTGTTTTTACAAGTGAAAGGTCCTCTTTAAAGTAATGATGGCCACTCATTTTTCTTTACTTAGCTGCTTTTTTCTTGCCATAATACAAATTCTAACAGTCTATTCAGTAGGACTATCAGCTGTGTATCCACCTGACTTCTCCTCAACGCCACTGATGGTCCCAACCTCATTTTTAAGGCAAGAAATCCCACTTATTAAACCTGACAGGGCACACCTGTGAAGTGAAAACCATTTCAGGGGACTACCTCTTGAAGCTCATCAAGAGAATGCTAAGAGTGTGCAAAGCAGTAATCAAAGCAAAAGGTGGCTACTTTGAAGAACCTAGAATATGACATATTTTCAGTTGTTTCACACTTGCTTGTTATGTATATAATTCCACATGTGTTAATTCATAGTTTTGATGCCTTCATAGTCATGAAAATAAAGAAAACTCTTTGAATGAGAAGGTGTGTCCAAACTTTTGGTCTGTACTGTAGATGGAAAACTATAAAAGTTATAGCTCTTGGAAGGGGACGATTAAAATAGGAATAAAAACGCTTGGTCGGTAAGGCCTCTTGCACATGGCCATTGTGCGGCCGTTCCGTACATTGGGGACTGCAATTTGCGCTCCCCAATGCACGGGCTCCATCCATGCGGCAGCCATATCGGATCCAGACCCATTCAACTTAAAAATGGTCTGTGATCCATCTGCACTGTAAAAAAATCGAACAAGTTCTATTTTTTTGTGGTGCGAAGGCACGGACAGAAACACCATGGAAGCACTCCCACTCCATAGTGCTTCCGTGGGGTTTTGTGCCTCCGTTCCGCATCGCAGCTACTGATTAAGTGATTGGGTACGCATCCGTGATGTGGGGAGCACAAGGCCGGTGCCTGCATATTGCGGACCTGCTATTTGCAGGCCGCAAAAACGGGCCACGGCTGGCAACGGCTGTTTGCACTAGGCCTAAGGCCGAAAACCATAAAGTACAATCCTTTTCTTCTCCTCTTTTTTTTTTTGCAAAAAACCCCCCAGAAAATTGCAATGTGTGATTTTAGCCTAAATCGTCATGCTCCTTTTTGTAGTGAGCAGGTGCCTCTAATGTACCTACTTCTACCTTCATATGTGGGAAAAAGAGAGTTTTTTGTTGAATTCTGCACAAATTCAGCAAACATTATGCTATGCTTAGGTACTGTTATTTATGCCTTGTGTCTAGAGAATATCATATTTATCCTGCTGAGCAATGTTTGACAGTTCAAGGATGTTCAGTAAACTACGCAGTGAGTTCTATCATGTACATGAGGCCTGAGTTTTACATCCTGGTTGTCACGACATGTAGTGCAGTTACAAAAATTGGGATTCATTGCAACATTGCAGATATGTCTAAAGCAAATCCAACGCATTTTGTAATATTTGATTAACTTCAGAAAATGTTTAAATAGTGTTGACAGAAAGATCATATGTAGAATAACAAAGCTTCTACACAAGAAACCCTTCCAAGCCTCTAAAATAGATAACTCGAGCAACAGCAATCATTATTTACAAGTAGTTGTTTTTGTAACTTTTTATGTTTTCTGTGTGTTCAGATAATGCAGAAAGCAATGAATGTACTGTTTCTTTTCTGTCACACAACTCATTTTCTAAGCGACGGTAAAATCTTTATTCTCTGTATAATCATTTCCCTTTTTTGGAGACAATAAATTATATCCCCATCTGCTTTTCTGATACCCTCTCACTTTCAGTTAGCACTATAGAACAAATAAGTCTGATGTTAAATTGCTCGGAAATTCTGCTCTGTGGTGTCCTCCAGTAAGTTGTGATCATATTGCTAAACTCTGTAAAGTTTCAAAACAAGGGCATCTAGAAATTATATTTACGTTGAGTCATTTTATTCACCTAAACCTGAGATTTAGGAAATAGAAATTATATGTTTAGTTACTGTTATCAATTAGTTTTATTCATTTGAATGGGACTAAGCTGTAGAATAAGCTATAACCATACTGGTTCATACAGTGCTGTGCCAGCGTAAACAGTAAAGAGCAAGTAGACCATTCATTCTACTTATCATCTGGGGTTTCATGGGTTAGGCCCCCAGTGATTTATGTTTAGCTATGAGAATAGTACTGGTGTTAGCATTGGTAAATATTAAGGACTTATTTAGACTAGTGATTTTTATGTTTATGTGTGTAGAATGAACAGCTCACACACTGAATCCTGAAACATTAAAGTCAATAGGTCACCTACCTGATTCAGAGAAAATCACATGATATACTATTTTGGGTCAATTTTCCTGATAGAATTGCCCATTCAAGTTATTGGGCCCATTAAAAAATGGACAGAACATGGACACCATCCATCTGTGGTCCATTTTTTTTACAGATGGTTGATAGGTAGACATGATAAGATGTGAAATCAATTTTTTATAACAGATTGAAAAAATTATCGACAATACTGATTGCACCTGTATATGAAATCAGAAGAATTTTACAATGTTAATTTGAATGAACCCTACAGTAAGTTAACAAGTTGTTGCGTGGAGAATGTTCACAACTAATTAGAGTTCAGTGTGGGAATCAGAGTTACTTTTATTAGTTGAAGTAAAATTGAATTCAGTTGTTTCACCAAATTTCACAAGCGACCCCCCCCCCCATCATTGAACCGCTCAGATGCCGCATCCATCACTGATCACGGCATTAAAAATTATAATACTCACCTTGTCCATTTGAGAGCAAAGCGGCCACCTTGGCCATCTTGATTGAAGATCCCGCCCAAAATCTTGCGCTATGCTTGATGACGTCATCACGCAGGCTGGTGAGGTGACGACACAAGTCAATGTACTGAGATTTCACGTTGGATCTTTAATCAAGATGACCACAGTGGCCTCTTTTCACTCAAATGAGGTGAGTATGATTTTTTCTTTTTACACCATTTCAGGGAAAAATAATTTCATTACCATGAAGCACGAAGAAATTCAGCTTCATGGCAAATTAAATTTTCCCAGAAATTTGGATCGAGGTCCACTTCAGATACTTTAATTCGCTCAACCCTAGTTATAATCATAAAATGTATCAGGACATGAGTGAATTTCTTGAAATACGCTTCATGTCCGATTCTAATGAATATGTTGGAAGATACAATAGGGGTAAGACTAATTTCTCTTTCTCTCTTCGTCTCTCCCTATTCCAGATCTTTATTTATACACTTATTTAAAATACAATACAATACAACTTTATTGATTCACGGGAGAAATTGCATTGTAGAATACAGCAGCAGCTCAAGGTTTACATCAATATCAGATACAGCTCAATAGGTTATACACACCTCTTTATAGGTTATTACACACAACATAACAATATAACATATGAATACTGTAGTTAGGTTCACTCTCCTAATCTACCTCATATTTTTTAGATAGCACCTTGTTGTACATTGAGATAGCCAAGGGCAGGAATGACTGTTGCACCAGAGATTCCTATACCCGTAACTAAACAAAATACGGTATGTTGTCTTGTTAGCAGTTGATTAAGTGGGTGGTTCATATTTCCTGCTATAATACACAGCTTGTTCAACAGTTCTATCTCCACTACACTATAAAAGTTATCCAGAAGGTGCCCGACAACACACTCCACCTTCCTGATTAACCCTTAGAGGACCCTGCAATTTTAAATTTTAGCATTTTCGTTTTCCACTCCCCGCCTTCCCATAGTCCTAACTTTTATTTTTCCGTTCACATAGCCTTATAAGGGCTTATTTTTTTGCAGGACAAGTTGTGCTTTCTAATGGCACCACTTACGGTTGCATACCATGTAGTGGGAAGCAGAAAAGGGGTAGAATTGCGAAAAAATTCAATTCTGACAATTCTTTACACTGTACACTATGCGGTCAGTACGGTTACAGCGATACCATAATTTTTCTTGCGTTTTAATACAGATTTTTTTTTTTTACCTTTGAGAAAAGAAAAATGTTATCACCATATTCTGAGCTCTATAACTTTTTGTAGTTATGTGTACAGGGCGGTGTGAGGGCTCATTTGTTGCAGGGCAATCTGTACTTTTCAGTGATACCAATTTGAAGTGTGTGTTACTTTTTTTCTAAAAAAAAGAATATTTGGGAGTTGAAGAGACAAAAAATTGAGAATTGGCTGTTTTAATTTTGTTTCCCGTTACGCCATTTGCCGTATGCCATTAATATTGTTATATTTTAATTGTATGGGATGGGCATTTTCGCACGTGGCTATGCCCATCAGGTTAATTTTTTTTATTGGTTAAGTATTTTTATTTTAAGGTGATTTGAACTGTTATATTTTTATATATTTTTTTATTTATAAAAACATATTTTTTTTACTTTTTTTGGGTGACTATAACTGGCAATCATTAGATTGCCCATTATGTTCATTGATGGCTATATAGCCATCATTGAACACTTAATTTTCTATATAACAACACAGTGCTGCCACCTAGTGGCCTGTATTGGTATATTCCTCTAATAGACGAAGCCTGTCTCAGAAAAGTGAGTACACCCCTCACATATTTGTAAATATTAAATTATATCTTTTCATGGGACAACACTGAAGATCTGACACTTTGATACAATGTAAAGTAGTCAGTGTACGGCTTGTATAACAGTGTAAATTTGGTGGGCCCTCAAAAACACTCAAAACACAGCCATTAATGTCTAAACTGCCGGCAACAAAAGTGAGTTCAGCTGCAGATAATACAGCTAATTTATTTAACAAATTTATGACAAAAAATATAATACAGTAGATATGTTTTAAATAGATATTTCCATTTTCCAAAGTGATAGAACCTTGATAAGATATTCCCTCACTTTATAATTAGAGATGAGTGAATCGAAGCTGGCGAAGTGGAATTCGATCTGAATTTCAGGAAAAATTTGATTTGCACCGAAGCCGAATTTCCTCATGCTTCGTGGTAACAAATCGCACTTTTTCCTAAAATGGCTGCTGCATGTGTGAGGACAGTGAGAAAATAAATATGGGAAGGTGGGATCACCCATAATGCCATGCATGCAGCCAATCAGCAGCCAGCTCTATAAATAGCGTCAGCCATCTTAGATTCAGCCATTTACCAGTGTACTTAGTGCAGGGAGAGATGTCAGCACGCGCTAGGGACAGTGTTAGGAAATACTTCATTGTGCTAAAAAAAAAATATTTACAAGTGCAGGGCAAGATTATTCAAGGTGTAGGGAAAGGATAGGGAGGAATCATTCCACAGCATTCATGTTGAACAGTGTTCAGTAGGGGAGGTGACAGCCTGGGTAATAGGAACAATCCTATTACACCGTGCTGCACTGACTGGGGATCCAAATTGCCATTATAAAGCTCTGTAATTAAAGCAAACCGTTCTTATTAGGGTGCAAATGCTGTTTGAAACAGGCATTAACAGGGTTTATTACAAGGCCTTTGTGTGGTGCAGTTATATGTTCAAAAGCATTTTTGGGCTGGTATTAGTGGGGAAAAAAGGGCTTATTAGCCATTGTGTTGTGAAATGCGAAAATTACAGCCCTTTTTCTTGTGTATTAGTGGCAAAGGTAAAATATATTTGCCATTCAGCGGTGTAGTTATATGTTCTAAAGCCCTTTTTGTCGTGTATTAGTGGAAAAAGAAAAAATATATTTACTGGTCAGCGGTGCAGTTATATGTTCTATAGCCTTTTGTTGAGTGTATTAGTTTGAAAACTAAAAAATATAATTTCCGATCAGTGGTGCAGTTATCTGTTTTAAAGCCTTCTGTGGCATGTATTAGTGGAAAAAAATATATATTTGCCATTCAGCAGTTCCGTTCTCTGTTCTAAAGCCTTCTGTTACGTGTATTAGTGGCAAAAGAAAAATGTATTCGCTGTTCAGCATTGCACTTATATTTTGAAAAGCCTTGTGCATTGCAGAAGGGGAAATAAATAAGGGCCTATTTGCAATTCAGCGGTGCAGTTATTTGTGGTAAAGCCATTTTTGCGATATGAACCAAATTATATAGTGGTGAAATTTTTTATGTGAAACAGGCTTTTTTTGGGAAAATTGATCGGTGATTGTACGCCTCCTATTTCGGAAAATTGATGGGTGATTGTAGACTTTGTTCTGTATCAACCGAATTCCATTATCCTTTCACTGGTGAAATTTTTTATTTCAAACATGTTTTTTTCTGGAAAATTGATGGGTGATTGTAGACCTCCTTTTGCTATATGGACCGAATTACGTCATTCTGGGTCATGCAGTAAACATAATGAAGACGCTGATGACAACACATCAGCAGACTTTGCCTTTATCATCTATTCACAATTAAATCAAGCAGCTTCAGTAAGTTTAACATTTTTGTGTTTTTATCTGCTCAGTCTGCATTCGATCTCCACAGCACACAACACATGACAGGAGAGCCTCTGCTTTGGAGTCCAAGTCCAGTTTCTTAAGATCAGGAGTTCCATCAGAATTGTGCGAAACATTCTTGCTTCCTGTGCAAAGCCATAACAAAAGGACTCAGTAGGCATACACATCAGAGGAAGCTGAAGCTGGTTGCCCCAATTTTAATTCAGGAGCAGTAAACAGCAAGAAGCAAATAGAGGTGACTGAACTCCACTGCTCTGTATCTGTTGTAAAGTCAATGTCTCCAACTATGCCCCTCTCGCGATTTACAGCAAATACATTATTTTCATGTAGAGATCCAAGAATTCTGTTGGAGGCATGTAGTCTATGCAAGCCATATGTGACCCCTCTCATCACTCTCATGCTGTTCTGCACCTGGTTTGCCTTGGCGAATGGAGTCACACAGGGGAGGAACTGCTCTGTGTACTTCAGCAAGAAATCGACTCCTGGCTTTCTCCACAGAAACTCAAAATCGAAACCATGGTGACCGACAATGGGAAGAACATGGTGTCGGCACTGCATCAAGGAGGGCTGAGCCATGCGCCCTGCATGACACATGTGTTAAATCTGTTTGTCAAGCTGTTCCTGAAGTCTTCCACCCATCTGCAAGACATCCTAAAAATGGCCGGGAAACTTTGCATGCACTTCAGCCACTGGTACACCGCAAAGCACACCCTCATTGAGCTGCAGTGGCAGAACTGTATACCCCAAAATTGGCTGATATGCAACGTTTCCAACCATTGGAATTCCACCCTCCATATGTTAGACCAACTATACGAACAGAGAAAGGCAATAAACGATTTCTTGATGATCCAAGAGGACAGGAGTAGTCCTCTGTGTAACTTTGATGTCAGCTTGTGGCAGCTCATGCGTGACACCTGCCGTTTGCTCAGGTTCTTTGAGGAGGCCACGTTATTTTTCAGTCGCCAGGACTACAGGATGAAAAACGTCATTCCACTTCTTCATGTCCTGGAACAAATGTTGGTAAATCTGGCTGGTCAGGGGACTAGAGACGTAGCACCTACATCTCACGGCCACATGAGCCCTGTCAGGGCTGAACTAGAGGAGGAGAAGGAGGACATTGGAGCACAAGCAATGTGTAGTGAAATGTTTCTACACAGGTTACAGGAGAGGAGGAGCTGGAGAAGCCTGAGGAGCTACAGGGTGATGAGGAAGACGAGGCAGAGGACCAAAACAAGATAAAATAAAAACAAACATTCTCCGAAATGTTGCCTGTATTGTTAGCGCTGCAGGATCCAAGAGTGAAGTGGGTGAAATTCACATTCAGTCAATGCATTTTTGTTGGACCGTGCTGCTTCAATTGTTGAGGAAGTAGTAATCCTAATTCAGAGCCATCCACATATATGAGCATAGGAAAACATTGATTTACACATGTATCCTCCTTTCCCTCAGCGGACAACTCTGGAACATCAGAAGTTGCGCCAATAGTTAAGCACTGTCTCCAAGAGTCAGGTAAAAAATGAATTTATTGTACTCACAAACGTAGTCAGATAAAAAGCATTTCAAAAAGGTTGAAAACCCTCGCAATCCTGCAGGATTACGATGGTGTTCAACCTCTTTGAGTGGGGATAAGAGGAAAAAAAGTAAACAAACAGCAACAGGTAAACAGACTAGGCCCCAAAGCTAGGGAGGAGGGAATGGTAACCTCATAACAATCCCTGAGCCTCTCCCTGACTGCTGACAGTATGAGCAAGTCCTGATGGTGAACAAACTCATACGCAGGAACCTAAGCCCTGCTGGCACTGTAGCAAAGCCTAACTTAGGGGGTGGAGAATGAGACAGCTGGTACCGTCCACCGTGAAGGGACCATTGTCTCCCTGAGACCTAGAAGCAACACACGCACAAAGGAGAAACAGGAGGACTTAGCTTGAGACGAGGGGGAAGTAGAGGATCCACAAACAACTAGTACAGAACTCCAGAAGGAAAATATCAACTGCAAAGTCAGCAGTAAGAGGGGACTTAAATAGAGCCTCTTAAACAGCTAACGAGCAGAACCTGTGGAGAGGTGGGATCCTGCCCACAACAACAAACTGAAAGGAAACACAGAAAGACCTGTCAGGTAGACTCACGTTCTGCAAGTCTATCCGATCTTCTCAGATCTCCCACAGGGCAGGCAGTGACAGTACCCCACCTTTACGGGTGACCTCCGGACACCCAGGACCGACCTAATCCTGGTACGCCCTGTGAAAAGCCTTCAGAAGGTGACTAGCACTGACATCAGTTGCCGGAACCCACATTCTTTCTTCTGGACCGTAACCCTTCCAATGTATGAGGTACTGAAGGGAACCACGAAGAATTTGCGAGTTAATTATTCTGGAGATCTGAAACTCCAGATTACCATCTACCATGATAGGAGGAGGTGGCAAGGGAGATGATTCAGCAGGTTCCACATAGTTTTTCAACAAAGACCTGTGAAACACATTATGGATCTTCCAAGCCTGCGTAAGTTCGAGACGAAACTCAACCGGATTAATATTGGCAGAGATCTTGTAAGGACCAATAAATCTTGGGCCCATCTTCCAAGAGGGTACCTCCAACTTAATGTTCTTAGTGGTCAATCTTATCAAATCACCCACACACAGGTCCGGACCAGCCATACGTCTCTTGTCAGCCATACGTTTATATCTTTCAACCATTTTTTTCATATTGATTTAAATGTTCCGCCAGATAGATGACAATGAGGAAGAGAATCTTTGCTCTTCAGGTATACCAGAGGACTCAGTCCCAGAAAAGGTACTAAACTGAGGGTGAAACCCTTATGCACCAAAAAATTGGGGCTTATCAGTGGACTCCAGTCTACTACGGTTATTTAAGGCAAACTCAGCCAAAGACAAAAATAAAGACTAGGGTTGAGCAAACCCAAACTGTAAAGTTTGGGTTCGTATCGAACTTTAGGGTTTTTTGTACCCGGACACGAATTCGAACATTTTCGTAAAAGTTCGAGTTTGGTGTTCGGTGATTTAATGGAGCTTTTTGAAAGGCTGCAGGGCAGCCAATTAACAAGCGTTTAACTAGTGTGCCCTTAGAAGCCATCACAGCCACGCCTACTAATGGCATGGCTGTGATTGGCCAAGTGCAGCATGTGACCCAGCCTTTATATAAGCTGGAGTCTGCTTTTACTAGTTGTAGAGATAGGATGCTGCTGCTGTGAGGGAGAGATTAGGAAAGACTCTGATATCTGCACTTGGTGTGAAGTCAGCGATTTGAAGCTTTTTTTGTTTTGGGGTGCAATGCAACATTTTTGTACCCTGCCTTGAGCCCAGTGATACTCAAAAAAAAGTTTTAATCCATCTGTTAGGTGGACGTCGCCATCCATTTTGCGCAATAGCAGTGCACCAGCCTGCGTATGTGCCAGGGACAATAATTTATTCCTGTTCTTGTAGTTCAGTGGCTGACATATACCCATTTTTTAAGTGCACCTGCACTGCATATGTGCCAGGGGAAGGGAAAATAATACTGTCTGTGAGTTCAGGGACCCAGGGGGTGACAAATACTAATTTTTTCTTTAAAATACCCCTGTGCTGCATTTCTGAGAGTGGAATATAATCAGTTAAATACATCTGTTCCATTGTGGGGTGACATATTTAAATTTTTTTGTTGTGAACTTGTAAAGTACCTCTGAGGCCTGCAGTGCATATGTTACAGGCAGGCGCATAAATTTAGCAAATCCATCTGTTCCATTGTAGGGGTGACATATCAACCATTTTTTATGTTAAAAACCCCATGTGCTTCATTTGTGAGAGTGAAATATAATCAAAGTTAAATCCATCTGTTTCATTTAGGGTTAAATAAAAAAAACTTTTTGGGGGGCAATAGAGTACCTTTTTGCCCAGTGCTGTATTTCTGGTAGTTAAAGTAATACAGTTAAATCCATCTGTTTCATTGTGTGTGAGAAAAAAAAACCTATTTTTTTTGCAATAAAATACCTTTGCTGACTGCACTGCATAGCAGACTGGGCAATAAGGTTAAAAAATTTGTCTGTTCCATTGTTAGGTGACCTAAACCTATTTTTCCTGTCAAAAAAAACCTGCTCTGCCTAGGTGACAGGGACCTTAATTTCTAAAATTTGTCTGTTCCATTGTTGGGTGACATTAACCCATTTTGGCTGTCAAAAAACTCCTGCTCTGCATTGTTCACAAGTAACTTAATTTAGTAAAAACGTCTGTTACTTCGGTGGGTAACCACAAAAAATGAGGAGAGCGTCAAACAAGGGGACATGGCCCTGGTCATGGTGCTGTTGGTGTTGGTGGAGCTCCTGTTGCAGGGAGAGGATGTGGTCGATCGGTGCCAGCTACACGCCTAAGTTAAACATCTTCCTCAGGTGCGAGTAGGCAACAGAACCTTCAGCGTTATTTGGTAGGGCCGAATGCGGCTTTACGAATGGTAAGGCCAGAACAAGTACAGGCGATAGTAGATTGGGTGGCTGACAGTGCCTCCAGTTCCTTCACATTCTCTCCCACCCAGTCCCCTGCTGAAAGATCAGAGTTGGCACCTGTATCCCATGGCCATCAGTCTTTCACCTCACCCCCTTGCAAATCAGCCAAGCAGTCTGAGCCCCAAGTCATGCAGCAGTCTCTTATGCTTTTTGATGACTCTGCTAGCAGTGTATTCCAGGGCCATCCACATAGCCCTGCCCCAGAAGTGGAAGAGATTGAGTGCACCGATGCCCAACCACTTATGTTTCAGGATGAGTACATGAGAGCACCACCGCAGCACGTCTCGGATGATGACGAAACACAGGTGCCAACTGCTGTGGCTTTCTGCAGTGTGCAGACCGATAAGGAGGGCAGGGGTGAAGACTGGGTGGAAGATGATGTGCAGGACTATGAGGTCCTCGACGCCACATGGAATCAAGGTCATGCGAGTGACCTGTGCAGTTTGGAGGAAGAGGCGATCGCACAGAGGCACCAGCACAGCAAAAGAGGGAGCAGGGTGCAAAACCTTCTGTTACATTCTTGGGTGACATTTTACCAATTTTGCCATATACAATCCCCTGCTCTGCATAGGGAACAGGGACCTAAATTTCTAAAATTTGTCTGTTACATTGATGGTTGACATTAAACCATTTTTGCCGGTGAAAAACCCCTCTGCATTGCTGGCAGGGAACTAAGTTTAGTAAAAACATCTGTTACTGATTGTAAGATGCGCGACTCTAAGCGCACGCTGGTCGACGAGCTGCTGATGGCATTCCCACCTGACAGCGGGGGCTCAGTGGAAGCACAAGGCGAAAGCTGAGGAGGAGGAAGAGGTCGCCAACGCAGCTGGGGCACTGCCAGCACCTCAGAAGGCAGGGTTAGCACGGCCGAAATGTGGAAAAGTTTTGTCAGCACGCCACAACAACCAGCACCACCAGCTGATATGGAACGTCTTAGCAGGAGGCAGCATTTCAGCAACATGGTGGAGCAGTATGTGTGCACATGCCTACACGTACTGACTGATGGGTCTGCCCCCTTCAACTTCTGGGTCTCCAAATTGGGCACATGGCCTGAGCTTGCCCTTTACGCCTTGGAGGGGCTGGCCTGCCCTGCAGCCAGTGTATTGTCTGAATGTTTGTTTAGCATGGCAGGAGGGGGTTATCACAGACAAGCGCAGCCGCCTGTCCACAGCCAATGTGGACAAGCTCACATTTATTAAAATGGACCAGGCAGGGATCCCACAGGACTTGTCCGTACCTTGTGCAGAATAGACATGTATACCGGCCTCACCCAGCCATTGTTGTACTCCAGCGCACTTTCTCTTTGTTTTATTTTTTATATTTATCAATGTTTTGGGGTTTACCCAAATTTAATAAAAATAAATAAATAAAAAAAAAACTGTGTTGGCTACCTCCTCCTCCTCCACCGCCGCTTTTACCTCCACCGCCGCGTCCACCTCCACCGCCTCCTCAACCTCCTACTCCATATGGACCTCCTCCTCCTAGATCAAGATTAATATTTTTTATCTTTACGTATTTTATGTTATTTTAAGTTATTTCCCTATCCACATTTGTTTGCAGTGCACTTACCATGTTTTGCTGCATTTTGCAGTCCTCTAGCCCTTTCCATGTCTTTTTTTAGAGCCATTTTAGTGCTCCAAAGTTTGGGTCCCCATTGACTTCAATGGGTTCGAGTTCGGGGTCAAGATCGGGTCAAGTTCGGGTACCGAACTCGTACTTTTTTCCAAAGTTTGGCCGAACTCGTCGAACCCGAACTTCCAGGTGTCCGCTCAACTCTAATGAAGACCACACTTCCTGATTCTTGAAGACAAAACACTTCAAATAAGTTTCCAGATTCTGGTTAGAGTGCTCAGTTTGTCCATTCGACTGAGGGTGGAAAGCCAAAGAGAAGGACAATTGAACTCCCAGACGAGTACAGAATGCCCTCCAGAACCTGGAAACAAATTGCGTCCCCCTATCAGACACCACATCAGAAGGAATGCCGTGTAATTTCACAATGTTATCAATAAACACTTGAGCGAGAGTTTTGGCATTGGGAAAACCTGATAATGGTATAAAGTGCACCATCTTACTGAAGCAGTCCACCACCACCAAAATCACCATCTTCCCAGAGGAACTAGGCAAACCAGTGATTAAGTCCATGGACAAATGCGTCCAGGGATGGGATGGGATGGACAAAGGAAGAAGAGATCCTGAAGGCCGAGTATGAGTTACCTTGGCAAGTGCACAGGTCTCACAGGCTGCCACATTACCCTCCACACCTGATTCCCTGGCCACCAGATTCCCTGGAAAATAAGATCCACAGGTGCTGCTCCCAGGGTGTCCCCAAGGACAGTATCATGATGCTCCTTGAACACCTTGTGCCGAAGCCCAGAAGGAACTAACAACCTCCCTGAAGGACAGGAATCAGGTGCCTCACCTTGAGCTTCCAACACCTTCGCCTCAAGTTCGGGATAAATGGTGGAAACCACCACCCCATCAGCCAAAATCAAGGCAGAATCCTCCGAATCTCCCCCCCAGGAAAGCTGCGCAACAAAGCATCCGCCTTGACGTTTTTGACCCCAGGGCGATAAGTGACCACACATTTAAATCTGGTAAAAAAACAATGACCATCTGGCCTGCCTTGGGTTCAGACGCTTCGCCGATTGCAGGTAAACCAAATTCTTATGTTCAGTAATAACCGTATTGACGCCATTCTTCAAAGGCCAATTTAATTGCCAGCAACTCTCTATTACCAACATCATAATTTATTTTGGCAGAAGAGAGTTTTGTTGAAAAAAAAGCACAAGGGAGCAATTTGCCAGGAGAAGGACCCTGCAACAAAACTGCTCCGACTCCCACTTCTGACGCATCAACCTCCACAATGAAAGGCTGAGACACATCAGATTTCACCAGAATGAGAGCAGAAGCAAATCATTTTTTTATTGAGGAAAAAGCATGCCTCTTTAGACCAGACTGAGAAATCCACCCCTTGCTTGGTCATATTGGTCAAAGGCTTGACAACAGTGGAATAATTCAGGATACATTTTCTGTGGTAATTAGTAAACCCCAAAAACCGCATCAGCGCTTTCTGATTCTCAGGTCGATCTCAGTCCAATACTGAACAGACCTTTTCGGGATCCATACGAAAACCTGAGGAAGAAAGCAGGTAACCCAGGAACTGCAACAGCAAACCCACATTTTTCTAAGTTAGCATATAACTTATTCTCCCAGAGGATCAGTAATACTTGTCTTAAATTATCCTGATGAGTTTCCATATCGGTCGAGCAAATTAGGATGTCATCGAGGTAAATAACAACAAACCCACCAAATGATGAAAAATGTCATTAATAAAGTGCTGAAAGACCGCCGGGGCATTAGTCAACACAAAGGGCATGACCAAGTTCTCGAAGTGGCCCTCAGGGGTATTAAAGGCCGTCTTTCATTTGTCTTCTTCCCTGATTCTTATCAGATTATAAGCCCCTCTTTAATCCAACTTGGAAAACACCTTGGCTCCGACAATCTGATCGAATAAATCCAGGATCAAGGGGAGGGGATAAGGATCACGGACAGTGATACAATTTAGCTACCGGAAGTCTAAACATGGTCTAAAGGTACCAACTTTTTTTTTAACAAAAAAGAAGCCGGCAGCCAGATGGTATAATATGTCAATTTGCCAAACTCTCGGTAATATACTCTTGCATAGCTACTCTTTTGGGTTGGGAAAGATTATACAAACGAGACTTTGGCAATTTTGCCATGGGAATAAGGTTCACCGGACAATCATACTCTCGGTGAGAGGGTAACTCCTGATCTCCACCCTCATAGATTACGTCCCAAAAAATCAGAAATTAACGGGGGTAACACCTTAGTGGATACCACAGAAAGTGACGCGCCAAGATAGTTGTCTATACAGAAATCACTCCAATTACTGATCTGTCTTGCTTGCCAATCTATGATAGGATTATGTCTGGTCAACCATGGTAAACCTAGCACTAGAGGGGCAGGCAAACCCTTCAGTACAAAACAAGAAATAGACTCAACATGGGAATCACCCACCCTCAAATGAATATCATGCACCATATGAGTCAGACACTTTTGTGAGAGAGGGGCGGAATCAATAGCAAACACAGATATCCCCTTGTTTAATGCTCTTGTGTTAAAACCATGACTCTGAACAAACGGATAGTCCACAAGGTTAACCCCTGCCCCACTGTCAACAAATACTTCCAATTCAATATTTTCGGAGTCTAGCGCCACCATAGCAGGCAAGAGAAATCGGGTACTACCGGTAAAAGACAAAAATTCCTTCTCCGACTCCCCACCCACTTTGCAAAGAGTAAGAGAACTAGACCCATTAGTTACAGCCTTTTTTTTCCCTTTTTCACCTTGAGGTTTAATATAAGGACATACGTTAATAAAATGTCCTTCTTTTTCACAAAAGAAAAAAAGTCTTCTCTGAACCCTGAAGTTCCTATTACCAGGGCATGAAAAGACCTGTCCCAATTGCATAGGCTCATCACCAGACACGAGCTTGAGTGTCCCTGTACCCCGTGGGACAGAAGAGGCTGTTTCCCTATATGGTAGAGCATCCCGAGTGAGGGGAACCTTGCACCTCTCTCTTAGGCGTCTATCAATCCATACGGTCAGATGTAGTCACCTCCAAAGAATCATGGTTTTCATGGAATGCCAGGGCGTCTTTTAGTCTCTCAGACAGCCCTTGACAGAATTGACATGCTCATGTATATCTTCCTCTTTTGCTTTTTTTTTTTATATTTGGACTTACCTGACCCGTTTTTACCATGTAAACCAATCACTCAGGTTTACATTTTGTAGGTAGCACTTCCTGTTGTTGTATCCAACCAAACCCATGATGCACTTCTCCTTTCTCTGCCAAAGCTCCAGCTCCGCCCTTAACAACACCCAGCTAGTTTATTGCCCCTCCCACCAGCTAGTTACATATACACTCCCCTATTACTGCCCCTAACAACACCCAGCTAGTTTATAACTCCTCTCACCAGCTAGTTACATAGACACTCCCCTATCACTGCCCCTAACACCCAGCTAGTTTATAGCTCCTCCCACCAGCTACTTACATAGACACTCCCCTATTACTGCCCCTAACAACACCCAGCTAGTTTATAGCTCCTTCCACCAGCTAGTTACATAGACACTCCCCTATCACTGCCTCTGACACCCAGTTAGTTTATATCTCCTCCCACCAGCTAGTTACATAGACACTCCCCTATCACTGCCTCTAACGCCCAGCTAGTTTATAGCTCCTCCCACTAGCTAGTTACATATACACTCCCCTATCACTGCCTCTAACAACACCCAGCTAGTTTATAGCTACTCCCACCAGCTAATTACATAGGCACTCCCCTATTACTGCCCCTAACAACACCCAGCTAGTTTATAGCTACTCACAACAGCTAGTTACATAGACACTCCGCTATCACTGCCTCTAACGCCCAGCTAGTTTATAGCTCCTCCCACCAGCTAGTTACATATACACTCCCCTATCACTGCCTCTAACAACACCCAGCTAGTTTATAGCTACTCCCACCAGCTAATTACATAGGCACTCCCCTATTACTGCCCCTAACAACACCCAGCTAGTTTATAGCTACTCACAACAGCTAGTTACATAAACACTCCCCTATCACTGCCAGTAACACCCAGCTAGTTTATAGCTCCTCCCACTAGCTAGTTACATAGACACTCCCCTATCACTGCCCCTAACACCCAGCTAGTTTATAGCTCCTCCCACTAGCTAGTTACATAGACACTTCCCTATCACGCCTCTGACACCCAGTTAGTTTATAGCTCCTCCCACCAGCTAGTTGCATACACTCCCCTATCACTGCCTCTAACACCCAGTTAGTTTATAGCTCCTCCCACCCAGCTACTCACATAGACACTCCCCTATCACTGCCTCTGACACCCAGTTAGTTTATAGCTCCTCCCACCAGCTAGTTACATAGACACTCCCCTATCCCTGCCCCTAACGCCCAGCTAGTTTTTAGCTCCTCCCAATAGCTAGTTACATAGACACTCCCCTATCACTGCCTCTAACACCCAGTTAGTTTATAGCTCCTCCCACCGGCTAGTTACATAGACACTCCCCTATTACTGCCCCAACCACGAAGCTAGTCTATAGCTCCTCCCACCAGCTAGTTACATAGACACAGCTAGTTGCATGAGGCTTAAAACAGCAGGCATCTGCCGGCTGGGAGCTCAGTGGGCGCTGCCTTTAAAGACCAGATTTCTGCTGCAAATGTATGTCAAAAACCCCTTTTAATCATCATTTACATAAAAGTGGAAAATCACCATTTATTGTGTTTATTGGGGTTGAGTGAATTCTGCAGTGGACTTGGTTCTGTATTTCATTTAAAATTTGATTCACCGCAAAGTAAAATTTCTTCGTGCTTCATGGTAACTAATCAATTTACCCTGAAATGACGGTAAATAAAAAAAAATACATATTTAACTCATCCATTTGAGAGCAAAGAGGTCACTGTGTTCATCATATTTGAAGATCCTGCTCGAAATCTCGTGCGTGATGACATATGATGTCACCCTGCCAGAGCAGTGAGATGATGCCACGCACCATGCAAGATTTCATGCAGGATCTTCAATCAAGGTAGCCTCTTCGCGCCCAAAAGGCTATGCATCTAAAGGATATGCACACCTTTAAACACATTTTCATTATTGTATCGCATGTATTGTTATAAATATCTAAAAAAAAGAAACTAATAAAATAAACATATCAAATAGGATTTGAGCTTAGGGTAGATTCAGGAGAGATCAGAGAGGAGCTACAGGGTTTGTGATGGATTTAGCAAAGAACATCAAACAGTCAGCATTGTACTGTACTACATACATGCTCTAGAAGCCACACAAGGGGTCACTTCCGATCAGATATACGCAATTTTTCTGGAGTATCTCTGTTGCAGTTTGCGGCCCAAAGTTTGTTTGCTCTGCAACCTGTGACTTTTCCTCACTCGTGCCAGGTTTAAAAAAGGGTATGTGACATGGGAGGGGAAGGGGACGGGCTGGCAGGCCTGTCTCATTTATCATTTTATACACCTGTTTTAGGTGTAGAAAATGGTCAAAGTTTAAGCCAGCAAGGAAGAGGCTATGTAGAGGCCGGTGCTTCTTCATGACTTTGGCGATCCACCACCAGCGCAAGGGGTTATTAAGACCGGCGTCTAAAATGCCGGTCTTAATAAATGACCCCCCTAGTCTCTTTTATTAAACTTACATAGATCCTGCTTTGTGTATCCATTGTTTTGGTGCATGCAAGCTAGAAATTTATAGACTCCTTACAAGAAGAGACCTAAAGAGATTTATTGGGTGTTTGTCCCTGGTCTACTTTAATTGAATTCTTTCCTTCCAAGTAACTCTGACCTTTCTTGTTGCTGTTAGCAGGCATTGCATTGCAACTGCTCCACCATTTATGGTTTGACCTACTTTTATTAGGCAGAGCTTTCCTGGCCTAAAACCAATAAACCATAGGTACATTTAGTAGTGTGTATATAAATATTATATAAAAAGGTAAATCGTTCCTTTACAGACGCTGCTCACAGCATGCCTCATTTTAGTTAGCACACACTGGAATGAAACTCCGCTCCGGCTTCCTGTAACTGATATTGATTTAAAATGGTCACTTCTCACTTTCCTTCTCTGTAAACTCAAGAGCTGCTTGCTCACCGATGAAAGACATTAACAGTACATGACCTAAATTCTCCCAGGGCAAAATTCTAGCCAACAAGAAAATTAACTTCAAGGTAAACAGATGGAACGGTTGATTTATACAAAAAATATATATACAGTTTAGCCTTTTGGTCTTTTTATCACCATATAACCATCTGTTTTGCACTAAGTTGTCTTGGGGATTCCTTTCACTTAGCTTTTTATAAGATATTCTATTTCAGGTGAAAGGTATTTACTTTAGCCTCACACATAACTCTCCTTGGGGCTACTGTAGTTACTAAGAAAATTGCTGTAATTCTCTCTCTGTTTGTTATAACCTGAAATGCAAAGATGAACACTCTGATTATGAATTATGGCAAGCGCCAAAAAATTATCTCGCTGTAATGTCTCTTGGAATATATTTATTTTCTTGATTAAAGGGAACCTGTCACCGGGATTTTGTGTATAGATTTGAGCACATGGGTTGCTAGATGGCCGCTAGCACATCCGCAATACCCGGTCCCCATAGCTCTGTGTGCTTTTATTGTGTAAAAAATGATTTGATACATATGCAAATAACCTGATATGAGTCCTGGCCCTGACTCATCTCAGGGACAGGACTGATCTCAGGTTAATTTGCATATATATCAAATCGTTTTTTTTTTTACACAATAAAAGCACACAAAGCTATGGGGACTGGGTATTTTTTTTTTGCATTCACAGTAACTAACTGGCTTCTTCACTTACTTTTCTGTAGTGGTTTTATATTCAAAGCCATTTCTATTGCTCTAGGATATTATAGAAAACTTCTCTAATGCTGTGACATATCCAAGGGAAATGAATTTAAAGAACTCTGCATAATTATATAAATACTTAGATGCATGGATACAATAGCACCATACTTTCACAGTATCCAGGGCAAGAGCATATATTAAGAAATCTTTATGTAATGGTAACATGCAGTTAATCATAGCAAAATATAGAAATTGGCAAAAAAAAAAAAAGTTAAAACATTAATGGATTTAACAGGCTAACATTTAATGTTTCTTAATGATTTTTTATATTTTTGCATATATGTATTCCAATGTAGAAATGCTTCCCATGCCTTACCTATATAGAACATAGAGTTACAGTGGTGTTCATTTTCCATTTAAATTGTTAAAAGTGAACCTGCCATGATGAACATGTTTGGGGAACGTGTTCACAGAGCAGAGGAGCCAACTGATATATTGTTTTGTGGGACAAGTTTGTGAAACAAAATCTATAATCAACCTCAGCTCATTCCCTCTGTAATGTGATGGCTGACCAAAGCTTTTGAAAGGTACTTTGTCTCCTTGCAGTGACTCATATGGTGTAGTAAATCCTACAAGCAATGCTTCCTGGCTACCTGACAAGAGCTTATTTAAAGATATGACATTCAATTGACCAGAGGTCTGTTCTTTACTAATGAGGAAAAAATTCTGGAGCAGTGCTAACTACTGATGGGTGTTTTTGGCTTAGCTGGTAGTCACGTAGTCATGCTCCTTAATGGTTGGATGTTGAGTTGCAAAGTACAGTAGCTTCCCATAGCTACAACTAGATATGCATTTTTACCTGTTCTAAAGAAGAGCTATTTTGTGACCTGTGTTATATGGAGAGCATGTATTATATTTATAGACTGTACTTGGTCCCTCTTACAGCTTAGTTTTTCCATTGGTTGTGTGCATATGGACCTGTACATATCTAAGTACCTAATTTTCTTCATTGAGATTTATAGACAGGTCTCGCAAGTCCATATAGGCTGGCATACCCATATATAATATACTACAAATCAAATAAGTAGTCTATAGAAATGTTTCAGAATGGCAATACTTTTCAAATTAAAAAAGCTTGCCAAATCCAATTACAATATAATGATGCATATTTCTTAAAGGGAGTTGACACTAATTGCTCATACATACAATGTTTGCCACTAAATGTGGGACTCAACCAAGTTGTCCAAGTCTTTTACTGCAGAATACTTAGAAACCTAAGCCATGTATCTTTATTCAGACAATGTTGCAAGAAATATTTAAAAAAAGAGCAGCTTTTTCATCACTTTCTAAGTAGCTCCACATGGGATATGCCCTATAGAAATACAAACAGCTGGAAGTTGAAGCTGAGCAGCAATGTCAGCAAAGCAATAGTTTGCTGCTTCAATATATAAAGCTTCTACCAAAGTAAAGTAAATTCTTACCTACCAGCTTCAATGCTGTAGTTGCTATCTAAACAAACTATGCACTTACCAAGAGCACTACAATCGGGAAAACATTAAAGCGAACCTTTCACTTAATAAACTATCAAAAGTACATTATAGATCATCCTCATTGTGTTATCATACAGTCTTGTCCCGCTTTTCTGCCATGTACAGTCGTGGCCAAAAGTTTTGAGAATGACACAAATATTAGTTTTCACAAAGTTTGCTGCTAAATTGCTTTTAGATCTTTGTTTCAGTTGTTTCTGTGATGTAGTGAAATATAATTACACGCACTTCATACATTTCAAAGGCTTTTATCGACAATTACATGACATTTATGCAAAGAGTCAGTATTTGCAGTGTTGGCCCTTCTTTTTCAGGAATTCTGCAATTCGACTGGGCATGCTCTCTATCAACTTCTGGGCCAATTCCTGACTGATAGCAACCCATTCTTTCATAATCACTTCTTGGAGTTTGTCAGAATTAGTGGGTTTTTGTTTGTCCACCCGCCTCTTGAGGATTGACCACAAGTTCTCAATGGGATTAAGATCTGGGGAGTTTCCAGGCCATGGACCCAAAATGTCAACATTTTGGTCCCCGAGCCACTTAGTTATCACTTTTGCCTTATGGCACGGTGCTCCATCGTGCTGGAAAATGCATTGTTCTTCACCAAACTGTTGTTGGATTGTTGGAAGAAGTTGCTGTTGGAGGGTGTTTTGGTACCATTCTTTATTCATGGCTGTGTTTTTGGGCAAAATTGTGAGTGAGCCCACTCCCTTGGATGAGAAGCAACCCCACACATGAATGGTCTCAGGATGCTTTACTGTTGGCATGACACAGGACTGATGGTAGCGCTCACCTTTTCTTCTCCGGACAAGCCTTTTTCCAGATGCCCCAAACAATCGGAAAGAGGCTTCATCGGAGAATATGACTTTGCCCCAGTCCTCAGCAGTCCATTCACCATACTTTCTGCAGAAGATCAATCTGTCCCTGATGTTTTTTTTGGAGAGAAGTGGCTTCTTTGCTGCCCTTCTTGACACCAGGCCATCTTCCAAAAGTCTTCGCCTCACTGTGCGTGCAGATGCGCTCACACCTGCCTGCTGCCATTCCTGAGCAAGCTCTGCACTGGTGGCACTCCGATCCCGCAGCTGAATCCTCTTTAGGAGACGATCCTAGCGCTTGCTGGACTTTCTTGGATGCCCTGAAGCCTTCTTAACAAGAATTGAACCTCTTTTCTTGAAGTTCTTGATGATCCTATAAATTGTTGATTGAGGTGCAATCTTAGTAGCCACAATATCCTTGCCTGTGAAGCCATTTTTATGCAACGCAATGATGGCTGCACGCGTTTCTTTGCAGGTCACCATGGTTAACAATGGAAGAACAATGATTTCAAGCATCACCCTCCTTTTAACATGTCAAGTCTGCCATTTTAACCCAATCAGCCTGACATAATGATCTCCAGCCTTGTGCTCGTCAATATTCTCACCTGATTTAAAAAGACGATTACTGAAATGATCTCAGCAGGTCCTTTAATGACAGCAATGAAATGCAGTGGAAAGGTTTTTTTGGGATTAAGTTAATTTTCATGGCAAAGAAGGACTATGCAATTCATCTGATCACTCTTCATAACATTCTGGAGTATATGCAAATTGCTATTATAAAAACTTAAGCAGCAACTTTTCCAATTTCCAATATTTATGTAATTCTCAAAACTTTTGGCCACGACTGTATATCTATGTATAGATAGATAGCCGCATGAAATATGCAGAGTTTTTGACATATAATACCTGCTGAATATGATAACAATGCTCCAGATGATCACTGGCTTGCGATCTGCGGCAAGTCAACAGTGATCATGTGGACGCATGGAGCGTGAAGATCGGGGCGCGTGCGCGCGTGAGGAAGAGAAGACAGGCAGGCATCGGGGACGGCGCATGCGCGATTCAGTTACAGGATCGCGCTTGAGTCCGACAGCGCATGCGCCGCCTGTACAAGCGCGGTCCCGGCAGCTGAGCCGGGTGTCAATTAGACTGCATAGAGGTGGGGTTAGGGCAGGGGAGTTACAGCCTGGAGTGAGGGAAAGGCTACCCCCTTGAATTCTAACGTGACTTGTGGAGCTGGAGAAGAGTACTTTATAAGGCGATTTTTTCATGCATATACATGGCAGAAAAGCGGGACAAGACTGTATGATAACACAATGAGGATGATCTATAAGATACTTTTGATAGTTTATTAAGTGAAATGCAGGTGAAAGGTTTCGCTTTAACACCATTTAGTATTTTTTACATCAAAATAATGGACTCCTGGACTACTGGATAATAACCTAAGCATTGTGATTTATAATGTAGGTATAACTTATATTGTACCCTGAATAATTCCAGTTCTAGCATTTCTCCTGTGTAGCTCCATTGCCGGAAGTTGTCAGCAGAACTACATTTCACCAACAACATTGTAGTAGACATCACTTTTCTGTAGAGAGCTGCTCCCACTGAAGTCACTCAGATTAGCTCTGCAGCAGAGAGCTCCCTTCACTACAATGTTTAAGGTGCTCTGTAGCTCTGGTGTTGACTAGTGTTCAGCGAGCGTGCTCGGCCGAATACCAGTTCGGCTCGAGCATCGCTATGCTCGGCACATGGTGGTACTCGGCAGAGTACCGTATGTGCTTGAGCGCAATGCTCGAGTCTACTCCCCGCACGTTTTGTGGCTGCTAAGCAGCCAATAAATGTGCAAGTAAGTACTGCCCTCACTGTAATGCCAGTAGCCATGTTGGGTACTGGCATTACAGTGATTGGCTGGCCGGAATGCGTCATCGGGTGCTGTATAGCACCTGATGATGCGTGTTCGGCTCATTCAAAGTAAGGGAGAGCTGAGCATAGGAAGAGACAGACAGTGTAGGGAGTGTAATTGAATTCTATTTCTGTACAAAAGTGTTTCAGAGACCCAAAAGTCCTTGTAAAGAATATTGTGTGTGACAGCAGCAATACATGTTTGTAGCGCAACCTGCGCTAAATTGCTCAGTGTTAGTGAGAGCTGTGCATAGGAAGGAACAGACAGTGTAGGGAGTGTAATAGGAAGATTTTTATACAATGCACAT
The DNA here is from genome assembly GCF_905171765.1 of Bufo bufo. NCBI lineage: Eukaryota > Metazoa > Chordata > Amphibia > Anura > Bufonidae > Bufo > Bufo bufo. The sequence goes on from NC_053390.1 coordinate 377,432,863, forward strand.
CCTGCACAAAATACCAGGTAATAGGCCGCTGCGGACAGTTAAATTATTCGAGCCACAACTCCTGTGTAAATTGTGCGCATCCCTAAAATATCAGTGACATCCAGTGCACTTTTTCCGTAGACGGTGTCCGCTGCAGACAGTTAAATTATCCGCGCCACATCTCCAGTTTAAAGTGTGTGCATCCCTAAAATATCAGTGACATCCAGTGCACTTTTTCCGTAGACGGTGTCCTCTGCGGACAGTTAAACTATATGCTCAACATCTCCTTTTAAAGTTTGCGCATCCCTAAAATATTAGTGACATCCAGTGCACTTTTTCCGTAGACGGTGTCCGCTGCGAACAGTTAAATTATATGCACAACATCTCCTGTTTAAAGTGCACGCATCCCTAAAATATCAGTGACATCCAGTGCCCTTTTTCCGTAGACGGTGTGCGCTGCGAAATGTTAAATTATCTGCACCACATCTCCTGTTTAAAGTGTGCACATCCCTAAAATATCAGTCATATAAATTTAGACAGCACTCCAATGATAATTATGATGCTCAGTGAATTTTTATTTAATTTATATTCGTGTGCACTTCTGAAATTTTTCTGTGTCATAAAAGTAAATTTTTCAATAGACGGTGTTCTCTTCTGACAGTCGGGAGTGGGTAATTTGCGTCCCACCCTGCTTGCCTTCCTTGGATGTGGTAGCCGTTTCTCAGGCTCCCTCTCTGGAATCGAACACTGATTCCCTGTTACCCGTGTTCACCATGTTAGGCGCATAAAAACATCGAAAGTTGATAGGGCAGACATCCAAATGGATCATCGACGTCACAGTGACGGGCCATCAGGCAGAAGCTATCTAGAGTCAACAAAGCGGCAGTAGGCCATGGTCCATAATGTTTGCAATGGTCAGCTCACCTATCGGCCCTCAACCATAATTGTTTAGATGGTCAGCTAAGCAGCAAGACACCCATAAGAGACTGGTCAACACAATCCTCACCGCCGGGGGTCACGCAACTACAGTATTTAGCACGGAGGGGTCTCGTTGGTTATCGGAATTAACCAGACAAATCGCTCCACAAACTCAGAATGGCTATTCACTACCACCCACAGAATCGAGAAAGAGCTATTAATCTTTCAATCGTTTCCATGTCCGGGTGAGGTTTGCCGTGTTGAGTCAAATTAAGCCACAGGCTCCACTCCTGGTGGTACCCTTCTGTCAATTAGTTTAAGTTTCAGCTTTGCAACCATACTCCCCCGGAACCCAAAGACTTTGGTTTCCCGGAAGCTGCTCGGTGGGTCATGGGAATAACGCTGCCGGATCGCCTGTTGGATCGTCTTTGAACCTCCGACTTTCATTGTTGATTAATGAAAACATTCTGTCACTGATGGTGTTTGCAGAAAACTGGAAGTTATAAATAAACATCTGACTGACTTGATCCCAAACTAAGGAACATATGGGTGAGCCCTATAAAACCCCTAGAGCTCTCCCTGACTGCTCTGCACATGCAAAGATCTTTATGATAGATAATTGCATGCTCTCGTACCTAAACTGTGTGACACCTGAAAACCCTATAATAGTGAGGGGACACGACCACCGGCTCCCTGCACTTAATACGGAGGGAGTCAGGGTCACCTAGAATCAAGCTAGAACGGAAACACAAATAAAGGAAAAAATTTATCTGAGGAACCAGCAGTTGCAGCATCTAGCAGTGAACACAATCCAGGAAGTAGTATAAACCGCAAAGTGAGGCAGTATGGGAGGGAATATAAAGGGAGGCAATCAGTGTAAATAGATGACAGCTGGGAGAAGGAAAAGAGATGACAACGTGAAACCAAAACAAAGAACATCATGCAAGAGGTACAGAAGAATGTCTGCCAGAGCTTCTCAGAGAGCTGGCGGTGACAGTACCCCTCCCTCTACGAGTGGACTCCGGACACTCAGAGCCCACCTTCTCAGGATGGGACCTATGGAAAGCCCTGATAAGATGAGTGGCCTTAATGTCCGCCACTGGGACCCACATCCTCTACTCAGGACCATAACCCTCCCAATGAACGAGATACTGGAGAGAACCGCGGATAATGCCAGAATCCGAAAGACCTGAAATTCAAGATTACCATCAACAACCATCGGAGGAGGAGGCAAAGAGGAGGGTACAGTGGGTTGGACATACGGTTTTAATAGGGACCTGTGAAAAACATTATGGATCTTCCAAGTCTGAGGAAGATCAAGACGGAAGGCAACGGGATTGATGACGGACAATATCTTGTAAGGCCCAATAAACTTAGGACCCAACTTCCACGAGGGAACCTTCAGTTTGATATTCTTTGTAGACAACCACACCAGATTACCCACATTCAGGTCCGGACCAGGCACACGTCTCTTATCCGCCACACGCTTATATCTCTTACTCATCCTCTTCAGATTACCCTGAATCTTTTGCCAAATAAATGACAAAGACGAGGAAAATCTCTCCTCATCAGGTAAACCAGAAGACTACTCTCCAGAGAATGTCCCAAACTGCGGATGAAACCCATATGCACCAAAAAATGGTGACTTATCTGAGGACTCCTGGCGACGGTTATTTAAAGCAAACTCGGCAAGGGACAAAAAAGGAAGGAACACCAATCCTCCTGATTCTCTGCCACAAAACAGCGCAGATATGTCTCCAGATTCTGATTGACACGTTCGGTCTGGCCATTCGACTGCGGGTGAAAAGCAGAAGAGAACGACAACCGAACCCCCAAGTGAGAACAGAAAGCCTTCCAGAATCTGGAAACAAACTGTGTGCCCGTATCAGAAACTATGTCTGAAGGAATGCCATGCAATTTGACAATGTGATCAACAAATGCTTGCGCCAGCGTTTTAGCATTGGGTAACCCAGGAAAGGGAATGAAATGCGCCATTTTTCTAAAACGGTCCACTACTACCAGAATCACAGTCTGCCCCGAGGAACCAGGCAGGTCCGTAATGAAGTCCATGGACAGATGCGTCCAAGGACGGGAAGGAATGGGTAAGGGGAGGAGAGAACCTGATGGCCGTGAATGAGGACCTTGGCACGTGCGCAGGTCTCGCAGGCTGCCACAAAACCCTCAACCGTCTTACGAAGAGCCGGCCACCAGAATCTCCAAGCAATGAGATCCACTGTGGCTCTACTCCCCGGGTGCCCAGCAAGGACAGTATCGTGGTGCTCCTTAAAAACCTTGTGTCATAAAGCGAGAGACACAAACAACCTCCCAGGAGGACAAAGATCAGGAGCCTCTGCCTGGGCTGTCTGAACCTCTGCCTCCAAATCAGGATAAAGAGCAGAGACGACAACCCCTTCAGCCAAAATGGGACCCGGGTCTTCAAAGTTCCCCCTCCCAGAAAACAACGTGACAGGGCATCAGCCTTCACATTTTTAACCCCAGGGCGGAACGTGACAACATTAAACCTAGAAAAGAATAAAGACCATCTGGCCTGTCTCGGGTTCAGACGCTTGGCTGATTCCAAGTAGGCCATATTCTTATGGTTGGTAAACACAGTAATAGGGTGTCTGGCTCCCTCTAGCCAATGGCGCCATTCCTCAAAAGCTAATTTGATGGCCAACAACTCCCTATCTCCCACATCGTAATTTCTCTCTGCGGAGGAGAGTTTCCTTGAGAAAAAGGCACACGGTCGCCATTTGGCAGGAAAGGGACCCTGAGACAAGATCGCATCCACACCCACCTCTAAAGCGTCCACCTCAACAATAAAAGGCAGAGAGACATCAGGTTGTACCAAGATGGGAGCGGAAGCAAAACACTCTTTGATACTAGAAAAGGCTTTAAGCGCATCTACCGACCAGGAGGAAAAATCTACCCCCTTTTTAGTCATATCAGTGAGTGGCTTAACAACAGAGGAATAATTAAAAATGAACTTCCTGTAATAATTGGCAAAACCCAAAAAACCGCATCAGCGCCTTCTGATTCTCAGGAAGCTCCCAATCAAGCACAGCGCGGACCTTCTCAGGGTCCATGCGAAAACCAGAAGCAGAGAGAAGAAAACCCAGAAATTGAATTTCTGGAACCGCAAACACACATTTTTCCAGTTTAGCGTACAATTTATTCTCCCGCAGAATGAGTAAGACCTGACATAGGTGGTCCCTATGAGTTTTGAAATCAGGATACATGTCATCTAGATACACCAGTACAAATTTCCCTATTAAATGATAAAAAAATGCTGTTCACAAAATGTTGGAAGACGGCTGAAGCATTCATCAAACCAAAGGGCATAACCAAATTCTCGAAATGGCCCTCAGGGATATTGAAGGCCGTCTTCCATTCGTCCCCTTCCCTGAACCTGACTAGGTTGTATGCCGCTCTTAAATCCAACTTAGAAAAAACTTTAGCCCCAACAATCTGGTTAAACAGGTCCGGGATCAGAGGAAGCGGATAAGGGTCACGAACTGTGATACAGTTCAGCTCCCTGAAATCCAGACATGGTCTTAAAGAACCATCTTTTTTCTTAACAAAAAAAAAAACTGCGGCAACAGGTGACTTCGAGGGTCGGATGTGTCCCTTTCTCAAGCTCTCAGAGATATAAGTACACATAGCGACCCATTCAGATTGGGAGAGATTGTATAAACGTGATTTTGGCAGCTTGGTGCCTGGGATGAGATTAATAGGGCAATCGTACTCCCGGTGAGGGGGCAGCTCCTGGACACCACTCTTTGAAAAAACATCCGAAAATTCAGAGAGAAAATATGGTAGAGTCTTGTTAGAAACCTCTGAAAGAGACGCCGTGAGGCAATTCTCTCTGCAAAAGTCACTCCAACCATTTTTTTGCCTTGCTTGCCAATCAATGGTGGGGTTATGTTTAGTGAGCCAGGGTAGCCCCAACACTAGAGGAGTAGGTAATCCGCTTAGGACGAAACATGACATATCCTCAACATGAGCATCACCCACAGTCAAACGGATATTGTGAACTATGCCCTTTAACGATTTTTGAGAAAGTGGAGCGGAATCGATAGCAAAAACAGGTATATCCTTTCCCAAAGTGCATACCTGGAAACCATGTATTATAGCAAATTGATAATCAATGAGATTGACAGCTGCTCCACTATCTACAAAAATCTCACAAACAATGTTCTTGCTATCAAGCACCATTCTGGCAGGTAGGACAAAACGGGAACTACAAGCAAACGGCAAACCTTCAATTTCCGCATCAACCTTGCCAATAGTAACAGATGGAAAGTTTTTAGAGGGTTTTTTCTTTTTGTTTCTTTATTACCCTCAGAAAACTCCCTGAATCTCCTAGAGGGGCAAACATTAGCCAAATGATTTATACCTCCACAACAGAAACAAACCCTCCTCTGAGAGCTGAAAACTCTACTATCAGAGGCAAGCAAACCCAGCTGCATGGCCTCCTGCTCAGAGGGGATTGAGAGAGACTGAGGCCCCTGCGCACTGAATGAGACCGCCCCACTGTCCTTGGACTGAATATGACAGGAAGGAGTGATCTCTCCTCTCTCTCTAAGACGCCTGTCAATACGAACAGCTCGAGACATGGCAGACTCCAACGAGGCAGGTCTCTCATGAAAGGCAAATGCATCTTTCAATCCCTCCGAAAGACCATGGCAAAATTGACTTCGGAGTGCAGCATCATTCCAACCAGTATCAGCTGCCCATCTCCGAAATTCTGAACAATATATCTCTGCGGACTGTTTACCCTGGCATAAAAGACGCAATTTAGATTCAGCCAGAGCAATACGATCCGGGTCATCATATATCTGCCCCAGGGCTACAAAAAATTCATCCACCGATCGGAGGGGCCGTGCCCCCACCGGCAGCGAAAAGGCCCAAGACTGAGCGTTACCCCTGAGCAGCGAGATGATGATCCCCACCCTCTGCTCCTCATCACCAGAGGAATGGGGAAGTAGGCGAAAATGGAGTTTGCAAGCCTCTCTAAAACTAACAAAATTCTCACTACCCCCAGAGAACGTATCCGGAAGCGAGATCTTAGGCTCGGAACAAACTCCATGAACGCAAGCAGAACCGGTCACCTGAAACTGAGACACAGTTTTACGAAGATCTGCTACCTCCAGTGAAAGACCCTGCATGCGGTCAATCAAGGCTGAAACCGGATCCATGCTTAAGACGGTTTTGGCAGTTTATAATGTCACGGATGGTGTTTGCAGAAAACTGGAAGTTATAAATAAACATCCGACTGACTTGATCCCAAACTAAGGAACATATGGGTGAGCCCTATAAAACCCCTAGAGCTCTCCCTGACTGCTCTGCCCATGCAAAGATCTTTATGATAGATAATTGCATGCCCTCGTACCTAGACTGTGTGACACCTGATAACCCTATAATAGTGAGGGGAGCCCCCGTGTTCGTCCCGAGCCCCCGAGCACTATGGTGCTCGATCAACACTAGTATTGACTTCTGAGATGGAACTAAACAGAAGAGCTGATTGGTAGAAGTGGGGGGCCTCCATGACATACTGTTACATCATGTTGATCATGAAAGCACAGGAACTGTGCCCACATAATTGCACTAGGAGCCCTGCACTGGCTGACAGCTGTGCTCCCACTGCAATAGTCAGGATTAGAGTAAACTCCAATACCAGTTGTGTAATTCCCTAGATCCCACCATCAATTGAGAATGTTGAATCTTGCAGTTAGAAAGTACCTCCCTCTGGCTCCATATGCACCACAACTATTGTGGGTGCATTACAACTTAGAGTGATCAAACAATTGCATAGCGATGTCCTCTAGTAAGATTTAAAAAAAAAATTCATTAAAGGATAGTAAATAGAGTTGAGCCGACACCTGGATGTTCGGGTTCGCCGGGTTCGGCCGAACTTCACAAAACCAACCTGAACCGGTTGGTATCTCCTTCTGGAGTTCTAAGCTGGTTGTTAGAGCTTCTCTTGCTTCTTACTCATCTCAAGCTAAGTCCTCCTGTTTCTACTTTGTGTGTGTGTTGTGTCTAGGTCTCAGGGAGACGCTGGTCCCTTCACGGTGGAAGGTCCCTGCAGTCTCATCCCCGCTCCCTAATTTTGGGTTTGTGACAGTTTCCGCAGGTCTTAGGTTCCGGTGTATGAGTTCTTCCACCATTAGGATTTGCTCATACTGTCAGTAGTCAGGAAGAGGCTCAGGGATAACTAGAAGGTTACCATCCCACCCCTTACTAGCCTTGGGGCCTAGTCTGTGTTATTGTTGTAGTTTGTTTATTTGGTGTTCTTCCTTTCCCCACTTATTGTGACAGTGTCTAAATGAAACTCTGATAAGCGGACCACATACTTTTATAAAAACTGGTCAACTGGAGGAATACTTACAATTAAATGAATCCCCTGACATCTCAGACTCAGTGTTGTGGGATGCTCACAAATCTGTTATGAGAGGCCACCTTATTGCTTTAGGGGCACATGTCAAAAAGCAAAGACAAGACAAGCAAAAATTCAGGATTTCTCATTGCAGATTTCATCCTTAGAATCACAACACAAAAAATTCTTAGCAAACGATGTCTTGACATGCCTGGACACCCTGAGAGCGGAATAAAAAAAAAATGTGTTAAATACTCAAACCGCTAAGCTATTTTTAACTACCCAATATAAATATTATGCCCATAGCAATAAAGTTTCAAAAATACTATTATCTTAATATAATTTTTTTTCATAAGATTTTGGTTCTCTGCTTCCTCCCTTGCTTCTTGTGTTTGCTTTTGTTGCTCTCTTCTTCCCTTTCTCCCTCCTCTACTCCCCCCTCAGATGTCTCTATTTTAGACTAGATTTATGCTGCGTGGGTGCGTGGGTGGAGGGGTGGAGAGAGGAGAGGAGGAGTAATGTAAATGTAAGTGGAGGCGTAAAACGATGTGTCTGATTTGTAAAATTATGGTGGCAAAATCACGTAGTTTGATGTTAAAATAACAATTTGCGGTGTGAAGTTTTCATATATGTAGCTTGATAAAGAACTGGGCGGCTCTACGGTCTCTACACTTATGGTTCTCTACATACCCTAAGTTCAATAATTTTTTATTTTTTTGTTAATTATTTTTTTCAATTTTTTTTCTAAAATGCTTCCAAAATTTTTCCCTTTTTTTGTACAATATTAGCTAAATTGCTCTATATTAGTTTTTTTTTACCGAATATTCGCTATATTGATATGTATTCTTGTTTTAGAATATTACGAATATTCTAAAAAAACAAATATATAGCACTATATCGAATATATTCGTTTATTTAGAATATTTGCCTTTTTTGTTTTTTTTCAATCTGTACAATTGTTCCACTTTGGCATACTCCTCCCCGACAAGCGTCCCCGTCACCATTGGAATGCCTAGAATTAGAATATACCATCGGATCTGAGTTTTCACAATCTCAGTGAGATCGTGAAAACTCTGATCCAATGGTATATTCTAACCCACAGGCGCTCCCATGGTGATGGGGACGCTTGTCAGGGAGGAGTATGCCGAAGTGGAACAACTGTACAGATTGAAAAAAAAAAAAAAAAAGACGAATATTCTAAATAATATTTTTTTTTTTGGAATATTCGTAATTTTTCCCATTTAAAGTCATGATTCCTCTCTGCTTAAGTTGCTTGTGGGGCAGTGACTCATTGGCCCACAAGCAAGAAGTAGGGAGGAATCATGTTTTAAGATGTAAAAAAATGAAGAATATTCGATATAACAAATATATAGCACTATTTTCGAATTATTCGCAAATTCTCGAAGGTGCGATATTCGAGATAAATATTAGTAATTAGAATATTCGCTCTCAACACTAATTATAAGATCTTTGGAGAGAACCTGTCTCTATACCTTTTGGCAGCTTTCAACTCAGTAACCAAGGGTAACTCTCCCTAGGGACTCTACGCGTGCTTATATTGCTGTAATCCCCAAGGTAAAGAGGCTTCACAATGTAGCAGCTATCGCCGCATATCACTGATAAAAAGTGATTTAAAATTGTTTTCAAAGATGTTGGCCAAAAGACTATCAGATGCTATTGGAAATGCCATTCAACCAAACCAGGTCGGTTTTTTGAGAGGCAGAGAAGCGAGGGATTACATGATAAGAATGATTAATGTGGTCTACTTTGCCCGGTCGAGGAACCTGCAGATGATGCTCTTGTCTACTGATGCAGAAAAGGCCTTTGACCGGGTAAATTGGATTTACATGGAGGAAACCCTGAAGAGTTTTGGCCTCCGGAGCAATTTTTTGAGCTGGATATCAGGTCTATATAGGGAACCATCGGCCAGGGTGCGGGTGAATGGTGTTCTCTCAGATGAGTTCCAGATAGGAAACGGCACAAGGCAGAGCTGCCCCCTCTTCCCGCTGATTTTTGTCCTAGTGTTAGAACCATTTCTATGTAAAATTAGATCGAATATGGATTTGAGAGGAGTTAAAACTGCAAATTGGGAACACAAAGTCGCAGCCTATGCGGACCAAAATGAGTTCAAGAAATAAATCCAGAGATAAGTTTGGCCTGTTGGAGGTGCAATAAGGCGGAGGGCATGATGCTACATAATTTTTGGGCTTGTCCAGGTTTGACCGCTTATTGGGAGATAGTGAGTAATGTTATATGTAAGTTAACAGACTTAGACATACAGCCCAATCCAGCATTAATTTTATTGCAACATAGCTATATTCCAGTGAAGGTGTACAAATGTTCCTTACTACGCTTTTTGATAATAGCGGCTGGGGCATGTATACCACAGTTATGGAAACAAAAGAAAGCACCTATAAGTAAGCAATGAATACAAAAGGTTAATGAGTTTATGCATATAGAAAACTTAACATCATACTGTTAGAACACACAGGAGGCCTACTTAACCACATGGGAGAGGTGGATACAGTTTCACGAGTCTCGAGAATATGGATTTAATATAAAGAGTGCTACGTGGGAGTGCAACCTAGGAGAGGTGGGGACGGACGGGAGGTGAGGGATGGCAAGGGGAGGGAAGGGAGAAGGGAGGGTTGGGTAGGGGAGGCTAGGGAGGTTTTCCTATTTGGGAGGTTAGGATAGGCGGTATAGTAGTTAAAACTATACTATTATCGTTAGCAGTCTGCAATGCAGTGAAAAAAGGTCAGCCTTTCTCTAAAGATATGCTCTCAGCTCAAATCTCCATTATCCCCAAACCATATAAGGGCCACTCCTTATGCTCAAATTACCGTCCGATCTCTCTCCTTAATGATTTTTTATTTTTTTTAAATCAGATAGTTTTTATAAAAGCTTTGCAAAAAAAAAAAAAAAACATTTTTGTGTTACACTAAGTTATTTTAGCTATAGACCTGGATTTCCACCAGATTTTATGTATCACACCTAGTATCTGATATTGTGTACTTCTATTATAGAAAGTACCATCTTCTAAGACCTATAGTAAACATTGTCTTCCTATAAGATGCTTCAAGATCCTCCCTGCCTTGTTTAGGTTTTCGCAATCTTCCCAGCCCCTGATATGTTGTAATTGGGCTGCGATATAATACACCCAAGGGTTTGGTATAGCTAACATTTTAGGTCTCTGTAATGTAGCTAGTTTTATGCGCGGGATACCTTGTTTCCATATGAGGTCTCTAAAGATCGCATTAACCTTATAAAAGAACCGAAGTGGGATCCATGTTGGTGCATTGTGGATAAGATACAACAACTGAGGCATGAGAATCATTTTAATAAGGTTGGCCCTGCCAATCATCATAAGAGGTAGCTTAGTCCATGCTTGCATTTTACTTCTGAACCTTTCAAGTATAGGTACTAGGTTTAGGTCTCCAAATTCTCGTGTATCAGCAGATACTTTCACCCCTAAGTATTTAAAAGATGAAACGACTTTGAGGTCTGGTATACGTAACGCGGTCGAATTCCCTTTGTTAGACAGGGGCATAATGACAGATTTTGACCAATTTATGGTTAATCCAGACAGCTGGCCAAAGTCATTTATGACCTTAATAGCTTCCAGGAAGGGATGTCTCCCAATCCTCTAAAAATAGCAGTAAGTCATCCGCATATAGTGCGACTTTTTCAGTGAGATTTCCATATTGAAAGCCTTTCACTGGGCCCGCAGTTCTCAAGGCTTCAGCCAGTGATTCCATTGCGACCACAAATAATAGCTGTGACAATGGGCACCCTTGTCTAGTCCCCCTATAAATTTTAAATGAATCTGAAAAATTGCTATTTACTCTCACTGACGCTCTATGACTAGCATATAATAATTGTATCCACTTTATGAACTCAGGGCCAAAGCCCATTTTCTTAAGTACAGACCACAGTACCGCCATTCCACACTTTCAAATGCTTTAGCCGCATCAAGAGATGCGACCGCCGCATTCGAGGTGTGGACCTGGCCCGCCTGAATATTTAAGTACAGACGCCTAATATTCACAGCTGTGGACATATTTGGCATAAAACCAGCTTGGTCAGTATGTATGAGAGACGTTATTACCATATTTAGACGATTCGTCAATACTTTTGCCAATATCTTCACATCTACTGGAAGCAAAGATATGGGCCCATAGGAGTCTGCTTCCAAAATGTCTTTACCTGGTTTTGGTAGTAGTACAATTATGGCCTCATTCATGGATGGTGGTAATCTGCCTGAATCTTTAGCTTCCTCACATACCTCCAACAACTGAGGCAGAAGTGTTAAAGCATAAGATTTATATACAGTATTTCTACCGGTATCCCATCTTTACCTGGGGCTTTATTATTGGACATATCACTTAAAGCTATTTCCATTTCTTTTATAGTTATAGGCCCATCGAGCATATTTCTTTGTTCTTCAAAGAGGGTATTCAAATGTAGTGAGTGGAGGAACCCCTGCAATTCCTCATCTGATGCACACATCTTAACCTCATATAAAGAAGAATAAAATGAGTGCATGATTTTGAGTATATGCTCTGATGATGTGTGAATGTTCCCCTCTCTATCTTTAATGGCCTCTATGTATGTTGTTTGTTGTTGGGCTTTAGAGATTATCGCTAACAATTTGCCTGCCTTTTCTCCTTCTTCATAGTAGGTTTGTTTCTGAAAAAAACTTTTATTTTGTGCAGTTAGTAATAGATTGTCATTAAATTTTTGTTGTGCCTCCTACCATCTCGTTTCCATTGTCACATCTGGAGTAACGATATACTCCGCTTCTGTTGCCTCCACCTCCACTATTAACTTTTGTACGGTAAACTCGGATTCATTTTTTTTAATTTATATCGGCTATCAATAACCCTCTTAAGAAGGTTTTCATCGTATCCCAGACTATCAATTTGGGTGCTGATGGGTTATTATGTATAAAAAATTCTTTTAGTTTCTCCCCAATTCCACCAATATCCGGTAATATATGCAACCAGTACGGGTTGAATTTCCATATCTTATTGCTCCTTTGTTGGGAAGATAGAAAGTCAGCCGTAGCCATTACTAGAGAATGATCCGAAATCCTGCATGGTAAGTATTCCACCTTTTGGACAAGATGTCCCATGCTCTCATTACCCAGTATCAGATCTATCCTTGACAGATACCTATAAGTGTGAGAGTAACATGAGTACTGTTAAGTTTGCGAATGTTTCATCCTCCAGTAATCTAGCAGGGAGACCTCTTGGAGTAATTTACCAAATGGGGTAACTCCGCCCCCGGTAGATTGGGAACTCACATTCATTCTGTCTATATCAGCATGTATCACAGTATTGAAATCCCCCAATAATATAACTGGAACGTCTGGTAGTTCCGTTACAAAACCTAGAATGGTTCTAAGCACACTAGGAGAGTACGGTGGTGGCACATACTGTATATACCTAATATAACACATTGGGTATTGAATATAGTACATTGTAAACATATAAATCTCCCGTCTGCATCTATTTTTTGGGATAGGCACGTAAATGGTATATTCCTGTGAATGAGGATGCTCACTCCTCTCGCAAACGTAGAGTAAGTAGCATGAAAACAGTGCCCTGCCCAACGAGGGCTAAGTAGCGAGGTTTGGTCTTTCAATAAATGCATTTCTTGCAAACAACATATTGTGGGGTGGTATTGTTTTATGCTATCCAATATTACCTTCCTTTTATTGCTGTCCTTTACTCCTCTGACATTCCAACTTAAAAACGTAATTGTCCCCGCCATATCTATACATTTTATATATATTTATCATGTAAGACCATTTATAGATAGGAGACTCAGGAAGACATTTCTCTGGTGTATAGTATTTAATCTTAGCTCTATCACTTTTAGTCTGAACTACCATGGTTGCAATACCTGAACAGATAACGTATAACTCCCCTTAACAATTTTGCGCTTAAAAAGACAATTATTGTGCTCCAACCTCCTCAACAGGTCCCCACTAAAACACAGTTTAACTGGCCTGCGGGATAAAACAACACCTGTTGTTGAGGGCAAGCACTAATAAGTAATTAACCTTTGTTAACACAAGGAGACACAAATGAGTTGGTTAACCACCTCCGGACCGCCTAACGCAGGATTGCGTTCCGGAGGTGGCAGCGCTGCGCAGAGTCACGCATATACGCGTCATCTCGCGAGACGCGAGATTTCGCTCCAAGCCGGCCCGCGCATGCGCATCGCGGGCCGGCAAAATTCAAAGAACAAGTTCGTCACCAGCCTGCCAGCAACGATCATTGGCTGGCAGGCTGGCGATTTTCAAAAAATCCAATCCAAAGTCATATAACAGATCATATTAGTAAATATGATCTGTTATATGGCTTGTCTGCTCCTGTGCTGGTCCTTTTCGTCGGTTGGATCCAGCACAGGAGCAGACTGAACTGTGAGTACACCAACACTACACCTTAGCCCCAGATCACCCACCTGCACCCCAATTAACCCTTTGATCACCCCTTTGATCGCCCCTGTCAATCACTAGTGAAAGGAAAAAAAGTGATCAGTGTAAACTGTCACTTTTTTTTTTTCACTGGTATTGGCTGTTAGGTTTTAGGGATAGTTTAGGCCCCTTGGTTAGGTAGTTAGCGTCAGTTAGCGCCCACCCCACCGCACCGCAGTCACTTTTATTCGCTGTTTAGCGTATCGCTAATCAGCATTTGTACTTTTATAGTATCTGTAAGTGATCAAAACTGATCACGGTCAGATCTATAATAGTATTAGTGTCACCTTAGCTCGCCCTCCACCCAAAACGCAGTGTTTGCCCGATCAGGCCTGATCGGTCGCCCACACGTGCGTTCACCCACGCCCGCCCCACCGCAGTGACAAAAAATTATTATTTTTTGATCACTGCACATTCATTTTACACGCACTGCGGCGATAAAAAAATCAGTTTTGATATTTTTTATCAACCGCAGCAGCCTCCGGTACTTCGCTAGCCTCCCCTTTGTAAGACAGGTTTGCTTTTTTTCTTGGGTAGTCTCAGGGAATACCCCTAAATTTAGTAGTCCAAAATGTCAAACAGGGGGTATTCTTCTGAAGAGGCCTACAGGATTCTGACCCAGTCGGATGAGGAGTGGGAACCCTCATCTGACGAATCTAGCGGGTCAGAATATGAACCTGTGGAAAGCAGTGGCTCTCTGACCCAAAGTTCGGACGAGGAGGTGGAGGTCCCTGGCAGCACCAGGCGTACCCGGCCCCATGTCGCTAGACCACAGGTTACGCAGGATCCGCTTCAAGAGCAGCAGAGTGGGGCTGTCGCTGCCGGATCACGTGGTGAGGCATACACCAGCAGCGCAGCCCTTCCTGGACCTAGTACCAGCACTGCCGTACAACCTGGTGAAGTAGCGAGCACCAGAAGGGCAGTTGAAGCTGGTACGGTGGCACGTGCAATAGTTACCCCGTCGCAGCCACCGCAAAGACGGGCCCGTAGAGCCCCTAGAGTCCCTGAGGTGCTGGCAAATCCTGATTGGCAGTCACCAACTTCAGCCGCACCAGTAGTTCCCCCTTTCACCGCCCAGTCTGGAGTTCGGGTTGAGACGGTCAAATCGGTTCGGCCCTGGGATTTTTTGAGCTGTTCTTGACTGCGGAGCTCTTGGACTTAGTCGTGGCAGAGACCAACCAGTATGCCACACAATTTATAACCGCTAACCCGGGAAGCTATTATGCCCAGCCTTTCCGGTGGAAACCAGTCCAAGTTTCCGAGCTTAAAATTTTTTTGGGCCTTCTCCTCAACATGGGCCTGACAAAAAAGCATGAATTGCGGTCATATTGGTCAACGCACCCAATTCATCACATGCCCATGTTCTCTGCTGCTATGTCCAGGACACGATTTGAGACCATCCTACGTTTTCTGCATTTTAGCGACAATACCACCTCCCGTCCCAGAGGCCACTCTGCTTTTGACCGGCTCCACAAAATTCGGCCCCTCATAGACCATTTCAACCTGAAATTTGCAGATTTGTATACCCCTGAGCAAAACATCTGCGTAGACGAGTCCCTAATACATTTTACCGGGCGCCTTGGCTTCAAACAATACATCCCAAGCAAGCGTGCCCGGTATGGGGTCAAATTGTATAAGCTCTGTGAAAGGGCCACAGGCTATACCCACAAATTTCGGATCTATGAGGGAAAAGATCAGACCCTGGAGCCGGTCGGTTGCCCTGACTACCTGGGGAGCAGTGGGAAGACAGTCTGGGACTTGGTGTCACCCTTATTCGGCAAGGGGTACCATCTTTATGTGGACAATTTCTACACAAGTGTGGCCCTCTTTAGGCATTTGTTTCTAGAACGGATTTGCGCCTGTGGCACCATGCGAACTAGTCGCGTGGGCTTCCCCCAACGGCTTGTAACCACCCGTCTTGCAAGGGGGCAGAGGGCTGCCTTGTGTAACGAAGAACTGCTCGCGGTGAAATGGAGAGACAAGCGTGACGTTTACATGCTCTCCTCCATTCACGCAGACACGACAATCCAAATTGAGCGAGCAACCCGTGTCATTGAAAAGCCCCTCTGTGTCCACGACTATAATGCGCTCATGGGAGGGGTGGACTTCAATGACCAGATGTTGTCTCCGTATTTAGTTTCCCGCAGAACCAGACGCTGGTATAAGAAGGTGTCTGTATATTTAATTCAATTGGCGCTCTACAATAGTTTTGTTCTCTACAGTAAGGCTGGGAGAACAGGATCCTTCCTCAAATTCCAGGAAGAGATCATCGAGAACCTCCTTTACCCAGGAGGTTCCGTGGCCCCATCCACCAGTGTAGTTAGCCGTCTACACGAGCGACATTTCCCCAGTGTCGTTCCTGGTACCTCAACCCAACCGTCACCCCGAAAAAGATGTCGTGTCTGTAGCAGGAGTGGAATAAGGCGTGACACCCGCTATTTCTGTCCTGACTGTGCTGACCACCCTGCCCTATGCTATGGAGAGTGTTTCCGGAAGTACCACACACAGGTACACTTAGCATAGGGATCACATCTCACCAGGACAGGCACACAGGGCTATTAGGGCCCATTCACTCACAGCTGCTGCAAACCTCTCCTTTCACCTGGGATAAAGTGCATAATGTACTTCGCCACATCTTTGGGCGATTTGCGCTTTGCACATTGTCCCATGGGGAAGGAGAGGTTTGTTCTATAAAAGGTAAAAAAAACTAAACAAAAAAAAAAATACCGGTAAGTAAAAAAGTTAAATGTTCAGTTAAAAAAGTTTAAAAAAAGTTTCTATGTTCTGTTCAACAGTTAATAAAGTTATTGCTTTGCGGCCTGGTTTTTTCTTTTTTGTTTTGTTTTTTTTACCTTTCAGGTGGACCAACCGATCGACTAGCTGCAGCACTGATGTGCATTCGGACAGAAGCATTGCGCTGCTGTCAGATTACACGCAAGTCGGTGTATGCGGCGCTGCAAGACGAGATTTCTCCTCTGCAGTAAAAGATACGTTTGCCGAGGCATATGAGCTGAGGAGGTGGCGGTGTTCATATACTTTGGCAAACACTTTGTATATATAAAAAAAAAAATCCCGGCAATGATTTATTCATCCACATCGATTGATGTGAATGGAGAAATCTGGTTTGCCAGGGCATACGAGCTAAGTGGGTATGGATGTTGGGCGGAGCTCCTATGTCCTGGCAGACGCCTTTCCCCTCCTTTTTCTTTTTTTGGCAGAGATTTTTTCATCCACATTGATCGATGCGAATGAAGAAATCTGTGCCGTTC
This sequence comes from Bufo bufo, assembly GCF_905171765.1. Classification (NCBI taxonomy): domain Eukaryota; kingdom Metazoa; phylum Chordata; class Amphibia; order Anura; family Bufonidae; genus Bufo; species Bufo bufo. The sequence goes on from NC_053390.1 coordinate 377,449,892, forward strand.
ATTTTTTTCTTTCAGCCCAGAGGCTGAACGGAAAAAAAAAATCTCATTACCCGTATGCTCAATATAAGGAGAATAGCAGAAACTCCTAATGCTGGGCATACATGTAATGATTGCGGAGACCCTCAAATGCCAGGGCAGTACAAACACCCCACAAATAACACCATTTTGGAAAGAAGACACCCCAAGGTATTCGCTGAGGGGCATATTGAGTCCATGAAAGATTGAAATTTTTGTCCCAAGTTAGCGGAAAGGGAGACTTTGTGAGAACAAAATCAAAAAAATCAATTTCCGCTAACTTGTGCCAAATTTTTTTTTTTTCAATGAACTCGCCATGCCCCTCATTGAATACCTTGGGGTGTCTTCTTTCCAAAATGGGGTCACATGTGGGGTATTTATACTGCCCTGGCATTTTAGGGGCCCCAAAGCGTGAGAAGAAGTCTGGTATCCAAATGTCTAAAAATGCCCTCCTAAAAGGAATTTGGGCACCTTTGCCCACCTAGGCTGCAAAAAAGTGTCACACATGTGGTAGCTCCGTATTCAGCAGAAGTTGGCGAATATGTTTTGGGGTGTCATTTTACATATACCCATGCTGGGTGAGATAAATATCTTGGTCAAATGCCAACTTTGTTTAAAAAAAATGGGAAAAGTTGTCTTTTGCCAAGATATTTCTCTCACCCAGCATGGGTATATGTAAAAAGACACCCCAAAACACATTCCCCACCTTCTCCTGAGTACGGAGATACCAGATGTGTGACACTTTTTTGCAGCCTAGGTGGGCAAAGGGGCCCACATTCCAAAGAGCACCTTTCGGATTTCACAGGTCATTTACCTACTTACCAGACATTAGGGCCCCTGGAAAATGCCAGGGCAGTATAACTACCCCACAAGTGACCCCATTTTGGAAAGAAGACACCCCAAGGTATTCCGTGAGGGGCATGGCAAGTTCCTAGAATTTTTTATTTTTTGTCACAAGTTAGTGGAAAATGATGATTTTTTTTATTTTTATTTTTTTCATACAAAGTCTCATATTCCACTAACTTGTGACAAAAAATAAAAATTTCCATGAACTCACTATGCCTATCAGAGAATACCTTGGGGTCTCTTCTTTCCAAAATGGGGTCACTTGTGGGGTAGTTATACTGCCCTGGCATTCTAGGGGCCCAAATGTGTGGTAAGGAGTTTGAAATCAAATTCAGTAAAAAATGACCTATGAAATCCAAAAGGTGCTCTTTGGAATGTGGGCCCCTTTGCCCACCTAGGCTGCAAAAAAGTGTCACACATCTGGTATCCCCGTACTCAGGAGAAGTTGAGGAATGTGTTTTGGGGTGTCTTTTTACATATACCCATGCTGGGTGAGATAAATATCTTGGTCAAATGCCAACTTTGTATAAAAAAATGGGAAAAGTTGTCTTTTGCCAAGATATTTCTCTCACCCAGCATGGGTATATGTAAAATGACACCCCAAAACACATTCCCCACCTTCTCCTGAGTACGGAGATACCAGATGTGTGACACTTTTTTGCAGCCTAGGTGGGCAAAGGGGCCCATATTCCAAAGAGCACCTTTCGGATTTGACAGGTCATTTTTTTGAGAATTTGATTTCAAACTCCTTACCACACATTTGGGCCCCTAGAATGCCAGGGCAGTATAACTACCCCACAAGTGACCCCATTTTGGAAAGAAGACACCCCAAGGTATTCTGTGAGGGGCATGGCAAGTTCCTAGAATTTTTTATTTTTTGTCACAAGTTAGTGGAAAATGATGATTTTTTTTTTTTTTTTTTTTTTCATACAAAGTCTCATATTCCACTAACTTGTGACAAAAAATAAAAATTTCCATGAACTCACTATGCCCATCAGCGAATACCTTGGGGTGTCTTCTTTCCAAAATGGGGTCACTTGTGGGGTAGTTATACTGCCCTGGCATTCTAGGGGCCCAAATGTGTGGTAAGGAGTTTGAAATCAAATTCTGAAAAAAATGACCTGTCAAATCCGAAAGGTGCTCTTTGGAATATGGGCCCCTTTGCCCACCTAGGCTGCAAAAAAGTGTCACACATCTGGTATCTCCGTACTCAGGAGAAGGTGGGGAATGTGTTTTGGGGTGTCATTTTACATATACCCATGCTGGGTGAGAGAAATATCTTGGCAAAAGACAACTTTTCCCATTTTTTTATACAAAGTTGGCATTTGACCAAGATATTTATCTCACCCAGCATGGGTATATGTAAAAAGACACCACAAAACACATTCCTCAACTTCTCCTGAGTACGGGGATACCAGATGTGTGACACTTTTTTGCAGCCTAGGTGGGCAAAGGGGCCCACATTCCAAAGAGCACCTTTTGGATTTCATAGGTCATTTTTTACTGAATTTGATTTCAAACTCCTTACCACACATTTGGGCCCCTAGAATGCCAGGGCAGTATAACTACCCCACAAGTGACCCCATTTTGGAAAGAAGAGACCCCAAGGTATTCGCTGATGGGCATAGTGAGTTCATGGAAGTTTTTATTTTTTGTCACAAGTTAGTGGAATATGAGACTTTGTATGAAAAAAAAAAAAAAATCATAATTTTCCACTAACTTGTGACAAAAAATAAAAAATTCTAGGAACTCGCCATGCCCCTCACGGAATACCTTGGGGTGTCTTCTTTCCAAAATGGGGTCACTTGTGGGGTAGTTATACTGCCCTGTCATTCTAGGGGCCCAAATGTGTGGTAAGGAGTTTGAAATCAAATTCTGAAAAAAATGACCTGTCAAATCCGAAAGGTGCTCTTTGGAATATGGGCCCCTTTGCCCACCTAGGCTGCAAAAAAGTGTCACACATCTGGTATCTCCGTACTCAGGAGAAGTTGAGGAATGTGTTTTGGGGTGTCTTTTTACATATACCCATGCTGGGTGAGATAAATATCTTGGTCAAATGCCAACTTTGTATAAAAAAATGGGAAAAGTTGTCTTTTGCCAAGATATTTCTCTCACCCAGCATGGGTATATATAAAATGACACCCCAAAACACATTCCCCACCTTCTCCTGAGTACGGAGATACCAGATGTGTGACACTTTTTTGCAGCCTAGGTGGGCAAAGGGGCCCATATTCCAAAGAGCACCTTTCGGATTTGACAGGTCATTTTTTTCAGAATTTGATTTCAAACTCCTTACCACACATTTGGGCCCCTAGAATGCCAGGGCAGTATAACTACCCCACAAGTGACCCCATTTTGGAAAGAAGAGACCCCAAGGTATTTCGTTATGGGCATAGTGAGTTCATAGAAGTTTTTATTTTTTGTCACAAGTTAGTGGAATATGAGACTTTGTAAGAAAAAAAAAAAAAAAAAAAAAAATCATCATTTTCCGCTAACTTGTGACAAAAAATAAAAAGTTCTATGAACTCACTATGCCCATCAGCGAATACCTTAGGGTGTGTACTTTCCGAAATGGGGTCATTTGTGGGGTGTTTGTACTGTCTGGCCATTGTAGAACCTCAGGAAACATGACAGGTGCTCAGAAAGTCAGAGCTGCTTCAAAAAGCGGAAATTCACATTTTTGTACCATAGTTTGTAAACGCTATAACTTTTACCCAAACCATTTTTTTTTTACCCAAACATTTTTTTTTTATCAAAGACATGTAGAACTATAAATTTAGAGCAAAATTTCTATATGGATCTCGTTTTTTTTGCAAAATTTTACAACTGAAAGTGAAAAATGTCATTTTTTTGCAAAAAAATCGTTAAATTTCGATTAATAACAAAAAAAGTAAAAATGTCAGCAGCAATGAAATACCACCAAATGAAAGCTCTATTAGTGAGAAGAAAAGGAGGTAAAATTCATTTGGGTGGTAAGTTGCATGACCGAGCAATAAACGGTGAAAGTAGTGTAGGTCAGAAGTGTAAAAAGTGGCCTGGTCTTTCAGGGTGTTTAAGCACTGGGGGCTGAGGTGGTTAAAGGGGTTGGCCACTCTCCATGTATTTTCTGCAACTGTGTGGGAGGCAGGGAAAAAGGATATTTCCTAATATATGTATTTAAGTAGATATACCTATTTATTCAACAATCTGAAGCCACGCCCCCTGAGCCCCTCTCTGATGTGCAGCCAGTCCGTCCATTGCTACGAGACATGTAGAAGCTCCGTCCATGCCTACTGTGTAAATGAGCATGCGCTGCTTTTCCACATCGCATTGCAGCGCATGCCCAGTCTGCCCCTGCCATAGCATGCCCAGCTTGCCACAGAGTGCACGGAGGAAAGGTTCTGATCTCCACAGTTCGTGACTGTGGATATCAGAACCTTCTAAAATGTAGATATAATGTCCTTTCCCCCCCCTGCAGCCCTCAATGTGCCTCCATATTTTATAAGCGGGCGGGAAGACCTAGCTAATTTATTCACTTCACTTGCCTCTGTGTAATCTCGCACAGGCTCACTGGCAGAGGCATCGTCGAGCGAAGTGTGCATGCGCCGTCTTCCAGCGCACCTCGTTCGACGATGCCTCTGCCAGTGCTTCTCTGCAATTACACAGAGGCAAGTGAAGTGAATAAATTAGAGGAGAATCCCCGCCCCGTCTATCTTCCGAACTGTCTCCCATCTGCTAGCCTCGCCTCCCACCTCCTAGCCCCACCGCCCAGCTCCGCCTCCCACCTTCTAGCTCCGCCTCCCACCTGCTAGCTCCACCACACATGATTCCTCTGGATTGCCACAACCGCACCAGTAATGAAGTAAGTGACGTGAGGACAGTGCAGAGGTGTATGTGTGTGGAGGAGGGGGGTCACTCAGCTTTCCCAGGCTATTCCTCTGCACATATGCCATTCAGAACAGGAGGAAAGCTGGGTGCTATTATGTAATGTGACTCAGCTTTCCTGATGTCCTGCATGGCACAAGTGCAGAGGCATGAGAAGATATGATGGTGGGAGTTGTGTTACTCAGCTTTCTCAGACTATTCTCATGTCTCTCCACATGTGCCATGCAGGACAGCAGAAAAGCTGGGTGCTATTACATCATGTAATGTCACTCAGATTTCCTGCTATCCTGCAAGGCATAAATGCAGATAATAGGAACATGGAAAGGCAGGGGGGAGGGGGTCACTCAGCTTTCCCAGAAACTCATGTCTTTGCACATGTGTCATGCAGGATAGCGAGTAATGTCACTGTCTCCCAGCTGTCCTGCATGACACAGAGGATGGGGGAAGCGGGGCACTCACTTCCTCACACTTTTCTCATGTCTCTACGCATGTGCCATGCTGGACAGCAGGAAAGTTGGGTGGTATTACATCATGTAATGCCCCATATTCTTGTCAAAATATGCTGAACACCGCCGGAACCTACCAGATCCCATTCACTATAATGGGTCGGTTGGGTTCCGGCATGAGTACTGCCATTTTGTAGAACAAAAGACTGCTGCATGAGATGGGGCAGGTCGAGAAGTTAGGCGTATAGTGGGGGAGACTAGGAACGGGCATGGATGGGGGCCCAATCTAAATTCTTGCTATGGGGCCCAATGATTTCTATGTACGCCCCTGCTTTAGGGGGATCTGTGATGGATGACACTTATGGGGGATCTGTGGATGACACTGATGGGGATCTGTAGATGACACTTATGGGGATCTGTGGATGACACTGATGGGGATCTGTGGATGACATGGCATGTAGCTGGAGAGAGAAAAGTGGCCTTACCACAATGAAGGGTACAGTCTGTATATATAGGTGGCCGACAAAAAAGGGGCAGGTCAAATGGCGTGGTCAATAGGCGGAGTCAAGGGGGGCGGCAAAATTAGCTTTTGCCTAGGGTGGCAAAAATCCTTGCACCAGTTCTACACGTGATTCCCCAATCCTCCCCCCTGCAGCCCTCAATGTGCCCCCTTATTTTATTTACTTAGCGGGCAATTCCCCAATCCTCCCCCTCCTCTCCGTCTCTAATTTTCAGGATGGCCGAGCCGTTTAACCCCATCCATCCCGCGGTCCATAGGGACCGCGGTAAGAAAGGGGTTAACAGTGAGGGAGCTACCTCCCTCTCCCATCGGGTGCTGCTGTGCCTTTGCAGCCGCCCGATACTTGACAAGATCACAGAGGGAGGGCCCCTCCCTCACTCACCCATGAGCGGCTGCTCTGTTATGGAAGCCGCTGATGGTTACCATGGCAACCTGATGCCTTCACAGGCTTTCGGCTTGCCATGGTATAGCCAAGCTGGATCAGGCTTCTGCTAAAGGCAGCAGCATCTTGATCAGCCTGTGTGTAAAGTCACAGTACACTACAGTACACTATATAATGTACTGTAGTGTATTATATAGGCATCAGACCCACTGGATCTACAAGAACCAAGTGGGTCTGGGTAAAAAAAAAAAGAAAAAAAAAAGTGAATAAAAGTAAAAAAATATAAATTAATTCTTCTTATAGCCGCACATTTATCAGCGATTATAAAAAAAATTAATACACTACACGTTATATATCACCGCGTCCGTAACGACCTGATCTATGAAAGGGTCATGTTACTTTTCCAGAATGCCATAAAAAAAATAAAAAAATATGATGAAATAAAAAGTTTACCCACCTCACTTCCAAAAAAGGTAATAAAAGTGATTAAAAAAGTATGTACGCCAAAATGGTACCAATCAAACCGTCACCACATCCCGCAAAAAATGAGCCCTACATGAGACAATCGCCCAAAAGATAAATAAAATATAGCTCTCAGAATATAGACTCTAAAACTTTTATTTTTTTTATAAAATGTTTTTATTGTGTTAAAGTAAAAAAAAAAAAAAACATATTAGACATATTAGGAATCGCTGCGTCCGTAATAACCTGCTCTATAAAAATATCACATGACCTAACCCCTCAGGTGAACACTGTAAAAAAAAAAAATATGAAAACGGTGTAAAATAAGCCATTTTTTGTCATCTTACATCACAAAAAATGTAATACCATGCTATCAAAAAGGTGTATGCCCCCCAATATAGTTCTAATTAAACTGCCAACTCATCCCGCAAAAAATGAGACCCTACATAAGACAATTGTTAAAAAAATAAAAAAGAGCCCTTACATAAGACAGTATCCCAAAAATTGAATTGATAGCTATGAGATAGATAGATAGATAGATAGATATGAGATAAGACGAAAAAAAGCCAGCAGCACACCATAAATTTCAAAAGGAACACATGCGGTTTATTCACCCAGTGTCAGGTAGCAGCAACGTTTCAACCGCTTGTTGCGATTTCTCGGCCCCACTGTGCACTGGAGAGGTTACGGGTGGCCAAGGGGTAAATGTAGAGCTGTTGGAGCGTGATATGCACCCGCTTTCAGGATAAATTAGCCGATGGTGCAGAGATGCTCGGCAGCCGTGCGTCTATTCACATGCCTTGCTTTGCTCCGTCCCCTTAATAATGATCTTAAGTTATATGCTAAAATGCTGGCAAACAGATGGAAAGTCTTTCTGCCAGACCTCATATCGCCAGAACAAGTGGGGTTCGTCCCCGGAAGGGAGGGCAAAAACAATATCGCAAGAGTGATCCAACTTATACAAATAGCCAAAAGCTCAGCCTTGCACTTAGCTTTATTAAGCACAGATGCTGAAAAGGCATTTGACAGAGTAGATTGATAATTTATGTCACAGGAACTGTTAAAATTTGGCATTCCTGCTCCTTTTATTGATGGAATAATGGCTATGTACAGGAACCCAACGGAACGGGTCATGAAAAACGCTACTCTTTCTCCCCCATTCAATATATCTAACGGGACGCGCCAGGGTTGCCCGATGTCCCCATTGCTATTTGTCCTAGTCATAGAACCTCTTCTGCAGGCTTTTAGACTATCAGAGGAGATTAGGTAGGTACCCATATACATCAACTAGCAGCATTTGCTGATGACATTTTATTATTTATCGCAAATTCGGAACAAGCTTTCCCTGTAATTATGTCGCTCCTCCAGGTCTTTAGCGTAATTTCTCCGTAAATCTCTCCAAGTCAATAGTTCTTAATGTCTCCATAGATCAGCGACTACAAAAGAGCCTACAACAAGTAACTCCATTCCAATGGACTACACAGTCGATAGTGTTTCTGGGAATAAAAATCAACCCAGATTTCTCGTCTTTATTTGCAGCTAACTTTCAGGGCCTGCCGAAGACTCTGGAGGACATGCTAGGATCCTGGGAAATACCCATTGTTTCCTGGTTCGGATGAAAGACTCTTCTAAATACAATTTTGTTCCGCAAGGTGCTGTATTATTTACAAGCTCTACCAATCCCTATCCCACAAGCGTTCTTCAAACGTTTACAAAATGTCTTCTCATCCTTCTTATAGGGGAAGGAGGGCAGACCCAGGCTACCTCATAAGTATTTAATTCAACAACTTAACCACTTGCCATCTGGGCCATTTGCCCCCTTCCTGACAAGGCCTAATTTTGCAAAACTGACATATATCATTTTATGTGGTAATAACTTTGGAACGCCTTTACTTATCCAAGTCATTCAGAGATTGTTTTCTCGTGACACATTGTACTTCATGATAGTCATAAATTTGAGTCAAAATATTTCACCTTTATTTATGAGAAAATCCCAAATTTACCAAAAATGTTGAAAAATTCACAATTTTATAAATTTCAATTTCTCTGCTTTTAAAACAGAAAGTGATACCTCATAAAATATTTATTACTTAACATTCCCCATATGTCTACTTTATGTTGGCGAAATTTTGGATGTCATTTTATTTTTTTAGGACGTTAGAAGGCTTAGTTTAGAAGCAATTCTTCCAATTTTTAAGAAAATTGCCAAAACCCACTTTTTAAGGACCAGTTCAGGTCTGAAGTCACTTTGTGGGGCCTACATAGTGGATACCCCCATAAATGACCCCATTGTAGAAACTACACCCCTCAAGGTATTCAAAACCGATTTTACAAACTTTGTTAACCCTTTAGGCGTTCCACAAGAATTAAAGGAAAATGGAGATCAAATTTTTAGATTTCACTTTTTTGGCAGATTTTCCATTTTAATAAAAAAAATTCTTTAACACATCGATGGTTAACAGCCAAACAAAACTCAATATTTATTACCCAGATTCTGCGGTTTACAGAAACACCCCACATGTGGTCATAAACTGCTGTATGGTCACACGGCAGGGCACAGAAGAAAAGGAACTCCACATGGTTTTTAGATGCCATGTCCCATTTGAAGCCCCCTGATGCACCCTTACAGTAGAAACTCCCAAGAAGTGATCCCATTTTGGAAACTAGGGGATAAGGTGCCAGTTTAATTGCTACTATTTTTGGGTACATTTTTTGATCATTTATTATAGCACTTTATGGGGCAAGGTGACCAAAAAATTGGTTGTTTTAGCACAGTTTCTATTTATTTATTTTTACAGAGTTCACCTGAGGGGTTCAGTCAAGTGACATTTTTATAGAGCAGATTGTTACGGACGTGGCGATACCTAATATGTATACTTTTTCTTATTTATTAAAGTTTTACACAATAATAGCATTTTTGAAACAAAAAAATTATGTTTTAATGTGTCCATGTTCTGAGAGCTATAGTTTTTTTTATTTTTTGAGAGATTTTCTTATGTAGGGGCTCATTTTTTGCGGGATGAGGTGACGGTTTTATTGGTACCATTTTGTGAGACATACGCGTTTTTGATCACTTGGTGTTGCACCTTTTGTGATGTAAGATGACAAAAATAGCTTGTTTTGACACAGTTTTTTTTTTTTTTTTTTTTTTTTTTTTACGGTGTTCACCTGAGGGGTTAGCTCATGTGATATTTTTATAGAGCTCGTTTTTACGGACACGGCAATACCTAATATGTATACTATTTTTTTCACTTTAATACAATAATAGCATTTTTGAAACCAAAAAAATTATGTTTTAGTGTCTCCATGTTCTAAGAGCTATAGTTTTTTTTTTTTTTTTTGAGATTTTCTTATGTACGGTCTCATTTTTTGCGGGATGAGGTGACGGTTTTATTGGTACCATTTTGTGGGACATACGCGTTTTTGATCACTTGGTGTTGCACCTTTTGTGATGTAAGGTGACAAAAATTGCTTGTTTTGACACCTTTTTTTTTTTTTTTTTTTTTTACGGTGTCTACCCGAGGGGTTAGGTCATGTGATATTTTTATAGAGCTGGCTTTTACAGACGCGGCAATACCAAATATGTCTATTTTATTTTATTTTTTCTATTTTTAACATTTTTTTTTATTTGGGGAATTTTTTTTTTACATGTGAAACCTTTTTTCTATTTTATTTTTTCAACCCTTTATTTTTGTATTTTTTATTTTACACTTTTCGTCCCCCATAAGGTCATACAAGACCTCTGGGGGACATTTACTTCACTTTTTCTTTTTTTTTTTCACTGTTGATTTCTCCTGTAACTGGGGCTGACATAGTAGCCCCAGTTACAGAAGAAATGCACCCCCCAGAGAGGCTGTACAGCATAATTCTGCGCTGTACAGCCTCAGAGCAGGGCTGATCGAGGTCTCTGAAAGACCTCACACAGCTCCTGCACTCTCCGGTCCCGGGGGTCACATGACCGCCGGGGCGGAACAGGAAGCGCATAGCGCTTCCTGCTCTGCATACACAGCGCTCGGCGAGCGCTGTGTATGCAGCGATCCAGAAGGCAGGGACACCGCACTGTCCCTGCCTTCTCTCTGGGTTGCCCTGCTGTCACTGACAGCGGGCAACCCGATCAGCAGCTGCACGATTAGCGCGCAGCTGCACTTTCTTAACGGACGTTTTAAAACGTCCATTCAGAAATAGAGAACCACCTCCCGGACGTTTATAGTCTATGGGCGGACGGGAGGTGGTTAAAAGGGGAGGCCTGTGAATTCCGGATCTATATATTTACTATAAGGCAATTATCTGCTCTAGATGCCTGGATTTGTTCCGGTCCCCCGCAGGACGAATTGACATAACTATGGAAAATGATATGTCAAATATCCCACTGCGCTCTCTCTTATTCCTAGACCGCTCTTTAGTTTGTATAATGCTACGAACCAATAGTGCATTAACCCATTATGCGCTAAAAATCTGGATTGAATCTAAGTTTCTAAAAAATTTAGCACCTCATCACCTACTTATTATGCAAATAAGAGATGTACTTTGTGCTTTATCACCAAACTTTTGGGCAACTCTAACAGACACAGCAAAATTATTAAATATCCCCTTCTGTCCCTTTGCCCAGAAGATGTCATCCCCTCATATAAGAGCTTAAGAGAAAACCCATTAGTAAAGTCCCTCTCCACCTTTCAACTAGGTCACATTTTACAATTTGTTAAAAAGAAACTAGTCATTCCTCCAAAAAACACTGAGTTATCAGTTTTTGAGACACTAGCTTTACAAATTAGAGACCCCCCAAAAAAAGATATCCAAATTATATAATGCTCTAGTCTGTCTCATGGTCCCCAAAAAATACCCCTTTATTTCCTCTTCAGAAAAGGAATTACATATTCAGTTCACAGAACAGGAATTTAATGTATTATTATCAAACTTCACCAGGGTGTCCAGGTGTGTCAAGCTGCAGGAAAACAGCTACAAATTACTGACTCAATGGTATTACACGCCTCTGCGTCTCCATCAAATGTTTCCTGATGTTAGTCTTATTTGCTGGAGATGCAATAGCGCAATTGGCACCTATGGTCATATTTGGTGGACCTGTCCTAAAATCATAGTATATTGGACCAAAATATATTCTACGTTATCCAATCTTTGTAAGAAGACAATCCTGGTATCTCCAAAAATGTGTTTTTCTGGTCTATTTAATGGTTTCAAAGGTCTAAAATACACTTAAATACTATGTCACATATTACTAGCTACGATTACTAATAGCTACTTTATGCAATTCAACATTGGACAAATAGGGGAGATCAGCTCTACCAACTGGAACAGTTGGCGCACTGAGAAAAACATACTCCACAAAAGTTTGAGGTAATCTGGCAGCCAAGGCAGGAATTCTGTGGTTTTCAAACACCCTAATTCAACAGCTTCAAGTACAAAGCATTTTACCTTCTAGTCCTGTCTTATATATCCATTTTGTCTATAGAGGACACAAAACCCATTAGCTGATGGAACTGAGATGTAGCTCTCCCCCTGCTCCCTTCCTTCCCCCTCCCCCCTTTGCTACCCTTTTATTAAACCAAAAAACAGAAAAAAACATGGAGCTCATAAGTACAATAAGTAAAATATTTTATTACATATACAATATATAACAGACATCATGCCGTTAAAAAAAAGGAGGAAGTGACAAAAAAAGCACCATCCCAGCTCTACACAGACCCCACTAGTTGTTGTATACAATATAGAAAAGATGCTGAGTAAAAGAATATCACGATGAATCAGCAATATCAGGATCATGAACGGTGGTTACCATCACAATGACCAATAACGCATATGTACACACAGGCCCCAAGATGATAAAGGACACGATCCCAAACAGAACAATGTAATAAAGTCGACTCACCAAATAACCGGACTGTGAGGACCAGGAAGGCGCTACCCTGACGGCGTTTCGGCATGCCTGTGTGTACATATGCGTTATTGGTCATTGTGATGGTAACTATTGTTCATGATCCTGTTATTGCTGATTCATCGTGATATTCTTTTACTCAGCATCTTTTCTATATTGTATTCAACATCTAGTGTGGTCTGTGTAGAGCCGGGATGGTGATTTTTTCTGTCACTTTCTCTTTTTTTTAACGACATGATGTCTGTTATATATTGTATATGTAAAAAAATATTTTATGTGTACTTATGAGCTCCATGTTCTTTCTGTTTTTTTGTTTGGTGTATTTGGGAGCTTGTACCAAGCTACTGTATATGGGTTTCCCTCTATTGGCCACAACACTTGTTGCTACATTATGCTTTATGGTATTAGGGACATTTATGGTTGTTTGAATTAATACCCTTTTACTACCCTTACACCCCTGCCCAACCATATTTATGTTATTTTTCAATGTGCTTCAATATTGTACTATGTATACTACGCCAAAGATTGTTTTATACGAATAATTGTGACTTCACTGTCGCTATGTGATTCCTTGCACTAATGTGAATATCCTTCTGTTAATGCAGTCTTGATATGTTGTACATGATCTTAAATGTTCAAAGAATGTTATACATTAAAATCCAATAAAAACTATAAAAATAAAAAAAATACGTATCTATCTACTACTGTAGAGTTAGTACTCTTAGGGAATTGTGCTAATGTGCGGCCCTCAGAATATACTGTAATAATCCAGTATGAATAAATAAAAGCAAATACCAAGGGAAACAATTGGCTACTAAGGAAACATACAGTAATAATCAAAATGTATAATAGTTGTGTAGGAAATGGTACCAATTATGGCATCAATTACTGAGCAGAATACCTTGAATTCAATTGATTTCCTAAACCGCAGTATTGCGGCAAGCAATGGGAATTTTCTTGGACAATAGGCTGAAGTAATTTATCTACACCCAATTGCTCTTGATATGTTACAAAAATCCTCACTAAAATACGTCTGTACTTTTTGATGTTAGACATAATCTTTAGTGACAAAAAGAAATCAGACACAATACACTGAACTACAACGCATTGTGGAAATTGAGAAGATGGAAAAGACAGTCTTGACAGCATATTGTGGAGAACTTTTTTCATGAGCTGTCACTCAAATGATTGGAGTGGTTTGTGGCAGTAATTGAACTGCAGTTTCTTCTCTGCACTACATATGCTAAGATAAACTAAACCTTTAAAAAGTATTAAAGTAAAAATAGAGAGGTAACACCAAGAAATTAATATTTTTCATCTAGTCCCCAAGAGCTTCTTCTAGACAATGGAATGGGTTTCAGTGTAATTTTTTTCTATCCTTTTCAAATTGTAACCATTGTACTGTTAAATAGACATCTTAATATAGTCCCCTCCATTCCTCATTAGTAAAGCTTTGATAGAAGGGATATATGTTTAGATAACTGTGGACACCATTAGGGGTGAGTATATAGTAGATGAAGATGGTTAAAGGTCACTTTACACATGCCAATGATCGGGGCAATTTTATTGGAAAGAAGCGTTCCTGAGACCACTCATTCGCCATAATTGCCTTCTGAAAAGGTTCACCCAATGAACAAGCAAATGCTCATTTCTGGGCAGCAGATTGTGCTGTCTAAACAATCTGCTGCCCAGAAGCAATGATTCGCCATGAGCAATTGCAGTGGAGTTGATCACTGCATTTAAATGGAGGCAATTATCGGGAGCAAATGGATTATTCTTAATAATTGCCTGTTGTGTCAGTCCATGCAAAGGGACCTTAAAGTTTTTTTCTTTTTCTATCAACATGTTTTAATTAGGTGTAGCTGTAATTGTGTAATGGGAGCAAACTGCTTTATGCACAATGACACATGCAAACATTGCAAAACATGAATAAATGTAAACCGCATTACTGCTATACTTACTACAGTCAGGTCCATAAATATTGGGACATCGACACAATTCTAACATTTTTGGCTCTATACACCACCACAATGGATTTGAAATGAAACAAACAAGATGTGCTTTAACTGCAGACTGTCAGCTTTAATTTGAGGGTATTTACATCCAATTCAGGTGTAGAAATTACAACATTTTGCATATGTGCCTCCCACTTGTTAAGGGACCAAAAGTAATGGGACATAATAATAATCATAGATCAAACTTTCACTGTGTAATACTTGGCTGCAAATCCTTGGCAGTCAATTACAGCCTGAAGTCTGGAATGCATAGACATCACCAGACGCTGGGTTTCATCCCTGGTGATGCTCTGTCAGGCCTCTACTGCAACTGTCTTCAGTTCCTGCTTGTTCTTGGGGCATTTTCCCTTCAGTTTTGTCTTTAGCAAGTGAAATGCATGCTCAATCTGATTCAGGTCAGGTGATTGACTTGGCCATTGCATAACATTCCACTTCTGTCCCTTAAAAAAATCTTTGGTTGCTTTTGCAGTCTGCTTTGGGTCATTGTCCATCTGCACTGTGAAGCGCCGTCCAATGAGCTCTGAAGCATTTGGCTGAATATGAGCAGATAATATTGCCTGAAACACTTCAGAATTCATCCTGCTGCTTTTGTCAGCAGTCACATCATCAATAAATACAAGAGAACCAGTTCCATTGGCAGTCATACATGCCCACGCCATGACACTATCACCACCATGCTTCACTGATGAGGTGGTATGCTTAGGATCATGAGCAGTTCCTTTCCTTCTCCATACTCTTCTCTTCCCATCACTCTGGTACAAGTTGATCTTGGTCTCATCTGTCCATAGGATCTTGTTCCAGAACTGTGAAGGCTTTTTTAGATGTCGTTTGGCAAACTCTAATCCGGCCTTCCTATTTTTGAGGCTCACCAATGGTTTACATCTTGTGTTGAACCCTCTGTATTCACTCTCGTGAAGTCTTCTCTTGATTGTTGACTTTGACACACATACATCTCCCTCCTGAAGAGTGCTCTTGATCTGGCCAACTGTTGTGAAGGGTATTTTCTTCACCAGGGAAAGAATTCTTCGGTCATCCACCACAGTTATTTTCTGTGGTCTTCCGGGTCTTTTGGTGTTGCTGAGCTCACCAGTGTGTTCCTTCTTTTTAAGAATGTTCCAAACAGTTGTTTTGGCCACACCTAATGTTTTTTGTTTTGTTTTTTCAGCCTAATGATGGCTTGCTTCACTAATAGTGACAGCTCTTTGGATCTCATCTTGAGAGTTGACAGCAACAGATTACAAATGCAAATAGCTGTCACAACGGGGAGTGGGGAAAACCCCCACTGTGCAATAGCTGTGGCTGCAACGCCAGATAGCAAGGAACAGGGAGCAGGTCACCTCCTAATGTAACCCTGAGCTGTCCCTAGACTCCTAGCGCATGAGCCGCCTCAGAAGGTAAGGTGGCTCATGCTCACCAACCTAGGACCCTGCTATCCCTGCTACGCCCTAGGCCTGATGACAGGGCAGAGAATACCTGTGCATCCACGACACGGATGACAGGCGTCTCCAGAGGCCCAGTAGCTGACAGGATGCAAGGCTATGGGTGAAGAAGTATGGCAGGTAAGTCACGCAGCAACATAACAATGCTATCTACACTTACCTGCCGCAGCCGAGATGGACGGGGGCTCCAGGCTGGGAAACCCACAGTCTTGCCTTCGCTTAACCCCTCCGGGAAACCACGCCCCTTCTGGAGCCGTCACACACCACAATCAAACCTCCAAGCAAAACCCACACCATAACTACATACACCAGGTGGGGGGAGGAATGAAAGAAACACACCGGAGGGGACAACAGACACAGCAAAGGAAACATAATAATAAATAAGGGTGACTCACACAGACATAATCACAAACAGCCCAGGAGCAGAGTTCCACACCAAGCTGACAACCAAAATCAAACTGACCTTCAGGCTCCACCACACCAACATATAAGGAGGCCTGAGGTCACACCCACCACACCTACCAGACACACTTTAACCCTGTGCATACCAAAATGGGGAAACACCATATCCAAGGAAAAGTGCCTCACATGCAAACCACATTGCCAAAGGCAACCGCATGTGAAGACACAACCACGGGTCGTGACAATAGCACACTTGAAATGAATGCTGGACCTTTTATCTGCTCATTGTAATTGGGATAATGAGGGCATAGCACACACCTTGCCATGGAACAGCTGAGAAGCCAATTGTCCCATTACTTTTGGTCCCTTAACAAGTGGGAGGCACATATGCAAACTGTTGTAATTCCTACACCGTTCACCTGATTTGGATGTAAATACCCTCAAATTAAAGCTGACAGTCTGAAGATACAGCACATCTTGTGCGTTTCATTTCAAATCCATTGTGGTGGTGTATAGAGCCAAAAATGTTATAATTGTGTTGATGTCCCAATATTTATGGACCTGACTGTATATGAAAATTGGAAGCTTTTAGTGCATATTTTTTATCAAGAATATGTCAGGCCCATCTATCAATGACAAGGTGGCTTCTATCTGACATGAGCTACACAACCAGACTTGCCTCTCCTGGGATTTTGGCCTACAAATTTCAGGGCAATGTACAGTCGTGGCCAAAAGTTTTGAGAATTACATAAATTTTGGAAATTGGAAAAGTTGCTGCTTAAGTTTTTATAATAGCAATTTGCATATACTCCAGAATGTTATGAAGAGTGATCAGATGAATTGCATAGTTTTTCTTTGCCATGAAAATTAACTTAATCCCCAAAAAACCTTTCCACTGCATTTCATTGCTGTCATTAAAGGACCTGCTGAGATCATTTCAGTAATCGTCTTGTTAACTCAGGTGAGAATGTTGACGAGCACAAGGCTGGAGATCATTATGTCAGGCTGATTGAGTTAAAATGGCAGACTTGACATGTTAAAAGGAGGAAGATGCTTGAAATCATTGTTCGTCCATTGTTAACCATGGTGACCTGCAAAGAAACGCGTGCAGTTATTGTTGCGTTGCGTAAAAATGGCTTCACAGGCAAGGATATTGTGGCTACTAAGATTGCACCTCAATCAGCATTTTATAGGATCATCAAGAACTTCAAGGAAAGAGGTTCAATTCTTGTTAAGAAGGCTTCAGGGCATCCAAGAAAGTCCAGCAAGCGCCAGGATCGTCTCTTAAAGAGGATTCAGCTGCGGGATCGGAGTGCCACCAGTGCAGAGCTTGCTCAGGAATGGCAGCAGGCAGGTGTGAGCGCATCTGCACGCAGAGTGAGGCGAAAACTTTTGGAAGATGGCCTGGTGTCAAGAAGGGCAGCAAAGAAGCCACTTCTCTCCAAAAAAAACCATCAGGGACAGATTGATCTTCTGCAGAAAGTATGGTGAATGAACTGCTGAGGACTGGGGCAAAGTCATATTCTCCGATAAAGCCTCTTTCCGATTGTTTGGGGCATCTGGAAAAAGGCTTGTCCGGAGAAGATAAGGTGAGCGCTACCATCAGTCCTGTGTCATGCCAACAGTAAAGCATCCTGAGACCATTCATGTGTGGGGTTGCTTCTCATCCAAGGGAGTGGGCTCACTCACAATTTAGCCCAAAAACACAGCTATGAATAAAGAATGGTACCAAAACACCCTCCAACAGCAACTTCTTCCAACAATCCAACAACAGTTTAGTGAAGAACAATGCATTTTCCAGCACGATGGAGCACCGTGCCATAAGGCAAAAGTGATAACTAAGTGGCTCGGGGACCAAAACGTTGACATTTTGGGTCCATGGCCTGGAAACTCCCCAGATCTTAATCCCATTGAGAACTTGTGGTCAATCCTCAAGAGGCGGGTGGACAAACAAAAACCCACTAATTCTGACAAACTCCAAGAAGTGATTATGAAAGAATGGGTTGCTATCAGTCAGGAATTGGCCCAGAAGTTGATTGAGAGCATGCCCAGTCGAATTGCAGAGGTCCTGAAAAAGAAGGGCCGACACTGCAAATACTGACTCTTTGCATAAATGTCATGTAATTGTCGATAAAAGCCTTTGAAACGTATGAAGTGCGTGTAATTATATTTCACTACATCACAGAAACCACTGAAACAAAGTTCTAAAAGCAGTTTAGCAGCAAACTTTGTGAAAACTAATATTTGTGTCATTCTCAAAACTTTTGGCCACGACTGTAGAATCCAGCTATGGAATACTCTGATTAAAGTACTAGTGTTTGGAGGCCAAAAGCCCTAGAAAAATAAGACTGATAGTGTAAGTCCCATCTCATAGAAGTCACCTTGATGCTGTTAGATAGGCCCAGCACATTCTTGATCAAAAATATGCGCAAAGAGCTTCTAATTTTAAGTAATTTTTTAAGTCTAAATTTATAATAAGTATAGCAGTAATGCAGTTTACATTTATTCTTGTTTTCAATGTTTGCATATGTCTTTGTGCATGTACCAATGTGCTGCTACTTGTAGTCCTTGTTTGCTTAGCGTACACAGGCACTCTCTTTATATATAGTTTGGAGATGCTGATCTAACTTTCTTTTGCATTGTAATTTTGTAATGTATTTCTTTTACCTTTATTGCTCCTACCTCCCGTTCTAGGCTGTAGTCACATGACCATGTCCTTGCAACTTTTTCCTATTCCCTGTAATGTTATGTCCACATAAATGTCTAAGCAGAATCAGGGGCAGTGATATGGGAGTATATATGTAACTAGCTGGGTAGAAGGAGTTAAAAACTAGCTGGACATTATTAGAGGCAGTGCTGGAGCTGTGTCAGAGAAAGGAAAGATGCATCACAGGTTTGATTGGATACAACAACAGGATGTAACAAACCAGAGTGATGAAAATTGTGAAAAATGTAAAAAGAGCATGCAGCTAGAATATATCTTCAAAACCATAGTAATCCTTGAAAACCCAGTCAATAATTATATGCTTGTTTACTGATAGGTTTACAAATTAATTCTTAATTATTTACCCATTCCTTCAGGAATGTACTACCATACCTGTATGTTTCATAGGTCACATTACATTTATGCGACATTTAAGTCACATATATGTAGCTTACTGTATACCTGGGATAATGAACTGTATACTGTATCTGCTTTCTAAAGATCTACATATAAATGCATTCTAATGACATGTCTTTATTCCCCACCACTTACTATTGTCTAAAACGAAAACATCACAAACCTAGAGGAGACAGACAGAAGGTGTGCCGGATTTATCACAGTAGCTCATATTGTGTGACATGTAAGGATAGGGGCACAAGTTACAGTTTTGGAAGACAACATCATAAGTATATTTTTAAAAAAGAGAAGTTGTGTTGGTCCTTAATACTTTCTCTACTTATATGATCCACTCCTAATTTTGGTTTCCAAAACTGCATCTGGAAAACTAGCCCTATGTGGCTGTGCCCAAGCCACTGGGTGCATTTGTGTTCCTCCTGCTTCCTCTGCCAGCCCTCCTATCTCTTTCCTGATTGATAGAGCCAGGTTACTGCATAGTCATCTCACCAGGCTCTGGCAATCAATGAGAGGGAGGAGCTGGCAGAAGAAGCAGAAGGAGCAAGGGTGCACACAGTGGCTTGGTCCCTGCCTTCCATGCACTTAACTGCTCATTTGTATATGATTCACAGGTACTTTTTCCTCTAGATTGAAGCTATAGATCATTAAGTGAAAGGAATCATCACATTCAGCTCAGTTAGCCATTCAAGGCAATGTGTCTGGTTTAATAGTGAATTTCCTGGCGGGAGATTCCCGTGGAATGTCTTCATTCACCAAACTATATAATGCCATTAAGGTGTAAATGATGCAGTTTGGTATACCATACTCAGCCTGTCAGAGGTCATCTATGCCCTATTAAATAAATACAGTATTACTCTACCTTTATATTCTATGAAGGTAATACTTTGGATAGCTTTGCTAACTTCATGATCATTTACTGATTAGTAAGAACAAAATTTCATAGCAAGCCGTACAGTAAATCAATGTAAAGACATCAAGATTTTAACAGAGTCCAGAGACAGTCTAAAGACCTAATGATGTTTTAAGTATGAAAGAACAGCTGAAGGCAGAATATTTCAGTATAGGTCAACCCTAAATTAACCTTACACTGTAAAAGTATTAATATATCAAGGATAACAACCGCTAATCCACCTTCAACAGACTGCATACAATAAAGCAGCCATATGCTTAGAAAAATATGCAAAGACTGGTCTGTGCTGCATTCCAAGCCAAATACTGGAAATAGATAGTAGGCAGCTTAATATAAGCTTGCTTAAATCTTATGTTGTTCTCCTATGTATGTCTACCAGGAATTGTAATATGGTGAACAGATTCGGTTTCCCATAGATTAACTCTTACTAAAATTGATAGTAATAGATATATCTATTTACTTTTTAAGAATTCATAAGCTTGTGAATTACATTACCCAGAAATAGATCACTAATTCTAAAAAAGGTTAAGACTACAGATGAGCGAATTTCATGTTATGAAATTTGTTCATGCTTCGTTGGTGGTAAAAGCAGAATTGTGTTATGGATTCCGTTACCACGGACCAAAACGCAATTCTATGATGGAATGCCTTTAGAGTCATTTCGTTATTCATTCCATCATAATAGAAGTCTATGGGCTGCAAAACAGAGCGGTCCCATTTCCGTTATGCAGGAGAGGACTCAGGATCAGGAGAGGACTCCCCTGCATAACTGAAACAGGACGGATCCATTTTGCAGGCCATAGACTTCTATTATGATGGAATGAATAGAGAAATGCCTCTAAAGTCATAGAATTGCGTTATGGTCCGTGGTAACGGAATCCATAACGCAATTCTGCTTTTACCACCAAACAAAGCATGAACATATTTTAAAATATGAAATTCGCTCATCTCTAGCTAAGACTATCCAATTACTCCATATATTAACAATCATTTTTTATATGTACAAGACAGGAACACTTATTTGCAGAGAGGTCTTTTTTTCTTATGGGAGTCTCCTGGAAAGAAATACTGATTGACAATGCTTAAACTCACCATGGATATTGGATAAATGTTACACCACCATGCAATTACAGTAGAATGGTTGATCTATGTAGATATGTAAATGTGAGCCTTCCAAGTGGATTTCACACCTCACATTGAAAGAAATGAAATCTGCAGTTAAAATACACAAACAAAAGACTTGCAGAAGATATTAAATGGGTTGTCTGCTTTTTACTATTGATGACCTATGTTCAGGATACTGTAGGTCATCGATATCAGATTGGCAGGGGTCTGACGGCACCCCCACTGATCAGCTGTTTGAAGAGAATTCACTTGAACAGACAGAGCTGTCTAATAGAAGAGAATGGGGATTCCATACTTGTAATTACACCTACTCACATCTGCAATTGCAGCGGCGAGCAGGTAAACAGAGCAGTGAAGGCAGCGCTTGTATGAGTGCTGCCTTCTCTTCAAACAGTTGATTGGTGGGGGTACCGGGAGTTGGACCCCTCTGATCTGATATTAATGACCTGAGGATAAGTCATCAATAGCAAAAAGCGGACAACTCAGGGAGTCTGCAACTTCCCTCAAGCACTATCAACCACAGTACTATGACACCAACTCCAGGTTGCTACTTTATATATGTATATTCCCCCACGCCCCGGATTGCCCTTTTGTGCCACTCCACAGATTGTAATACATGGACAAAACTCATGAACCACTTGCACATAATGGAGATGACCCCCTGAGCATGAGCTAATGATTCCTCTCAACATATAAAGTAATGATTAGGAGTCAGTGTCAGCAGTACTACTCATGTAGTGGCAGTAAATATACAAAAAAGATTGCGGCACTTACCCAAAAAATCTTCTTTATTTCAAAATAATTAAAAGTGCCATTGTGGTACAGGAACCAAAGATGGAAAGTACCATCACAGAGGTTCATGCTTTTATTAGTTGCATCAGATCTACTGTTGATACCCCCTTCCAGGCTGGCACTAATTTGCCTACTTTTTATATTCAAGTTTTGAATGAAGTAAAAGCTCTTATACAGTACAGACCAAAAGTTTGGACA
The DNA here is from genome assembly GCF_905171765.1 of Bufo bufo. Taxonomy (NCBI): domain Eukaryota; kingdom Metazoa; phylum Chordata; class Amphibia; order Anura; family Bufonidae; genus Bufo; species Bufo bufo. The sequence goes on from NC_053390.1 coordinate 377,472,316, forward strand.
CACCTTCTCATTCAAAGAGTTTTCTTTATTTTCATGACTATAAAGGCATCAAAACTATGAATTAACACATGTGGAATTATATACATAACAAACAAGTGTGAAACAACTGAAAATATGTCATATTCTAGGTTCTTCAAAGTAGCCACCTTTTGCTTTGATTACCGCTTTGCACACTCTTGGCATTCTCTTGATGAGCTTCAAGAGGTAGTCCCCTGAAATGGTCTTCCAACAGTCTTGAAGGAGTTCCCAGAGATGCTTAGCACTTGTTGGCCCTTTTGCCTTCACTCTGCGGTCCAGCTCACCCCAAACCATCTCAATTGGGTTCAGGTCCGGTGACTGTGGAGGCCAGGTCATCTGGCGCAGCACCCCATCACTCTCCTTCATGGTCAAATAGCCCTTACTTTCAAAGTTTTCCCAATTTTTCGGCTGACTGACTGACCTTCATTTCTTAAAGTAATGATGGCCACTCGTTTTTCTTTACTTAGCTGCTTTTTTTTTGCCATAATACAAATTCTAACAGTCTATTCAGTAGGACTATCAGCTGTGTATCCACCTGACTTCTCCTCAACGCAACTGATGGTCCCAACCCCATTTATAAGGCAAGAAATCCCACTTATTAAACCTGACAGGGCACACCTGTGAAGTGAAAACCATTTCAGGGGACTACCTCTTGAAGCTCATCAAGAGAATGCCAAGAGTGTGCAAAGCAGTATTTAAAACAAAAGGTGGCTACTTTGAAGAACCTAGAATATGACATATTTTCAGTTGTTTCACACTTGTTTGTTATGTATATAATTCCACATGTGTTAATTCATAGTTTTGATGCCTTCAGTGTGAATCTACAATTTTCATAGTCATGAAAATAAAGAAAACTCTTTGAATGAGAAGGTGTGTCCAAACTTTTGGTCTGCACTGTATATCTTAAAAGTCATGATAATCTCACCATTGTGGAATTCTGTGCCTTGATATAGCTCAGTTACCAGAAGGACATTATTGTTAAGCCAGTTGACAAGGCGGGCAACATAGTTCTGATGACCAGGGACTATTATGAGAGCGAGGCTCTTAGATAATTGTGGTACCTATTCCCCATTATCTAATGACCCTGCTATCAAATATCTATAACAATTGCAGACCTGCTTATGAATTAAGGTGGAGAGGGGGATTCTCTCCAGGAAAAAGGCTGAAAAGCTGCTTTCCCTGCATCCACGTAAACCAGGGTGCCCCATGGTGGCAGGTATTGGCTCTGTTACAGAGCCTCTGTTAAAGTATGTGGACTGGCTATTACGCCCCATTCTGAAAAGAATACCTTTTCATTTAAAAAACACCAACAAATTTCTCTCCACGGGTTTGAATGGCATGATGAACTGGCCATGATAGATGTAAAAAGCCTCTAGACCCGTATCCCACAAGACTTAGGGTGCACTCTGTTTATAGGGTATTAAAGACTACAGAGAAGAGCGGGGAGTTCATATAATTTATAAGGGAAGGACTGACATTTGTTTTTACCCACAAAACATTTAGCTTTAATAGCAAGTGGTGAGCAAGGCAATGTGCACACCCCTCACATGAACTTTCACCAATGTATTTCTCGCCATGTTTGAAGAGACCTTCATCTTTTCAGTTCACAATCCATATGTCCAGCACATCAAGCTATTCCTTCGTTATGTGGACAATATATTTATCTTCTGGTTAGGTGATGATATTGCATTTCACAAATTTGTGAGCTACCTTAATCATTCCAACAATATAAATATGAGCTTTGCCTCACATTTTAGTGAGGAACATTTGGAATTCCTTGATGTGCTGGTGAGGATACATAATGGAAATATTGTAACAGAAGGGTACAGGAAACTTACTGCCAACAATGCTCTACTACATGAGGAATCCTTTTAAAATGCAGGTTGATTAATTCTATGCACGGTTATTAGAACGAGGGTATCCCCATGCATTGTTAGATGAGGCATTCAATCGGGCATACAAGCTAGTTTCCTTTCCAAATGGAAAGGAAAACTTAGTGTCTTGCGCCAGGAACCAATATTTTTCTGGGTAACTTCCCTTTAATAGAGTTGAGCAAAAATTAGCTTGCCTACATGAAAGGCCTTGGTTTGGGCTCTATTTCTTCTTGTGGAGGGCATTGAGTATGCATAAGGAGTATCGTAAGCCAGTCATTGTTCATCTTATTTTATGGGGAAAATATATGAAAATTTGCATATACTACAACTGCTGGCATCAGACAGGCTTAGTAAAGCAAATTTGAACATCTTTCTCAGAAAGAGAGTTGTCTGGCCTACAGTACTCCATACATGCATACTAGAAATTTTCCGTAATTAGAAAGAGTACTCCCCAGACAATGCACATATATTGCCCAAAAACCCAGAGTAGCATACTAGTCTCTCTCATTTGCCCAAAACTTATCAAGATTGAATAAAATGCAAACTTTTTGGGAAATTCAAGATGAATTCTGAACCAGCAGAATTAAGGTGCTCATCCTTAATTGCCATTATTATACCTACTGCTCAAAACCGCTCACCTTTCACTTCTGCATGCTGCTGTCAGATTCCCTTTAGGCTAATTTTCCCGTTATGATACGATGCGTGTAGCGAATGCATAGCATCCAGACTGAATCTTGACCCATTCATCTCAATGGGGAAATGCACATATTTTTCATGCATCATCTCTACTCTCTAAAAATTGCATCATGTTCTATATTGTGCATTTTTCATGCAGCCTTGGCTCCACAGAAGCGAATGGGGCTTGTGTGAAAAACGTAAGACATCCGGATGCAGTGGGTTTTTCACTGATGTATTTTGATGAAAAAGTATCAAAGTTGATTAAGTACAGAAGAGAACTGTTGGTGAGATGTTTCCTGTACTACGCCTGCGCCAAATACTGAAGTGCATGGCATAGCATGAGATTTCAGGGGAAGCCAAGGCCAAGGGTGATCATGCTTATACTGCTTGGCCCTGTCAATCAAAAGGCAGAGGGTGCGGCATTTACAGAGAGAGCTGAGCCTCTAGGTGTAATGGTAACTCCCCATTTGCACCTAGAGACTCATTTGCAGATATTAAAAATTAATTTGCGCCAGCAATGTGGGCACATATGAACATGACACCAACACAGATGCCTTCAGCTGCCAAGTGCACACGTAACTGGTCAGCCAGTTTCATAGGTACAAATCTGCTGACAGATGCCTTTTAGTGTTAATCGAGCACCAAAGTGCTCAGTGTTCGGGTGCTCAGGTCGAACACCTTGGGATGCTCAGGTGCTCTACCGAGCATCTAAGCACAATGGAAGTCAATGGGAGAACCCGAGCATAATAAACCAGGCACCCACTACTCTGAAGAGGGGAGGGTGCCTGGTTCATAGTAAAAGGTCAGAAATTGATGGAAACACCACTGAAATGGTTCAGGAACAGCATGGGGAGGATGTCTGGATGCATCTTGGACTCCCAGGTCGCTGCTGGGAACGATGTTGTCCGAGTAGTACAAATACTTTAGCTAGGGATAATGGTTTTCGGAACTGGGGCCCATTCGAAACTAGAGCATGGCACTCGAGCACATGCGGTACTTGGCCGAGTACAGCCATGTGCCGAGCATTGAGATGCTCAAGACGAACAGGTGTTCGGCCGAGCACGCTCGATCATCACTAGTTGCTAGTGTTCACGCCCCTGCTCATTTTTGTATGGCAAAGGATGCAAATTACAATTCTTTTGTCGTTCAAACTTTCCTCAAAAAGCGACAGACTGCGGAACCCCTTGGCAAGGGAGATTTATGCAAGGGTGTGCTCCGAGGAACAGTTGCGGGCCTGCTTGGTGTGGCCCGCCTTCTCCCTTTTGCCACCCCACTGCCTCTTTCAGCCTGTTGTGGTGCTGTGGATCCCTCCCCTCTGTACTTCTGTCCTCGTTCAGCTTGTCACCTTCCCAGGTTGGGTCAGTAACTTCATCGTCCACCACCTCCTCTTCCACTTCCTCACTCTGCTCATCCTCCTGACTTGTTGACCTAACAACAAATTCAGTTATTGACAACTGTGTCTCATCCTCATCATTAACCTCTTGAGACGTTGCCGTTGACTTATTGGCAACTGTGTCTCATCATCATCTTCCACCACCTCGTGAAACACTAATTGCCATTCCCCACCATCATCTTCTTGTGACTGTGGATGTTCAAGAGTTTGGGTATCAGGGCAAGCTTGTCGAGAGGCCCAAATGAAGGAATGGTGCTGAAAAGAGCTCCTCGGAATATCCGAGTGTGGGATCACTTGTTTGCCAATACTCTCTATAGTGGGAGGAAGGAGGATCAGGGTGAGGAATTTTTTGACCAGACTCTTGGCTACTGATACTGGACTTGGTGGAAGACAGGGTGGTGCTTAACTGACTGGAAGCATTATCTGCTACAATCCAACCGACCACCTGGTCGCACTGATCTGACTTTGAGAGCATTGTCCTTCACCACCCTGTAAACTGGGACATGAAGCTAAGTATCGTGGATGATTGTTTTTCTTGTGCTATGGCAGCAGGCACAGTTTCAACGCGCACACCATCATTATCACGGCCACTTCCCTGTTCCTTACTGTTCGCCTTCTTCATAATAAATGTTATATATGCTTGAAAGTATGTAACACGTACAGTAGTGTAGGATTTGTAAGTGTATGCGCAAAAAAAAAAAGAAGGTATTTGGGATGTGGAAACGTCACACAGGAGATATACCGCAGATAATGTAGCTGATGTAAGCAGCGTCTAATAAAAAATTACAGGAATGTAATAGGTATCTGGGATGTGGAAGCGTTACACAGGAGAAATACAGCAGATAATGTCGCTGATGTCAGCAGCGGCTAATAAAAAAAACTTACAGGGAATGTCACAGGAATTTGACATGTGGAAATGTTATACAGGAGATATACCGCAGATAATGTTGCTGATGTCGCCAGCGGCTAATAAAAAATGACAGGGAATGTCACAGGTATTTGGGATGTGGAAACGTTACATAGGAGAAATACCGCAGATAATGTCGCTGATGTCACCAGCGGTTAATAAAAAATTACAGGGAATGTCACAGGTATTTGGGATGTGGAAACGTTACATAGAATAAATACAGTAGATAATGTCGCTGATGTCAGCAGCAGCTAATATAAAATTACAGGGAATTTCAGAGGTATTTGGGATGTGGAAACGTTACACAGGAGAAATTCTGCAGATAATATCGCTGATGTCATCAGCGGCTAATAAAAAATTATAGGGAATGTCACTGGTATTTGGGATGTGGAAACGTTACACAGGAGAAATACTGCAGATAATGTCGCTGATGTAAGCAGCGGCTAATATAAAATTACAGGGAATGTCACAGTTATTTGGGATGTGGAAATGTTACATAGGAGATGTACCCCAGGTAATGTCACTGTCCGCAGCGGACACCATCTACGGAAAAAGTACACAGGATGTCACAGATATTTTTAGGATGTGCACATGTTACACAGTAGATGTAGTGCAGATAATGTCGCTGTCTGCAGCGGCCTTACTATTGCACGCTATTTAGCGCAGGATGCACTAAAAAATATATTTCTGCCACACACAATAGTCCTTAACCCTTTCATGACCAAGGGTCATTGATGCCTCAGTGTCCAGGTCAAATTTTATAAGACTGACATGCGTCACTTTATGTGGTAATAACTTTGGGACACTTTTATTTATCCAAGCCATTGTGAGATTCTTTTCTCGTGACACATTGTACTTCATGATAGTCATAAATTTGGGTCAATATATTTCACCTTTATATATGAAAAAATCCCAAATTTACCAAAAAGTTTTAAAAATTTGCTATTTTCAAAATTTCAATTTCTCTGCTTTTAAAACAGAAAGTGATTCCTCATAAAACATTTATTACTTAACATTTCCCATATGTCTACTTTATGTTGGCATCATTTTGGAAATGTCATTTTATTTTTTTAGAACGTTACAAGGCTTAGAAGTTTAGAAGCAAATCTTAAAATTTTTAAGAAAATTTCTAAAACCCAATTTTTAAGTACCAGTTCAGGTCTGAAGTCACTTTGTGGGGCTTACATAGTTGATACCCCCATAAACGACCCCATTGTAGAAACTACACCCCTCAAGTTACTCAAAACTGATTTTACAAACTTTATTAACCCTTTAGGTGTTCCACAAGAATTAAAGGAAAATGGAGAATACATTTCAAAATTTAACTTTTTTGGCAGATTTTCCTTTTTATAAAAAAAAAATCTTTAACACATCAAGGGTTAACAGCCAAACAAAACTCAATATTTATTACCCTGATTCTGCGGTTTACAGAAACACCCCACATGTGGTCGTAAACTGATGTAAAGGCGCACGGCAGGACGAAGAAGGAAAGGAACACCGTATGGTTTTTGGAAGGCAGATTTTGCTGGACTGGTTTTTAGATGCCATGTCCCATTTAAAGCCCCCCTGATGCACCCATCCAGTAGAAACTCCCAAAAAGTGACCCTATTTTGGAAACTGGGGGAAAAGGTGCCCGATTTATTGGTACTATTTTTGGGGGCATATGCCTTTATGATCGCTTGGTGTTGTACTTTTTGTGATGTAAGGTGAAAAAAATAGCTTTTTGGCATTGTTTTTATTTTTATTTTTTACGGTGTTCACCTGAGGGGTTAGGTCATGTGATATTTTTATCGAGCATGTTGTTATGGACGCGCCAATACCTAATATGTACACTTTTTTTTTTTATTTCACTTTAACACAATAATGGCATATTTGAAATAAAAAAAATGATGTTTTAGTGTCTCCGTGTTCTGAGAGCTATAGTTTTTTTATTTTTTGAGCGACTTTCTTATGTATGGTCAAATTTTTTTGAGGTGACGGTTTTATTGGTACCATTTTGTGGGACATACGCCTTTTTTATCGCTCTGTGTTGTACTTTTTGTGGTGTAAGGTGACAAAAATGGCTTTTTTGACAGTTTTTATTTTTTATTACTTTTAGTATTTTCACTTTTTTTTTATCAAGTCCCACTTGGATCTTGAAGATCCAGTGGGGCTGATGCCTGTACTATACTTTGCAATGCTTTTGCATTGCAAAGTACAATACTATCAAATGTCCTGTAGATGGCAACACTGGGCGCTTTTGCAAAGCGTCCGGTTGCCATGGCAACCATCGGGACGCTGCAATCACAGCGCGGCAGCCCCGATTTTTGAGAGAGGGAGCCCCCCCATAAGGGGTTACAGCAGAGTGTCAGCATACAGCTGACACTCGCTGCTGATGTCGACGACTCAGGAATGGAGCCGCCGACATCAAATAAAGCAGGGGGACCGCATCGGAACAGGAGGCACAGATAGGGGGCAGTGCTTTAAAGGGGGGCATGGCCAGCAGGAGGGGGCATATTTGGGGGTCTGATGCATGCATGGGGGGAGGCGGACCGCAGCAGGGGTACAAAAAATGGATGGGGGGGCGGGGATCGCAATCGCATCGGAGGCCAGGCTCACAGGAGGGATGGGGAGGTTGGAGGCGCACAGGAAGGGGGCAAAGATCGGGGCACAGATGGGAGGCTTCATTACACATTACCTGATTTCAGGCTCTGATCTGCAGAGCGCAGATCAGAGGATGAAACCGGCATTTTAACACTGCCGCGATCCGATTGGTTAGTCTGCACAGATTGGTTAGTTTGCACTCTGATTGCTCACTTGCCGGCATTACTGAAATGTATGCTGTCCCTGACAGCAGCAGGGCAGGGGAAGAAGCTTTAATCCAAGCGCTTTGCAGCGCTTGGATTAAAGAACTGCCTGACGTCTATACACGTGGTAGCTGCATGGGGCATGTGCAGCTATCACGTATATATACAGATTGCGGTCGGGAAGGGGTTAAAAGGACTTTTGGGTCTGTAAAGTTTTAGAAGTTTATCGCAGGTTGCGCTAAAATATATATATTGCTGCTGCCACACACAACAATAGTCCTTAAGAGGACTTTTGGGTCTCTCACAAGTTTTTCAACTTAAAAAAAAAAAATGTCACTCCCTACACTATCTTTCCCTTCTTCAGCACAGCTCTCCCTGACTAACACTGAGCCAAACACATGTCATCGGTTGCTATATAGAACCTGATGGCGCGTTCCGGCCAGCCAATCACTGTAATGCCAGTAACCAACATGGCTATGGCATTACAGTGAAGGGTAGTACTTACCTGCAACAAAACAAACGTGCGGGAAGGAGACTCGAGCATTGCGCTCAAGCACATGTGGTATTTGGCCAAATACCGCTATGTGTCAAGCATCGAGCTGCTCGAGCCGAACTGGCGTTCGGCCGAGCATGCTCGATTAACACTAATGCCTTTTAAACTAATGTAAAAATTTTCAAGGAATATCATACTTCTATTACACTTTAACATTTTATTTTATTCACGTGTGTTATTTTTACAATAATTATTAATTGTAGTATTTGTTTAATGTGAAGAAAAAAAAAGATTTATTTGCAGACTAAACTAGATAATTTGTGGATGCAATAATGGAATGTCAGAAGGTTTTTCTGATAAAAGTTAAAAGGATTATAAAAGGCAAGGTCACTTTGAAGCACAGTAAGCTATGTGCTGATGACACATATTTCCAAGTAGGATATATATTGTTCAATAATACGCTGCTGGAAAGATCATGCTATCTGTTTTATTAGCTCCAAAGAATTGAAAGCTTTGACATTGGTCTAACTATGGTGGATTCTAAATCAGTATTTTATCTCAGAGAAAATTCATATGACTTGACTTTTAATAGCCTTGACCTGTTTACTGCAAACCCGTGTAATGAATTTCCTAGACCAGCGATCATTACACTATATATTGATCTAATCTATGGATTTCATTCATGTTTATGTGCTTATTGCTCACATTTCATTTAATTTGTTTCTAACTAAACATTTGATTTCTTCACATTGCATACAGCAGTTAAATGCAGATTCCAATGCTTAATTGCTGGGAATAGACAGTCCAGGTTTTTGATAACTTTTTTGATGTTTTATCTAGGAAGTAGATTTATTCTATTTTATTTATTGTATAAAATGTTTTCCTGTACAAGCACCACTACATTTTCTAAAGGGTTAAAATGGCTAGAAGTTATACTTCTTTCAAAGATGCCGCTCCCGATCCAATTAGAAATTAACACATTAATTTGACAATTCAACTTTTTCAAATAGTTCTGATTTTAATAAAAAGGAAAGAAAGCAGATTTTCCAGGCAATAAGAGCATTTTCAATTCAGATCAAATGTATTCAGATCTGAGCTGAAATGAACCTGAGAAGAAGTCCTCTGCATTATGTGTGCTTGCCCATGAGTCCTCTCAATGCAATTCATGGCTGGATCGTGCTAAAAAAGCACAAGAATGGGTGTGGGTGTTGACATACAAGTTATTGATTTGGGGTCAGCAGCATATATTCTATTTAGGTATCACTATACTTAATAGGGCTAGAAGGAGATGACCGATTCCCTTTTAATGTATCTGACTATAGTCTTCTTCAGGTTATCAGCCTCTGAATAGTGCCCTAATAGTCATTCTGATCCTATCAGCACATCTTTATTTGGATCCAGATAAATGAATTCTCATTGTCTAAATGTATGCCCGTGTCCGATCCTGAAACAAAAAATGCTAAGCTATTCTGCAGTGTGTCTCTACCTCGACAGATGGTGTTTAGCATGTGCAGATGTAACCTCTCTTATAAAATTACTTGCTCTACATCTGCACAGTTATGACTACAACATTTAGTCATGAAAAATACCTCTCATTTTATTCACCTGTTTGTTGACTTAAACAAAGTGAGTACATTTTCCAGAAAAACTGCTGAGCAAATTAAACCTTGTTTTCATTACCAGATGACTACAATAGGCTTTTTTTTTTTTTATCTTGAATGTAATTTTCCAACATATTTTTATTGACTTGGCAAATCTTAGATCATTGCATTTTCTCTGGATGGATCTTTCTGAAGAATGAAAGCCTCAAATTATTTTAAAATTAAACAGTAGCAAGAAAACTAATAAATATGTTGTTATAGATGCATTAAAACTCAGTAGGGTTTAGCTTTAATGGTTGCAACAAAATTCTCATTAAGTCTTTGGCCTTGTGCCTCACTGCATGGGGCAAGCATATTATAATGACCAGTTGAAGCACTCCCTATCGTCATTCTGCTGCTTTCATTCTACAACCCTGCTGTGAGCTCACTGTACAATATTAAGATTGTTGCAAGCGTTTCAGTTTTTGTAATAGATATTGCAGCATAGTTCAAGTACAGTAATTATTTCACTTTATATACTTTTAAGGCAGTTGAGCATAACAGCTTGTGAAGGACATGAATTATATTATATCTAATAATTTAATCTACATATGCTTTGTGAATATATTGAACACAGTGTGTTATCAATTTTAGATTATGATGTATCTCCCTATATTCCTATGTTCTATCAGGCAGGATTTAGACCTCCAGATTTCAGATGCATGTCCCAGTCTGACTGTGGATTTAAACACCTGAACTCACAGCATCATAGATCTCTATGATGCTGTGAGCTCAGGTCATTAAATCTATGGCCGTGCCAGGACATAGATCTGGAACCTAGAGTCCAGACATGTCAATTCCTATTCCCTTTTTGTAAGAAACATTCCTGAAAATAAGCTTATCTCCTTATCTCAGGACTGACAAAATCTGCAGAGGAATCTGGCAGCAGAAATTCAATTCCCTTACCACACCACAGGATAAAACATTTCATTGTGCCCAATGAAATCAGTGGATTGTGCTTGAAATTCTTTGAGGGGTTGTTTATCTTTGGGGGACCTTTCTGTCAGACCCTCATCCAAGTGACTAGATTTGCAGAGGGCAGCATACTTACCTGCTCCCCGCCACTGGGTTTCAGCTCCTTTGGTCCCCTGCTGCCACTGCATCGACTCTGGTCCCTGCCTCCCAAAATCCCTGTTTGAAGTAGGTGATGTGGCTGCAGCAACCAATGACTGGCCACAGGATTGACTTGTCTTCCATGTATCACTTGCCACAGTAACACGACAAATGGGGGACATATCAATGCTATGTCCAATCATTGGCTGTTTTGGCAACGTGAGCCACGTTAAACAGGATGTCAGCAAGCTAGATCAGGAGTGAGGCAGCGTGGGACCAAAGTCGTCAGAACTCAACAGCAGGGAAGAGGTAAGTAAGCTTCCCACTGCAGGTCTGACCATGTGGGGTCTGACAAACACCACAAAAATGTTACCAGGCATTTAACTATTAATGGGTGGAGAAGATTAGTCTAGAAACACCCTCGCCAATAATAACTACTAACTCCACAAATTGGTACAAAACAATATATCCGTTATTGGACATAGATAATCATAAAAACATACATTATAAAATAGCAGCATAAGGTGTTAATCCCAAGGGAGGATAAAAAACACGCAAGAGGGGGCTGCAGAGTCAATTGTCCCAAGGCATAACCATCACAATACACTAGTCCCTACACGGCTAATAGAAATACAGAGCAAGGACAACAACGCCAAGCGAAAAAATAATTAATTTAAACTTGTAGTGAAACAAAATAATCATCATAATCGTCATCATACCCTGAAGACTGGTCGTCTCTGCAGCCACCTCCAACGCTGTTTCGCCACTAGGGCTTCTTCTGGGGATATAGTTATTATTGGTGAGAGCATGTGGGGGTCTGGCAGAAAGAAGAGCCCCACCATGAATATAAATAAACCCTCTTTACACCTTTGGGATAATTTTGTTTTATTGCATTAGCTGAATTATGGGATTAAAACGGATAACATATTGATACCTCTCTGAGTAAAGAAAGTGTAGTAGATGGTACCTGCAGTCCCATGTAACAGCACAGATTAAAGTTTCTCTGGGAATTACATATTGATGGCCTATCCTCTGCCCTCCTCTCTGCTTTCAAAGCACAGCACTGTCCATTTGATAGCATGTGCTTGGTATTGCATCTTAGCCCACACTAAACAGTATACTCTAAACTGCTTGCAATGTACAAGAGTATATGCAGGCTGCAGAAGTCAAATAGAGCAACATTTTTAGCAAATAGTAACTGAAAATGTTTTCTTTCCATGATATAGCCAATGCAATAAAATAAAAAAACTCACTGCAGATGCTAAATACTACTCCAGTTTTTATTTTTATTTTTTATGCCAGCTCCCTACTTGAGTGTGTTTTTAAAGCTACTTTTTTGTGACTTTTCAAAACGTTTCTATTAATAAATATGGAGTGAAATGAATTAACTTACCTAACATCCACTTTCTCACTCACTTTTCAAAATTGGAGTGAGTGGTGTAAAAATTCAAAAAGTCAAACTGAACCCAAAAGGCTTTGCAAAAAGCCTTATTTTACAAATTTTTTAAACCTTAATTCTGTGGTGTAGGGCTTGATGAATTGTATACTTTGATTCAATGTAAGTATCCATTGGATAGCCACTGCATGCAAAGCAGCTTCATTCTAATGATTTTGCTTCTTGTTAAACACTGAGAGGATTAAAACCGAGAAAGAAAGATACTCTATTCAGTGATAGTGCTCTCATTAGCAATGCCCATCTTCCGTGCAGGGCCTCATAAAGTCAATAATGAACAATGAAAAAATGTTTCAGGTTTAAATTATCACAGTTCAGTTGGCAAAAGAATATTCACCATGGGATTAGGAAGGAAAATTTGCAACCTTGTAGGAGATGAGATTAATGACTTTATCCTTATATTTTTTTGTAGCAGTCAATCTGAATCCTGTAATTTTGTGTTTGTCTGGGTTACTGTTTTGGGCTATGTTTGGCTGGGTTACTGTTTTTAAGGATACATACAGAATGAAGACATTTAAGCGTAATTGCCTTTTATTTACTAGCAAAAAAGGGGTATTTTATATATATATATATATATATATATATATATATATAGTTATATAAAGTTATCCCATATCCACAGGATAAAGGATAACAATTAGATTAGTGAGGGTCCTATTACTGGGACCCCTGTGATCATGAGAACAGGGGCCCATACCCTGTGGAACCCCCCAAAATTAAGAGAGCGGCCAGTCGGGCATGACTGCAGCCGCTCTATTTATTTCCATGAGAGTCCCAGAGATAGCAGAGACACAGTGCTCTGGTATCACCAGAAATCCCATATAAATAAATGGAGCAGCCTAGTCAATGCCCAACCAGCTGCTCTGTTCATTTTGGCGTTCTCCATGGGGTAGAGCCCCCTGTTCTCTTTATTACAGGAGTCCCATCAGTCAGACCCCACCAATATAAAAGTTATTCTCTATTCTGTGGGCAGGGGATAACTTTATATAACTGGAATACCCCTATTCCTTTCTAAATATCAGCATTAGTTGTTGTGGAAATGTTTATCTAATGTGATCAGCCCCTTTAAATCATGACCCTGTTAAAAAAGCAATTTGGTTAAACATGCTACAGTTCCCACCTCTATTGATTATCAGCATGTCAAGGTTTCTTTGCCCTTTGTCCATGCTGTATCTTATGATGGTGCTCCTATTGATTAATACTTGATACTATTTACCACTTACTGTAACTACTTTCCAATTAAAAGGAGGTGATATGTGTTGTTGCAGATTCATGTTGACTACACTGAGAGTGGAATCATGAATGATGAATGCATCATTGACAAGCTGGTGGTATCATGATCAAGTCCTGTGTTTTGATTTCATGCAGTGGCCAAAAGTTTTGTGTAATCAAACAGAGCGAAGGGATTTTTAGAACAAAAGTAATTGGTAAGTACAGTTATACAATTTTGTGTCTGCTTTTTACCTTTTTTACATTTTTTTTTTAAAGATGTTGAATACGTTACGTCAATTGTGAAACTACAATTTACAGCATGTTCTGATAACTTGTGGTAGTTTTCAAAACAGCCAGAATGTTGGAGACCACTGGTGTAAAGTATAATATACATTTCATTAAAATGCCCCCACTGTTTTAAATATACAGCTCCTACACAGACCTTATGCCTCTATACTTTAATTCTGCTTTGTACTTAAAGATCCTGCAGTTGTGTTTCTCCTTTCTGTCTACCGTCTTCGATTGTCTATAAGTTAGCACTCATGCACATGGCCGTAGTCTTGGTCCACATCCAATCCACATTTTTTGCAGATCAGATAGGGACCCATTCATCTCAATGGGGCCAGAAAAGAAGTAGACAGCACACCCGTTTGTTGTCCACATCCATAAGTCCATTCCGTGGCCCCACAAAAATAGTGTCCATTGTATGGACAAGGATAGGACATTTGTGAAGGAGTAGAAAAAAAAGGCCGTCAGGCTCTCTTCTGGAATCCGTGTTTTGCGGATCTGCGATTTGCGAACTGCAAAAATGGTTATGGCCATGTGCATGAGCCCTTAGAGAGAGAGAGGAGTCATGCAGAATAATTCATAATTATTGAATCGCCAGATTACACAGGGTTTGGTTGTGGCAAACCATGGAGATAATCATGTAGGTCGGCATAAGAGCTGCAGATACAAACTGGTCGATTTTTAATGATTAGGTTTATATAATTGCTATAATATGTATCTCATCTACAATATCTATAGTAAAGAAAGCTTCCACAGTCATTGATACAGACTAATTATTTTCTTATGTTTTATAATGCTGTTCCCATCATACACATTTAAAGGCATATTCATGGGATTAGAGATGAGCAAATTGATTCTAAATTAACCATATTTGACCCACACTATAAAAATTCCAGGTGAGTCCAAATTTTTGGTGACTCAATTCAGGCAAATTTTAGAGAGAGAGAGAGAGAGAGAGAGAGAGAAGAAATCTATATGAAAAGAAAAAGAAAGGGAAAAAAATAGACGATAGACAAAAATAATATTTCCTTGTAGACCTCTAGCTCACAAAAGGCTGGTTAAGCCAAAACTGGTTTATGTCACCTATAAACTTATATTATTTACACAGCAAACTGGGGATGCTAAAATGAAAACAAAAAAATCTTTATTAGTAATATTTAAAGATTAAAATAGAAAGGGGTATACTAAACTGATTCTTCACATACCAGTCAACAGTGCAGAAATAGGGTGTAGATGTGGGGCCAGACCAGAAACAGCTCGATTAAATTGGCTGATTGCCCCATAAACAAAAACCATTCTAATCTGCACCATTGATCATAAGCCACAGTATCAACTTGGTGGAGAGAAAAACCCAAGCTGACCTCTGTAAGCCTATAAAAGAGTCACCTGACTAGCTACAATGTATCCTCAGTGATACTTAAACACTTTGCTTTGTATCATTTAAACGGCTAGACACTCCACACACACTGCCAATTCATACAGCTGGCGTGAGCCCAAACAACCTTTGCACTCAGTCAGGGATTCTATGAATTGTTTGCTGCTGCTAACTGCTCATATAAAAAAGAGATAATTAAACTATGCTGATTGCTCCTTCATCCATGGCTCGACGCGTTTCTCAATTACAAACTTTCTCAGGAGCCCTACATCAAGAGCATAGTATCATATATAAATCTCAGAGCGACATATCGCTGCCCTCCATTGTAGAGGTAGCGCTCCAGCACTAGTGCGGCCATGAAGTGGCCGCCGCAACCGTGGGTATTTAAACCTATAGCCCCTCCCATGATAGTAACGGCAACACCCACCTAGCGTCACATGATCGGAGCTGGCTCACACAATGGGGGACCTAGAAGAGGGGCAATTCCCCCCAATAAGCTAGGGATCATGAAAGCGAATATTAGATGGCTTATTAGATGGCTTACATGATCATTAGTGACAAAATGTTGAGGATAAATACAGATTACCATAACAGATGTGGTGTCATAGAGATGTTATATGAATGTGATGTTGCAGTCCTCCTGTTGTATAATCATATAAGATTATGATATTTGCATCATTATATTGTCCTATCAATGTTGTTTTAAGTCATGCTATTATATGAGGACATCAAACCTAACATATACATTGTCAATTAATATGCCTCTACATTGATACATAACTTACTAGAAGTGCTGGAGATAGGACAAAAATAATGCACACTACACAGTGTAATCATCAGAAAAATATATAGGACAACAGAATGTAGACACTATCAAAACCCATGGTGGGGTTAGTTAATATATTATTTAGCCTCATGTATCCATGAGGAACCCCCTAAATGATAAATACATTAATGGCAATCATCCTGTTTACAAAAAAACATGCAAAGGATATGTGCTCATTTAAACCATTGGGATGCACGGTTTTTAAATTGAAGATCCATTGTGCTTCTTTTCTAAGGAGACTTTGATTGAAATCCCCTCCTCTTGGGGATGGCCTTATCACCTCAATGCCCTGAAACTTAATCGCCCCCAAATCCCCTTTGTGGCACTCTACCACATGACGGGCTAGCGATGTATCCGCTTAATTCTGGACATCATTGAGGTGCTCCCCAATTCTTCTACTAAATTCCCTCCGGGTCTTGCCCATGTACTGTACACCACATCTACAAATGACCAAATGCACCAAACCTGTAGATTGACAGTTGATAAAGGTCCTGATGTCAAAGGTGAGACCAGTACGTGTGCAGTGGAAGGTACTGTCTTTTTTAATTGCACAACATGCGATGCAGCCGCTACATCGATAAGTGCCCCGCATAGAAATGGTTAACCAATATGACCTATGAGGGAGAGGTTCCTAGAAGCTGTGGACCAATTGATCCTTCATGTTCCTACCTCGTCAGTACATAATCGCTGGGGTATCTCCCACTAAGTGCCCAATGTCAGAGTTAGCCTGTAAGATTCCCCAATAGCGAGATAGGATCTCCCTCACTTGATTGTGAGCGTCATCAAACTCTCCAATAATGTGAATCTGCTCTGATTCCGGTGACCTGTTACGAGTTTTCAAAAAAGATTCCCTATCACAGCCCTGTGCATGTTGGTATGCTTGACTTAGCACTGAAGAGGGGTAGCCACGGCCCAAAAACCGCTGTCTAAGATAATTTGCACCGATACGAAAATCATGCATGTTGGTACAGTTGTGGCAAAGAAGCAAATACTGCCCCTTCGGAATACCACGCTTTAGGGCCAATGGATGACAGCTACGCCCATCAAGTAAGCTATTAGTTGCTGTATTTTTGCGAAAAAGCAGAGTGCCAATGTGCCCACTCGAATCCTTGTAGACAGTAAGATCGAGGAACGTGATGGTGTAATCTCAGATGTGAAATAGAGAATGTATTTTTACCCGAATTGATCCAGAATTGAATTTTGAGCGATTTGCTTATGTCTACATACAGTAGAATAAGTGCAGGTCCCACCAGAAGTTAGGAGGGTCTGGGATGGGGATTGCAGAGGTGAGACCCACAATTATCATATTAGATATTTATGGTATATCCTATGAAAATTCTATAAAGGTCTGTGATGGGAATCCAGCAACAGACAGGAATTCTGACCCGTCTGACTTAGAGTGTAGGTTCCCATTTGAAGATCATTTTGTTTTTAAATTAATCTAAATGGATATAATCATGTCATTTTTAGGTTTAAATATTATATTCTGATTTCTTTCCTAGTATACCTTTATAGCAGTTGGAGCCCTATTTTTTTAGACAGAGATCCCATCAACAGCAAGAAAGTCATTCATATGTGATGTATGTTAAATGCAATCATAAATTGGTATGCGGTGGGCTCCTAAGCTACTTCTAGTGGTAGCTGCAGGTAACCATTATGTCATGTCTAAAATCTATGTCTACGGGTGATTTGGAGCTATGTATCAGAAAATAGAGCTCTGATCCATATAAAAATAGAGCATAATATTAGCAAAGAATATTGGACCTAAAAATGATGTGGCGTTCATTAAGGTGCTAAAGGGGTATTTTCATCTAATACATTTAAGGTAATATGGATATGCAACTAAAGAAGCTTTTTGGTAACTATAGCTGTCTAAGTTGACAGAGCTACCTTTTTGTAGGTTAAATGCAACTAAAGAATGTGGTAATACTTCTAAGGTTAACTGCACATGATACAGATTTGTAGGCAGAAAATCTGCACATAAAACAAACAAACAAAAAAAAACATATAAACCTGCCCTATTTTTAGTGGTTTTGGTCAGTTTTCTATGCAGTTTTATGTTGTGGATTTTAGTGCACAAGCTCTCTTTATGTACCAACCCCATTGAAGTCTCTCTCTCTCTCTCTCTCTCTATATATATATATATATATATATACTGTACATGGAAAGTGACTTAAGATTGGTAAGTCACTTTCCATGCGTACAAAATATGCAATGTGTTTTGGCAAATCTCATTCACTTTGTTATTACTGGCTTAAACTGCAGCTTTTTGGCATGAAAATCTGTACAGAAAAATTGCACACAAGCCGCACCATGTGCAGTTAGCTTAAACGGGTTATCCAACCCCTGAAATGCTCCACCATACGCCCGGGCCCCTCACACAATATACTTACCTTGCTCCCCGGCACCCATGTCGCTCCTGGTCCCCGCACGGCCGCCACTGCTTCTCCCCATGCGCAGATGAAAACATCCAGTGTCAGGGGGATCAGCCAATGGCAGGTGGTGACGGGGACAAGCCTCCCTATCGTCACCCGCGATGCTATGGAGGCTCGTCCCCATCGTCGCCTGCCATTGGCTGCCCCCTTCCTCCCCGACACCAGATGTTTTCATCCGCGCATGGGGAGAAGCAGCGGTGGCCGTGCGGGGACCAGGAGCAACGTGGGTTCTGGGGAGAAAGGTAAGTATATTGTGTGTGAGGGGCCCGGGCATTGGGGGGGCATTTCAGGAATCAAATAACTCCTTTAGGTAAATATATGCAATCCTGAGATCCTTCCACGCCTACTCTGCCTAGTTAAGCAACCACTGGCTGTCAGATTTAACAGGAGAAAGAATGACGAGGTGCTCGGCTAATTCCCACAGATGTGAATGAAATGTTCAACCCCCACTTTATTCATTCTCCATTCAGATGGAAAGGCTCCTTTAAGGTGGATATTCATATTAAAGTTGGATCGGCATTGTCAACCTTTTTTAAAGACCATTTGAATGTGGTTAAGTTACCTTATAAATCACCCATGATATCCTGGATATGTAAAGTTAGGTGTCATGTTTGATACTATACAATTTATGGGGCAAGGTGTGATGAATTAATTTATTTGTCCTATACATAGTGTGGTAAAGGTCTACTGTACTGACTGTTTCCAGCAAACTACTAACATTTCTGTAATCATATTTTTGTATAATTCACCCAACATTATGCCCTAGACAGCTTAACTAAACTGCATGCAAGGTCAAGGCAGATCATGCGTAGAATGAGTACAACCTTCTAGTATGACGCTCTCACTACATAGACTGCATTATTTGAAATGCATATTATTTCAACTTGACAAGCATGCAGGTAACAAATAGATTTTCTTCCTTATATTAAACTAGTAAACAAATGATCTACTAGAAAAAAAATCTACAAAAGCCATGACTTGCCAGCGGCAAGGACCATTGCTCCTTGCATAATTAACTATAAACAAATTTGGGAGCTCTTAATGCCATGGAACTTTATTGATCTTTTATTTATTATTTTTTTCATTAATGAAAAACAAATTCCCGAAGGTTATTGATGATCTTTAAATGTCAAACTAATATATTACAATACATTTTAAAGGGGTTTTCTGAGACTTTTAAACTGATGACCTATTCTCTAGATAGGTCATCAGTATCTGATCGGTGGGTGTCTGACACCTGGGACCTCTGCCGATCATCTGTTTGAGAAGGCATCAGCACTCGCAATATCACCTTGGGCTTTTCGCAGCTTAGGTAAGGCCCTGCGACATCATGTTCATTGGTCATGTGGCCTAGGCGCAGCTTACCCCCATTGAAGTAAATGGAACTGAGCTGGACTGCCAAGCAAAGCTGCAATACAACGGCGCTGTGCTTGGTGATCTTAAAGAAGGCCAGGGGTCTACTGCGAGTGGCAGTGCCTTCTCAAACAGCTAATCAGCGGGAGACACTGGTGTCAGACACCCACCGATTAGATACTGATTTATATCAAACTGTCAGCTCAAGGGGAGTGTCTTTTCTGCTGCAGCTCAGGAGGCGTGTTTCAGCTCTCCCTATCACAGCTCAGAAGGTGTGTCCATGGTCTCCCTAACACAGCTCAGGAGGTGTGTCCATGCTCTCCCTATCACAGCTCAGGGTGTGTCCATGCTCTCCCTATCACAGCTCAGGAGGCATGTCCATGCTCTCCCTATCACAGCTCAGGAGGCAGTTGAAAGATGAAACTGAGCATGTGCGACCTTCTCAGTGAGCTGGACAAAGAAATAAGAAAAAAAAAGAAACAGCAGGCGGCGCTATCCAGATACATTTTATAACTCAGTAGCGATGCTAAATCTTTAATTACATGCAATTACAAAAGAATTCAGAGTCAGGTGCTGGTTTGATAACTGTAGAATATTTTTTGTGGGACAGCCCGATTTAACTGTCATATCATTATTATTATTTATAATAATAATTTCAATTAGTAATTCATATCATTTGAATGGATTGGATACACTTTAAGAGTTATTGTATTCTACATGCTCTATATACAGTATCTGAAACTATTTGTAATTTTTAACTTAAGGAGTTATCTAGTTTGCACCAACATCCTCTAAAATAATCATTTTTGAAAGGTAGCTGTAATTTTGTAATATATTTATGTTACCTTTATGGCTCTTATCTTTGGTTTTGGGTGGTTGGTACCTGCAGCTCTTTCTTTTTGGGCTCATGCACACGAGTGTGTGTGCTCCGTGCCCGTATTGTGGACCGGACATGTGCACTCCATATGATGGATGCGCACCCATTGACTTGAATGGGTCCACAATCTTCAAGATACAGAACGGAGCGGAGGCAGATTGGAAGCCCACAGAAGTACTGCAAAGCTCTTCAGTGGGATTTTGGTCCATGCCTCTGCACCGCAAAAAAATAGAACATGTCTTTTTTTTTTTTGCAGTGCTGACCGTCTCCTGCAGCACGGGCAAGGGACAAGCGCTCGTGTGCATGAGCCCTTTTCCTGTGGTGTTATGTCCATAGAATCCATAGAGAAGTAGTGATAGGGGAGTGTCTATGTAACTAGCTGGGTAGGAGAAGCTATAAACTACATGGACATTGTTAGGGGCGGTATTGGAGCTGTGTCAGAGATAGGAGAAGTGCATCATGGGTTTGGTTGGATACAGCAAAAGGAAGTGCTACATAGAGGAAGGAAACAAACCAGAGTGATTGGTGTATATAGAGAAAACCGGACAGGGGAGTCCAAATTAGAAAAAATAATAATAAATAGAACGGGGAAGATGTACATAAGGTAACCAACAACATAAGCATATTAGTTAAAGACCATAATAATCCCAGAAAAACCCTTTAATGTTAAAGACGTTTTCTGGGATTTACAAAAATATGGTCAAAAGCAGAAAATGGCGCAGCTCCAGCTCTGTAGCCAATAACTGGCCTTAGCTGTGATGCTGACGTATAAGGAAAGTGACTGGCTGCAGCGGTCACATGAATGATGTATGGCACGAGTTTGCTGCAGGTGTTAAGCAGAGCTAGAGATGAATGACCAATAATGCTGGAGCTGCATGTGGAAAGAGGTAAGTTTTTTTTTTTTTTTTTCAAGGCTAAATTTAGGTAAACTTCAGATAGCCCCATTAGCATTTCTACATAAAAACTTCACTGAAGGATACCCCTTTAATGAAGTTTGTTTCTCTCAGTATTTCTGTGGCAGTTACCTGATTCTTAGGGTGCTATTAGGCAGATAGTTTTTCAACAACAGGTGGCAAGCGATGATTTAGCGAGTCATTTGGTTACAAAATACATAATTACATGAAACAATAGTCACTAAATATTTTTCTCTGTTGCTCATTATTGCATCTGTTCCTTGTTTGCCCCCTCCCATCCTCAGAGCATTTACACTGGTAATAACTGGCAGATTTCTGATTAGACCGGGAGGTGACTAATGATAATCTTTCAGTGAGGTAGATTTTTCGGGTCAACAGAAAATGCACAATTTATCATTTGTCATGCAGCGATAATTTCTCATCTATAAAACAATTCAAATGACGACTGCTTTGTCTAATAGGCCCTTTAGTCATGGGTTAGTTGCTTTCATGTTAATTATAGTTATTGGAGGACATTAACTAGAACCTTTATGTCACAATAGTGTCGTACAAAGTCGCAACTTATGGTGCATGTCATGTGTGCAAAAATTTGAGAATTTTTAAGCTTCTCGACATTTTTTTCTAAAATGGCGATAAGGAGCAGGGCTTAGCAGAGGGTCAAGGCTCAGCACAGCCCACCGGATTTACTATAACTTACGCCAGAAACTGGGGTAAGCTATAGCTGAAGTCTATGTCAGCCCCTGACTGGCATAGACTTGAGTTTCCGGTGCATGGACTGCCAGAGACATCTGCCTCTTAATAAATTAGGCACATCTTACTCCAGCGCAGGGAGATCAAGACTGGCATAGGGGAACACCCAATGTCCCTCATTATGTCTAAAGTACCGTATGGAGGATGGATAAAAAACCTCCTGAGCCTGTATTGATATGGAATTCTGGGATCAGCCTCCTGATACACAATGCAGCTGTTGACCATAGTTATTCCCTGAAAGCGCTAAAAAAAATCTAAGCAACAAAAAATAAATAGAATATAGGCATAATTTATAGGTACTGTCCCCTACATAATTGATAATGTCTTAAAGGGATATTCTGCTTGTGACACTTTATCCCCCTATCCAGATTTCCTTTAATGGTGCCTTAATGCATCTAATAGGATATTCTTCTTGTACTTGTTATATTGACAAGAAAATCAGCAAAATGTTCATGGTAACTTCCACAATGTTCTATTTAATTGCAAACAGAGTGTATGATTGCCTCAATTATGAGAAAGGTAAGTTAAAGAGTTGGATGTGATGGTACAATTAGAAAACTGACACTATTTCTTACATCATGATTGTCTTCTAAATCATGACCTTTTAATTAAACGCCCAAAAATATTGAAAGTTGTTCATTTTATGTCCTGTCTTCACCATGTAAGATTATAATTCGGCAATAACATGACGTTTCACGGTGCTATATTTTATAAGCTGACAGCTTTAACAGTCAAGCATTCATTATGGATAGTACAGCAGTACGTTTCAGCATGTATTACTGTGTAGAGCGTCTTGAGATATTACACAATTATATTTCAAGAAGCAACTAAGAAGCAGTCAGCTAATGTTCTACATGAAGTACCTTCACCATCAAAGTAAACGGGCCAGGTAGTTGAGCAGAGCTGGTCATTCATTTTCAGATAAGGATTAGGCAGAATGTGGACCATGCAGGGTGTCCTAGCAAATGATACAGTCAGAAGGGATTATCTCTCAGCATACTGTAAATTTCGGGGAGAGATATAAATGACCTTCTTCTCTTTTCATAGAGAATAAAGACACTGGCGCCCTCCGGCTCTGTTTCTATCAATGGCAGAATCATCAGAGAGGATAGGGGAGCGGGGCAGTGTGCAGCGCTGGATCCAGAACAGGTAATTAGTTTCACACTAGAGTAAGACATCTGTGGTAGGCTGTTCAGGCAGGCGCATTAACAATGGGGATCATCGGAGATCCGTCCGCAACCTGGAAAACATGCCGTTTCTTGGCATATTTGCCCGGTTGTGGCCATATGTTCACCAGTCCCCATTATAGGTAATGGGGCTGGACAGCAACCCGGTATCTTCCAGCAATGCCAAAATACTGAGAGATCCGGCAGGCTGTTTGGTGCCGGAGCAGCCTTCTGGATCTAAAAGTGCTAGTGTGAAACTAGTTTAAGTCACAGATAGATAAATGGGGTCATTTATCAAGCTGGTGTAAAGTAGAACTGGCTTAGTTGCCAATAGCAACCAATCAGATTCCACCTTTTATTTTTCAATAGCTCCTTTTGGAAAATGAAAGGTGGAATCTGATTGGTTGCTATAGGCAACTAAGCCAGTTCTACTTTACACCAGCTTGATAAATGACCCCACTAGTGTATACACACCCAGTTATACTCACAGCTTCTTAATCCTAAGAGGAAGTGCATCAAACAACAATATGGCTGCATCAACCATTCCATTTCCCACTTCGGTCAATTTTGACAACATGTAAAATGTACATGTGTAAAGCACATTAGTTTCAGGCTTTCATAATGGAACCATTTCTAAGTACATTACTTAGCCTAGGAAGCAATTCACTATATAAGTAGCACAGTGGCATACCACCACAATTAAAATAAAGGTCATCCAGGCTAATTACATTTATAAAGGTTTCATCAAATAATTACATTGAAAAGATGTATTATGTTGATGTATGCCCATTGCCCAGGAGACAATGTCATCATAATGTATGGGATCTATATTGTTTAATAGATTATTTTATATCATACCATGTGTTTGTGCAATTGCCATTTGTTCTCTCCTTTTACAATACGTTCTGTTTGTACGGTGAGGTTATGGATACACACTATCAGACTTGAAGTACAAATATAATTCTTCCAACAGCTTCTTCATCGCCAGATGAGAGGGGATAAACAAGGATCAACAACTTCTATAAAACTCTTCGGATTTTCACTGAGTGGCGTAAAATGTGTGAAATGAACTTGGTTCTCTTTGGATAGGTTTTATCTATAGTCACAAACAATTTATAGTGTTAAGGTACAAGACATTATTTTTAATAGACGTAGGCCAGTTTATTTGAGACGCACACTTCTACCAGGAATTACTGACAGTTTCCCGAAATAATGATCATCACTTTTCATACAACCTGTTTGACTGTGTTTATAATATATTTTAAAGCCTTTTAAAGAGTAAAAACGGCATACTTTCTAATTACCATTTGTATGCTGTATAAGTTCATTCTAAGCAATGTATTTATGTTTAAAAGAAGGGATCGGTGGGGATCTACTTATTGGGGAGAAGGGGCTGTGGCACTCAGGAGAGCACTGTGTACTCTTCCTCAATCAGTGACGTCATGTCCATCTGTTACATGGCCTTCCAGAGAGTCAGTCCCTTTCAAGTGATGCAATATCAGCACAGCCACTATACAATATAAAGCTCTGTGCTTGGTGTACTGTGAAAACGTTACAGTGCTTATTCTAGTCGGACCCCCACCAATTACTATCCTGGGGATCAGTTATCAATATTGAATTCCCTGAAAAACTCCTATCATGTCATATCTGCTGCTAATTTATAACATTCTGGAAACATCAGTTGTATCACCTTCTAATAACAGTCTAATCTCTTGAGTTTCTGTCTGTCTGTCTGTCTGTCTGTCTGTTCTTTATGCACGACCAAACAACTGGAGCAATCTTCACCAAATTTGGCACACAGGTACATCAGGTGTCCGGAAAGGTTTTAGACCGGGTCTCAGCTCTCTAGGATGTAAGATATTCCCCCAAAAAATTACCTGCATTAGCCAATACAAGCCTACAAGTGTTTCTCTTCATATCCAAACTGCCATACACATGGTCACATGTCCCTTATCAGCCAATAGAATCTCGCATACTCTTAGTCTCCACATACACACAGTTTTACTCCAGATTTCCATGACAACACAGTCATTTTTCTTCACTGCTGTAAGTCAGCTTTAGGCTAGCGCTACACGACAACATGCACAGCTCAGCAGACAGTATCACACAATAGACTTAGATACACAGCAGACAGTATCACACATGATAGGATTAGATACACAGCTCAGCAGACAGTATCACACAGGATAGGATTAAATACATAGCACAGCAGGCAGTATCACACAGGATAAGATTATATACATAGCTCAGCAGGCAGTATCACACTATAGGATACTAGATACACAGATCAGCAGACAGTATCACAAAGGATATGATTAGATACATATCTTAGCAGGCAGTATCACACAGGATAGTATTAAATACACAGCTCAGCAGACAGTTACACATGACAGGATTAGATACACAGCTCAGCAGAAGTATCACACATGACAGGATTAGATACACAGCTCAGCAGGCAGTATCACACAGAATAGGATATTAGATACACAGCTCAGCAGACAGTATCACAAAGGATAGGATTAGATACACAGCTCAACAGACAGTATCACAAAGGATATGATTAGATACACAGCTCAGCAGGCAGTATCACACAGGATAGAATATTAGATACACAGCTCAGCAGACAGTATTACAAAGGATAGGATTAGATACACAGCTCAGCAGACAGTATCACACAGGATAGGATTAGATACACAGCTCAGCAGACAGTATCACATAACATGAGATTAGATACACAGCTAAGCAGACAGTATTACACAGGATAGGATTAGATACACAGCTCAGCAGACAGTATCACAAATCATAGGATTAGATACATAGTTCAGCAGACGGTATCACACAGGATAGGATTAGATACACAGCTCAGCAGACAGTGGGGGGGTGCTGTAGAGGTCACTGATATGGGGGATACTGTCGATATCTTTTAACGACACACAGAAACATTACATGAAATAGATTAAATATACTCGTGCAAAGCCAGGTCCTTCTGCTAGCATATACAGTACAGACCAAAAGTTTGGACACACCTTCTCATTCAAAGAGTTTTCTTTATTTTCCTGGCTATGAAGGCATCAAAACTATGAATTAACACACGTGGAATTATATACATAACAAACAAGTGTGAAACAACTGAAAATATGTCATATTCTAGGTTCTTCAAAGTAGCCACCTTTTGCTTGGATTACTGCTTTGCACACTCTTGGCATTCTCTTGATGAGCTTCAAGAGGTAGTCCCCTGAAATAGTTTTCACTTCACAGGTGTGCCCTGTCAGGTTTAATAAGTGGGATTTTTTGCCTTATAAATGGGGTTGGGACCATCAGTTGCGTTGAGGAGAAGTCAGGTGGATACACAGCTGATAGTCCTACTGAATAGACTGTTAGAATTTGTATTATGGCAAGAAAAAAGCAGCTAAGTAAAGAAAAATGAGTGGCCATCATTACTTTAAGAAATGAAGGTCAGTCAGTGAGCCGAAAAATTGGGAAAACTTTGAAAGTAAGGGCTATTTGACCATGAAGGAGAGTGATGGGGTGCTGCGCCAGATGACCTGGCCTCCACAGTCACCGGACCTGAACCCAATCGAGATGGGTTGGGGTGAGCTGGACTGCAGAGTGAAGGCAAAAGGGCCAACAAGTGCTAAGCATCTCTGGGAACTCCTTCAAGACTTTTGGAAGACCATTTCAGGTGACTACTTCTTGAAGCTCAGCAAGAGAATGCCAAGAGTGTGCAAAGCAGTAATCAAAGCAAAAGGTGGCTACTTTGAAGAACCTAGAATATGACATATTTTCAGTTGTTTCCCACTTGTTTGTTATGTATATAATTCCACATGTGTTAATTCATAGTTTTGATGCCTTCATTGTCATGAAAATAAAGAAAACTCTTTGAATGAGAAGGTGTGTCCAAACTTTTGGTCTGTACTGTATATAAAAAAGAGTTTCTGTCTGTCTGAACGTATGTCTGTCTGAACGTATGTCTGTCTTTCTGTTCTTTATGCGCGACCAAACAACTGGACTGATCTTTACAAAATTTGCCACACAGTAACATCAGGTGTCTGGAATATGGTCACATATCCCTTTTCAGCCATTAGAAGCTTAGCCCTTAGTCTCCACATACACACAGTTTTACTCCAGGTTTCTGTGACAACCCAGCCATTTTTCTTCACTGCTGTAGGTCAGCTTTAGGCTAGGGATACACGACGACATGTGTCTCGCGACAATAAGTCTCACGACACATAGGGCACAACTACACTGCGACATTGATGTCTCTCAATTTTTATAATAATAGTCTATGATGTCGCACTGCAACATGCGACATGCTGCAACTGTGACGCGACAGTCACAGAAAAATACATCTTGGATGGATTTTTTGCGAGTGTCATGTCGCAATCGCAACATGTCGCATGTCGCAGTGCGACACCATAGTCTATCATTGTAAAAATTGTTGCGCAAAATTGGTGCAACAAAATGCCGTGCAACACATGTCGTCCTGTAGCCCTAGCCTTAAACGGGCAGGGCGCTGTGGAGGTCACTGTTAAGGGGGCAGGGGCCACTATTAAAGGGGCATCTGCTGTGTAGCTTACTGTTAATGGGGTGGGCACTGTGGAGGTCACTGTTAAAGGGGCGTTCACTGTGAATATTACTGTTAAGGGTGCAGGCAATTGTGGAGGTCACTGTTAATGGGGCAGGGTACTGTGAGGTCACTGTTAAGGGAAGGGTGCTGTGGAGGTCTCTTTTAAGGGGGCAGGGAACAGTGGAGGTCACAGATAAGGGGGCGGTCCCCAATGGAGGTCAGTATTAAGGGGGCAGACCCCTGAGAAGGTCACTGTCAAAGGAGTAGGGTGATGTGAAATTCACTGTTAAAGGGGCGGGCTGCTGTGAAGAACAAAGTTAAGGGTATGGGCTGCTATGGAGATCCTATTTTAAAGGGAACTTGCCATCAACTTTATGCTGCCCATACTAACGGCAGAATAAAGTAGACACAGTAACTGATAAGGGGACGGGGTGCTGTAGAAGTCACTGTTATGGGGGATATTGTCAATATCTTTTAACGACACACACAAACATTAAATGAAATAGATGAAATATACCTGTGTAAAGTAACTGATAAACAGCAACCTGATAAAATGCAATATTAAAGGAGTTGTCCTACCCCTGCAGCCAATTACTGACATTACTGAGGTCATCACTGTGGCCAATAATTGGCTGATGTAGTCACATGTGGTGTCCACAGATCATCACTGGATTCAGGTGAAAAGAGACTACAGTATGAAGGGACTAGGAAAGCATGTATGCGGGAACTGATAAATTAAGGGTTATTCCTTTAGTTACACTAATTATTTCAGTACACAGTCTGCTTTTATAATTTTTTAATCCCCATTTTTTCCTGCCTGCATTTCAAGAGCTATGAAATTTTCGCATTTTAATTCACATAGCCATATAAGGGCTTGTTTTTTAAAGGACAAATTGTATTTTTCTATGGCACCATTTCATTTACCATATCTTTGTTCTGGAGAATAGGGGGAAAAAGTCTTCTTGTGGTGAAATTGGGAAAAGTATGCAATTCTACCATAGTTTTTTGGGTATGGTTTTTACAGTGTTCACTGTTTGCTAAAAATGCTGATTACCTTATTCTGTGGGTCATTATGATTATAGTGATACCAAATGTATGCAGTTCTTTAAAAAAAAAATATATATTTACATAACTTTACATAACTTTTTTTATTTTAATATAACTTTTTTCTTGTTCTTTACATACACCTATAACTTGCAATCTGTAGCTTTTACTGTTGTGTTTTACTTTTACCAATTATGTTTCTTTTTTATTGCTTATGTACAGTATATGTATATGTAAACTTAGGAAAGGGTGGGTGATTTTCATTTTACTGTTTTTATGTTTATTTTTTTAAATCTTTTAGTTATCTTAGAGGGCTTGAATATGTGATCATCTGATGCTTACACCATAGACCTAAATGGAATACTATTGTAGTCTATGAGATTTTGATGGGAATCCTATTAAGGCAGACAGAGGCAGGGCTTAACAGGAAGTCTGCTATTACAGGCTTAGCCACTTTCACACAGCCCCAGGCTGCCATAACAACCGATCGGAGGACAGAGGGAGCCCCCTCCTTCTGTCTACCTCCTTAGATGCTGTGGTTACATCTCTGATCCAGGTCATTGTGGCCGGGTGTCAGTTGTATCACACTGCATATGAAGTTTGCTCTATGCATTCATTGTGCACGAATGAGGTACAGTTGCGGTGTGTTAGCTGTTTGTAAATTATGTTGAGGTTTGGACAGTCACTGTGAAATAGACTTGCCATTATCATTTGTAAAATTCCACAGCATAATTATTTGGAATTTCTTAACATTATTGATAAAAGTTTGGTTCTTCTTTTGTCAGAGGCACCATTCCCTTCTTTCCCAACACACAAACTTAGAGAGGGGTGATCTGTAGATGGTTCCACTGCAATACGGCACACTACTGCTTTTAATGCACAAGTAAAAACTAATATCATATAGTCATATGGTATATGATATATCATTGTCACCGCATCTGAAAGTGTCTCGATTTGCACTAGAATGTGTGGCGAGTGCTTACTGCACCAAATATATCAAATGCATGGGCCACAATTTTGTTTTATATCTGACATGTTAGACACAAGGTTTTTTTTGACAACTTTTGTGACAAGTCTTAGTTTTTGGGGAGTATTTTTGACAAAAACTAAGCCAGCTCTGATGTACTGTAGTGTAATAAAAAGTGTAACATTCTGACAGTGTGGCACAAAGAGACACAAAGGATTTTTGTGGCACATTATGTGGCATCTTCCCTTCACCATTTTCCAAAATAAACAATCTAAAAATGTTGCAGGCAAATGTTTCCATGGTTACGACCACTCAATCCATCAGTGGTGGTCATGCTTGCACACTATTGGAAGAAGTGTTGGCCTGTCTGGTGGCTGGGACCATGGGAGTGCACATAAGCTGGTGCTTTTTCCTATATGGTACAAGCACAACCACCGGTGATGGATTGCAGAGTGGTCGTAACCATGGAAACGAGGACTGTATAATGTGATAGAAAAATAAATCCAGCCAGCAAAGGAAGCAATATAGATAACAACAATACATTAGTAAGTACCTTATATTAACTTTGTCTACATAATAAATGCTATTTGCTGACGTGAGGAAGCCCATTTAACCCTACTGTTACAGTTTTAGCTATCAAGCACCTCAGTATACTTAATGGTAAATGTACAGTATTATTGTATTTATTGTAAAATTTATATATATATTTTTTCAATTTCACATGCAAATTGAAATAACAACGTGAAACTGCATAATAAAAAGTGAATGCATTCTTTGAGAAATATTGACTTCACTTTTAATGCATATGGGTAGAAAATAATATGATTTACAATAAACAGGCTCCTAGGTTACTGTATACCTTATAGGACCATTCAAAAGCAGTTTTTCAATAGGTCCCTTTGTGACATTTTTTTTTTACATTTCATACACAGTGCTATTTGTATTGCTTTTATACAGAATCTTGTTAGAGATTGTTGAAGATTTATTAGCCCAAGACTATTGATTTGTACTAGATGTGCGAAAAGACCAATAGCATACTGATTGGAGGGATATAATGGTGCAAGGGCTAGATGACCCAGAAACCTGTCTTTCAGCAAAATGGACAAAATGGGAGAGAATGCTGTATCTTTCAATCAGTGGGAAGCTGCTGCACATAATTGCAGACTTCATATTAATCTGTCATATCTAGAAGCTGAATCAATACTATAAATATTTGTCTGATATAAATTAGAAAGAAATATAATTATTACTGCAATCAATATTTCTTATTTCAATTTCACTCTGGTTGATTGCACAAAACAGTAGGCACAACACCCTGGATAAAGGGAAGGAATTCCTGAATAATTAACCAAGTATACAGTAAATATAACAAAAATAAAACCATTTTCTGTGTGAAAGATTTCTTCTGTGCATTGTAATTGCAAATGAAAGATACAAAGCAAAGGATCTACTTGAAAGAGTGTTTTAAAGGGCTTCTGTCAGCAGTAGTGTTAAGCAAAGCAAAGCCTTCGAAATGGAATTAAATCGCAGTTTAGGAAAGCTTTGATTCGCAACTAATCTGAATTTCCTCTCGTTTCGTGGTAACAAATACATTTTTCTTAAAATGGCGGCTGAATGTGTTATAAAGCAAAAGTAAGAAGCCCAGGAAAGCAAGATCACCCTAAGGCCTGGGATATGGACATCTTAACGATGTGCTAGGACACAGAAGTGAATGTGCTAGCTGATGGTGCTTGCAAAGGTCCAAATGAAGGGCGGGAGGCATCCGGCCCTGCGTCTTGGACAGGGGATTGTCCAGCAAGTAACACAGAGGGAGAGGAGGCAGTGGTGTGACCCGCAGACACTGATTGTGGATCCAGGCGTACGGCCCACCTATTAGTGTGCTTTGATGCCATGTAGCGGATCATGCTGGGGGTGGTGAGGTTGCTAGTGTTCACGCCCCTGCTCATTTTGGTACGGCACAGGTTGCAAATGACAATTCTTTTATCGTCCGCACTTTCCTCAAAAAAGCGCCAGACTGCGTAACACCTACCCCTTGTCAAGGGAGATTGCCGCAAGGGGGTGCTCCGAGGAACAATTGCGGGCCAGTTTGGTGTGGCCCGCCTTCTCCCTTTTTCCCCCTACTGCCTCTTCCAGCCTGTTGTGGTGCTGTGGATCCCTCCCCCTCTGTACTGCTGTCCTCACTCTGCTTGCCACCTTCACAGGTTGGATCAGTAATTTCATCGTCCACCACCTCCTCTTCCACTTCATCACTCTGGTCATCCTCCTGACTTGTTGACCTAGCAACAACCTCACTTATTGACAACTGTGTCTCATCCTCATCATCAACCTCTTGAGACACTAATTGCCATTGACATATTGGCAACTGTGTCTCATCATCATCACCATCCACCTCGTGAAACACTAATTGCCGTTCCCCACCGTCACCTTCTTGTGACTGTGAATGCTCAAGAGTTTGGGCAACGGTGCACACAATCTCCTCATGTCCCTCTTCAAGCGGGCTTGGGGAGAGGCCCAAATCAAGGAATGGCGATAAAAAGAGCTCCTCGGAATATCCAAGTGTGGGATCACTTGTTTGGCAAGATTCTCCATTTTAAGAGGAAGGAGGATCAGGGTGAGGATTCTGTTGACCAGATTCTTGGCTACTGATATTTGACTTTGTGGAAGACAGGGTGGTGCTTAACTGACTGGAAGCATTATCTGCTGCAATCCAACCGACCACCTGGTTGCACTGGTCTGACTTCGAAAGTGGTGTCCTGCGCCGGGATATGAAGCTAGGTGTCATGTATGAGTGTGTTTCTTGTGCTCTTGCAGCAGACACAGTTTCACCGCACCCAGGGCCACCATCAGCAGCATGGCCACTTCCCCATCCCTTACTGCTCGCCTTCTGCATATAAAATGATATATATGCTTGCAAGTATGTAACACGTACACTAGCGCAGGTTTTGGAAATGTATGCACAAATAAATTCAACTGAATGTCACTGATATTTAGGATGTGCAAACGTTATACAGGAGATGTGGCACAGGTAATGTTGCTGCCACCAGCAGTGAAAAAATTTGACTGAATGTCACTGATATTTAGGATGCGCAAATGTTATACAAGAGATGTAGCGCAGGTAATGTTGCTGCTGTCACCAGTGGCTAATAAAAAATTACAGGGAATATCACTGATATTTTTGATGCGCAAACATTATATAGGAGATGTAGCGCAGGTAATGTCACTGCTGTCACTAGCAGCTAAAAAAAAATTCAGGGAATGTCACAGCTATTTGGG
This sequence comes from Bufo bufo, assembly GCF_905171765.1. Lineage (NCBI taxonomy): Eukaryota > Metazoa > Chordata > Amphibia > Anura > Bufonidae > Bufo > Bufo bufo. The sequence continues at coordinate 377,505,658 of NC_053390.1, forward strand.
ATGCGCAAACGTTATACAGGAGATGTAGCGCAGGTAATGTAACTGTCCGTCTATGGAAAAAGTACACTGAATGTCACAGATATTTTTAGTACGCGCACACGTTAAACAGGAGATGTAGCGCAGATAATGTCGTTGTCCACAGCGTCTACGGAAAAAGTACACTGGATGTCACTGATATTTTTAGGATGCTCAAACGTTATACAGGAGATGTAGTGCAGGTAATGTTACTGTCTGCAGCGGACACCATCTAAGGGAAAAGTGCAGTCGATGTCACAGATATTTTTAGGCTGCGCACACGTTACACAGGAGGTGTGGCGCAGATAATGTCGCTGTCTTCAGCGGCCAAACAATTGCAAGCTATTTAGCGCAGGTTGTGCTAAAAATATATATTGTTCTCAGATACTACTATAGTCCTTAAAAAGACTTTTGGGTCTCTAACAATTGCACGCAATTTAGCGCAGGTTGCGCTAATAATATACATTGCTGCCAGATACAACAATAGTCCTTAAAAGGACTTTTGGGTCTCTAATCGCACGCAATTTAGCGCAGGTTGCGATAAAAATATATATTGCTGCTAGACACATCAATAGTCTTGGGTCTCTAACACCAACCCTGCCTAACAAAAAAATAAAATGTAATTCACTACACTATCTGTCCCTTCTATAGCACAGCTCTCCCTGACTAAGACTGGCCGAACCACGTGTAATCGGATGCTTTATAGCACCCGATGACACATTCCGGCCAGCCAATCACTGTAATGCCAGTAACCAACATGGCTATGGCATTACAATGAGTGGTAGTACTTACCTGCACGTTTATTGGCTGCATAACAGCCAACAAAAGTGCGGGGAGGAGACTCGAGGCTCCCGCTCGATCACATGTGGTACTCGGCCGAACATCGCGATGCTCATGCCGAAATGGTGTTCGACCGAGCATGCTCAATCAACACTAGTGTTCAGCAAACAGAGGTTTGAGTAGAAGGGAATGTCCAGTAGTTTATTTAACATTGTGCTGCCAGATACTTTTGTTAAAAATATTAACAACCTTTTTAATTTTGAGATATTTGTGAATCAAGCCAAATCTGTTGAGGACGTGAAGTCAGAGTGTATGTCTGTAAACTTTTTTAACCATCTATGATTTTTGGTTCATTTGCCCAGAAATTTTTTAGTAGGGTGACAACCTTGGACTGGGGGTCTGTATTTATGTTGTTGATTGTACTTATTTTGGTGTTTGACGTCTTTGTTTTGGAGTTTATGTCTGCATACACTTTGGATTCTATATTGATTTTGAAGTGTGATGAAGGAGTCATATGCACTACTTATGATTAAGTTAGAGATATTTGAAGGACATATGCAAATGACTGGCATATGTTAAAAATTTCAATGCATCACCTAACACTCATTCTGTGCATTGGAATCTCCTTCATGCACCTAGTAAAAATAGTGAATTACGGTTTATGCGTATATTTGTGTGTATATGTTGTATTTATATGTGTATATATGCTGTGTATGTGTGTATATGCTGTATTTATGTGTGTGTGTGTGTGCAGCAACAGACAGCTCTGGAGCCTAAGGAGGTGAGTAACCACTGGACAACCCCAAAGAATAGTATTACACATAGTGGGAGTTTTTTTTTTTGCTTAGGACAAGCCCCCAAACAGTGCAGCAAAATCAGGAATGTTATGCATGATGTTTTAGCATGTTTTCACCAAATTTGACCACAGATACCATTTGCTTTACAAGGTCTAAAATCAAAGGCTAGACCTTAAAGAGGCTGTCAACCCCAATGGTCGTAGCCTGTGCCCAATTAAAAAATATATATATATAAACTCACCTGTCCACAGTCCCACAGTTTCTGTAGCACTGTCACTGTATCTCTGTTCCTTGCCACATCAATTACATGTGTTTCAATGGCACGGCGCTGATGAATGGCAGGAAAAGGTTAAGGAATATTGGTACACCATTTACCTTTTTCAGGGCGTGGGTGCCCACAGAGAGGGCTCTGAGTGCTGCCTCTGGCACCCGTGCATAGGTTTGCCACCACTGATATAGGGCATTCTTGTGAAGATTTTCTGATATGGACAATGTAAGAGCCCATGCCCATGACTGTACCGGCCGTGTGCATTCCACATTTTGCGGAATAAAAGGACCGGCCCCTAATAGAACAGTCTTATCCTTGTGCATAAGGCAGACGATGTTAGTACTATTATTTTGGCGGAACAGCCATGCGGACATACGTTCACATAATGCACATGGAGTCATTTATTTTATTTATTTTTTGCGGCCCCATTGAAGTGAATGGTTCCGCATATGGGCCACAAAAAAACCAGAACGGACACAGAATAAAAAAAACGGTTGAGTGCATGAGCCATAAGTGTTAACATTTTTAGGGCTGAGGTGCCATTTGACTTTTTGCTTGAGTCAGTGGAAAGGCTAGGTGTGCCCCTGGATAGATAAATGGATAAATAGATAGATATAGATAGAATGATAGATAGAATGATAGATAGATAGATAGAATGATAGATAGATAGATAGATAGATAGATAGATAGATAGATAGATAGATAATAGATAGATAGATAGATAGATAGATAGATAGATAGATAGATAAAAAGATAGATAGATAGATAGATAGATAGATAAAAAGATAGATAGATAGATTATAGATTATAGATTATGGATAGATAGATAGATAGATAGATAGATAGATAGATAGATAATAGATAGATAGATAGATAGATAGATAGTAGATAGATAGATAGATAGATAATAGATAGATAGATAGATAGATAGATAGATAGATAGATAGATAATAAATAGATAGATAGATAGATAGATAGATAGATAGATGATAGATAATAGATAGATAGATAATAGATAGATAATAGATAGATAGATAGATAATAAATAGATAGATAATAGATAGATAGATAGATAGATAGATAGATAGATAGATAGATAATAGATTGATAGATAATAGATAGATAGATAGATAGATAGATAGATAGATAGATGATAGATAATAGATAGATAGATAGATAGATAGATAATAGATTAGATAGATAATAACCAGATAGATAGATAGATGATAGATAATAGATAGATAGATAATAGATAGATAGATAGATAGATAGATAGATAGATAGATAGATAGATAGATAGATAATAAATAGATAATAGATAGATAGATAGATAGATAGATAGATAGATAGATAATAAATAGATAGATGGATAGATATATAGATAGATAGATAGATAGATAGATAGATAGATGATAGGAGATAGATAGATAGATAGATAGATAGATAGATAGATAATAGATAGATAGATAATAAATAGATAGATAATAGATAGATAGATAGATAGATAATAAATAGATAGATAGATAGATAGATAGATAGATGATAGATAGGAGATAGATAGATAGATAGATAATAAATAGATAGATAGATAGATAGATAGATAGATGATAGATAGGAGATAGATAGATAGATGATAGATAGGAGATAGATAGATAGATAGATAATAGATAGGAGATAGATAGATAGATAGATAGATAGGAGATAGATAGATAGATAGATAGATAGATAGATAGATAGATAATAAATAGATAGATATATAGATAGATAGATAGATAGATAGATAGATAGATGATAGATAGGAGATAGATAGATAGATAATAGATAGGAGATAGATAGATAGATAGATAGATAATAGATAGGTGATAGATAGATAGATAGATAGATAGATAGATAATAAATAGATAGATAGATAGATAGATAGATAGATGATAGATAGGAGATAGATAGATAGATAGATGATAGATAGGAGATAGATAGATAGATAGATAGATAGATAGATAGATAGATAGATAGATAGATAATAGATAGATAGAAAAGGAAAATGAAGACGCAGCACACTTCCTTAGTTGGGTGCAAAATCAGGCCAGTGTGAACCAGCACCACGGTTCAATTCAATAAAGCAAAAGAAAGCCAGCAGCACACCATGAGATTCCAGGAACACATGCGGTTTTATTCACCCAGTGTCATGTAGCAGCGACATTTCAACTGCTTGTTGCGGTCTTTCTCAAGCTATGTGCACATGTGTTACAACCAATATATATATAGGTGTTTCAATTCATAATACATAAACATCAATCAAGTATAAAAGTGAACAAAGTACATAATAAATGGTATTTAAAGTATACAAAAATCTCAATATTGATGTGCAAAATACATAATTAAAATTAAATTACAGTGTTATATATAAAACAATGCACAGTATATTGTGATAATACAGTGTAATTGATCATTAAAAAGTACAGGTGCGCCTATTACAATCAGCTAATAAATTGCACGCGCCGAGCATCGCGGTCTTGGTGGCGTCCACATACAATTACTGCGCATGCGCGAGAATACTGACTCTCGCGATCTTTCAGACGCAAAGAAATTCAATAGGGACCACATCTAAGGTGGCCTCACATGTGCGCATGTCTATGCAGTAGAGGCCACCCACTTTAGAATCATGTGATCCTTGTCACATGATCCAGGCAAGACCAGATAAACAAAATCATAAGGGATCTGAACAGACAACTGTGGGTCAGGATCGCATGCACACCCAAGTTCACCAATGATCTGCGAACACCGCTTCCACGGGAACTTAGGGTCAGGCGTCCTGTCAACCCTCATGTCACTTTACAGACCCATTCAAATAGTGCACAATGCGGAAAAGGATGGTGTCACACAGTTAGGACCAACCAGGTCAACAGTGATGTCATCGCTGTGTTCGGGAAACGGCGTCGTCGTCACGGGTCACCGTGCCGAACCGCCACCGTCCTCCGCGAGACACCAAACCAATCCACCAAGTGCATTGTATGAATAAAACAAACCCTGGTGTGACCCTTTGTTTGAAAGGGAGCAACACCTTGATCAAATATCACAAGTATTCAATATGTAAGTGAACCTACAACTGCTATATATGAAGCGCCACATGCGTAGCAAAAATCAGACATGGCCATCATGCAAATTAAAAAAATATGTAAGAAAGAATGTGGATAGCTGATAAGGACCGGAATGCTCCTGTCTTCATGCAGAATGTCAGCCATGATTGTGATTGATAGCCAAATCTATAAAAGATACAAAAAAAGGACAATGTTAAGAACAATTTGTAATTCAGCTTGGTTGTTTTATACACATGTTAACTGTACCCATCATAGGGAATACGGACAAGGCGGTACACGAAGAGAGAGACACCACTAATCCACCCTGAAGTCAACATTTAGACCATTAGGCCTAAGGGTCTTCAAAGTAAAATTCCAAAATAGCTCTCGCTTTTTAAGGAGAGCCTTCCTGTCTCCACCACGCCTACCCATTTGTATCTGCTCTAATATGCGGAACCTTAGATCTTTTTCCGAGTGCCCCGCCTCCTTAAAATGCTTGGAGACTGGCAAATCCATTTTTTCTTTTCTAATGGAGTATCGATGCTGATTTAAACGTGTCTTAACGTCCCACGTGGTCTCCCCAACATACCACCTCCCACAGGGACAAGATAGTAGGTAGACCAAGTAGGACAAATCATACGTCAAATACTGGGTGATTTTTATCGTTTTGTTGTTCGCAGGATTCTGAAACGAATCCCCCTTCAGCATAAGGCCGCAATTTACACAGTGATGGCATGGGTAGCAGCCAGTCCACGTGGAGCCACATAGTGCCCTCACACTGGTCCTGCCACTGCCCACATCAGACTTCACCAACCTATCACCTAGGTTTCGCCCTCTCCGATATGAGAAAAGTGGAGGTGTATGGAACTCCTCAATATGGGGGAAACTATTCCCTATCATCTTCCAGTGTTTTCTGATGATAGTCGCAATTTGCGGACTGTCAGCAGAGAACTGTGAGATAAAGGAAATCCGGGGGGCTCTTGCAGTATCCTCACATAGGGTTGGTGTGGGATTACTGTCAACTCGCAATATACTCCCCCTAATGAGTTTCTTGGGATATCCTCAAGCAGCAAATTTCTTACTAATTTCCTTGAATCGTACATCCCTAGTCAGTTTATCCCTCACGATCCTCTTCACACGGAGGAATTGACTATAGGGTAACGACTGAATCATGGGGCGAGGATGATGACTATCAAAACGCAACAGTGTATTTTTGTCGGTACTTTTCACATAGAGATCAGTGATTAAACCCTGACCCACAACCTGAACCTCTGTATCCACAAATTGTAGTCTATCAGTCGAATGGACCACAGTGAATTTTACCGTGGGATTAATCTCATTGAGAAATGCGTGGAACGCGAGGAGACCCAACGTGTCGCCCGCCCGTAATAGATAGATAAATAATAGATAGATATATAGATAGATAGATAGATAGGAGATTGATTGATAGATAGATAGATAGATAGATAGATAGATATAGATAATAGATAGAAAATAGATAGATAGATAAATAATAGATAGATAGATAGATAGATAATAGATAGATAGATAAATTATAGATAGATAGATAGATAGATAATAGATAGATAGATAATAGATGGATAATAGATAATAGGTAGATCGATAATAGTTAGATAGATAATAGATAGATAGATAGGAGATAGATAGGAGATAGATAGATGGATAGATAGATAATAGATAGATAATAGATAGATAATGATAGATAGATAGATATAGATAGATAGATAGATAGATAGATAGATAATAGATAGATAATAGATTAGATAGATAGATAGATAGATAGATAGATAATAGATAGATAGATAATAGATAATAGATAGATAGATAATAGATAGATAGATAGATAGATAGATAGATAGATAGATAATAGATAGATAGATAGATAGATAGATAATAGATAATAGATAGATAGATGATAGATAGATAATAGATAGATAGATAGATAGATAGATAGATAGATAGATAGATAATAGATAATAGATAATAGATAGATAGATAATAGATAGATAGATAGATAGATAATAGATAGATAGATAGATAGATAGATAATAGATAATAGATAATAGATAGATAGATAATAGATAGATAGATAGATAATAGATAGATAGATAGATAATAGATAGATAATAGATAATAGATAGATAATAGATAGATAGATAATAGATAGATAGAAAGATAATAGATAATAGATAGATAGATAATAGATAGATAAATAGATAGATAGATAGATAGATAATAGATAGATAGATAGATAGATAGATAGATAGATAGATAGATAGATAATAGATAGATAATAGATAGATAATAGATAGATACTACAGTATAATAAATAGATGATAGATAGATAATAGATAGATAATAGATAGATAATAGATAGATAATAGATACTACAGTATAATAAATACTTGTATAGCTTGTTCTTTTGCGTACATATAGTAGACCTCACTATACAGTATGTACACTGTACACTGTTATCTCCTTCATCAGAAACTTATTGATAACAGTAGACATTTAGATTGTGTTCGCATCACAAATAGCTATTGCCTTTAGCATAATAAACCTAGAAAGTATTGTGGCAATGATGCTGGATATTACTGGCTAAGGAGCCATTCATCAACATCGACTCTTTTAGTTTCATTTACTGCTTAAGGCAAGTGTTGATGAGCAGTACTATGTTCTCTGAAACTTTTAGAAAGTCAGGCTGTTTGCTTCTGCCAATAAATCATTACTGTTACTGTTTTGTAACAACACATCAGCTATTATAGAGAAATCTAGTGAATGGCAGTTCAGAAAAACAATATCATAGCTTTTAACCTTTTCTACAGAACATGCCCACTAAAATAACCAACATTTTGTGCTTATTTTTATTACAGTAGTTTTTACTTTACCAAATTGTCACACTACATTGTTATACCGCACCCCCCCCCCCCCCCCCCCCACACCATTTCAAGCAGAAAACACATTGCTCCTATCCATATTTTATATAGATGTCAGCAGTGGGCATGCAAGGTTGACATCTCACGGGATATCATGTATTTGAAGTACCCTGGTAGAAGGTACTACATGTTGTCACACAGCCAAGGTTCTAACCCTTTAGATGCCAAAAGCAGTGTGCGTACCTGGCATACGAGCTATTCTTATAAGTGGCGTAGCTATAGGGGTCGCAGTTGCGACCAGGAACCTAAGCCAGGGTGGAATGGAAGTGCACACTAGTATGCAGGAGGAGGAGGCGGGGGTGAAGCGCTGTACTTACCCCTCCTCCTGCTTACTCTTCTCAGGTCCCGTGCTGCTGTGTCTTGGCTGGCTGCAGCGTCAGGACCTACAGAGCGCTCACTGACCTTATGCTGCAGGAAGTCAGGTGACTGTGCAGTGCGGGCCCTAAGAAGAGAACCAGGACAGGGAAAGTGGCGGCAGGAGACAGGAGAGGTAAGTTATTTTATTATTTTACAGTGTGATATGTGGTCTGATATGGAGGTATTATTGGGGGTCTGGAGAGGTTTAATGGGGGCCTGGAGGTCTTACTGGGGGTCTGAAATGGTCTGACTGGGGGTCTGGAGAGGTCTCACTGGGGGTCTGGAGGTCTGGAGAGGTCTAATGGTGGTTCTGGAGGTCTCATTGGGGGTCTGGAGTGGTCTCACTGGGGGTCTTTAGTGGTCTGACTGGGGGGTCTGGAGGTCTAATGGTTGGTCTGGAGAGGTCTAATGGGGGGTCTGGAGATCTGATTGGGGGTCTCGAGGTCTGATTGGGGGTATGGAGAGGTCTAATGGGGGTATAGACATCTGATTGGAGATCTAGGGAGGTCTAATGGGGGGTCTGGAGCTCTGACTGGGGGTCTGGAGAGGTCTAATGGGGGTATAGATGTCTGATTGGGGGTCTGGAGGTCTAATAGGGGTCTGATTGGGCGTCTAGAGATCTAATAGGGGTCTTATCTGAGGTCTGATATTGGGTCGGGGTCTTACATGGGGGTCTAATGGGGGTGTCTGATCTGAGGTCTAAAACTGGGGTCTGGGGTCTGTCTAAAGTGGGTTTGGTCTGAGATGGGGGTCTCATTTAGGGTTTTATATGGGGGTCTGATCTGAAAGGGGTGTTTTTGTACTGACACTCTGTGTGGTACCAGTATATTCAGGGGACTGTTTCTGCAGGATAACATTGGGGGCACAGCGGACACAGTATTGGAGGTGGCAGGATGGGGTGTTGAGAGAGTGGGGAGGATATTGAAAAAGTAAGAAAGTAAGATGTCTGTTTGTTAAACTCTGCAGAGACGAGGCGCGGCTGAAAGAAGTCACCATGGTGGTCTGGTCTAAGAGGAGAAGATGAGAAAAGGGAATATCTACATCAGAGATGAGAAGTCATTGGATGTAAGAGGTACATATGTGGGGCTGTATTACCCTGTATGTTCTGTAGCGCTGTATATAATGTTTTCCAAGTATGTCTTTAAAGGGGTTGTCTGCTTTTTTATTCCATACGAGCGCTGCCTTCTCTGCTCTGTTTACCTGCTCATCACTGTAAATGCTACAGCGAGCAGGTGAGCAGAGCAGAGAAAATAGCTCTCATATGAGCACTGTAAAACAGTGGATACGGGAACCGCGCTATATGTCAGTGATATATGTCAGTCGTTCAAATGGAATCCTATAAAGATAGGGAACTGAGTTCACATCCAGCTTTCAGAAGCAACAGTCACAGGTACGTATTCCACATACAGGGAAACTGTTCTACACCTCCAGCTGGTCCTCAGATCCCGTCATGAGCCACCGACCGCTGATTCCAACACCGGGTCAAAGATACCTTCACAAAGGAACAGAAAAGATGGTGCAATACCCTCGATAACTAAAGGTAACAAAAGGTAACAAGGTTTATTGTACTCACAAATTAGAAGTTGTTAGCATGCACATAGAAATGCCCTAGTTTTTGTCCTAGTTTTTCACATCAAATATTGTTTATATGTTTCTCTCATATGAGCACTACCCTCTCTTGAAACAGCTGATCGGCGGGGGTGCTGGGGGACCCTGCCAATCTGATATTGATGACCTATCCTGAGGATAGGTTATCAGTAGTGATGAGCGGCAGAGGCTATATTAGAATTTGCGATATTTCACAAATATTTAGCTGAAAATTCGTCATATATTCGCGAATTTCGAGAATTCGAGATTATTTTATTGAATGCGATAAATCGGCAATGTAAAAATCGCGTAATGCGAATTTGTAACGTGAAATACAGGCGTGGGTCACTTTGGCTCCATTTTTCAAGCTGGTGTAAGTTTCCTGACACTGGAGAAAATGGTTGGCACGGCAGAACATTAGAATAGCTTTATATGCAGATAGAGTCAAGTGCGTCAATATATTTGCAATTGCGCTAATCGGCAGTGATTAGAATTTTTTTTTGCACTACGTGCAACTTTACATTTTAGCAGGTCTGACTACAGATTACTGGTTGGTGCACTAAGTATTTGTCACGGATGATGTTGCAGATAGCTGGAAGTTATGGATAAAAATCCGACTTGCTTGATCCCAAACTAAGGAGCATAAAGGTGACCCCTATAAAACCCTAAGAGCTCACCCTGACTGCTAAGCACATACAAGGGTCTCAGAGGTAGACGATTGCATGCCCTCGTACCTACACTGTGTGACACCTGAAAACCCTATAATAGTGAGGGGACACGACCACCGGCTCCCTGCACTTAATACGGAGGGAGTCAGGGTCACCTAGAATCAAGTCAGCAAGGAAACACAATACATGAAAGGACTTATCTGAACAAGCAGCAACAGAAGTCTCCAGCAGTGAACACTTCAATCCAGGAAGTAGTATAAACCGCAAAGTGAGGCAGTATGGGAGGAAATATAAAGGAAAGAGGATTAGTCTAAATAGGTGACACCTGGGAGAAGGAAATGAGATGACAAAGTGAAACCAAAACAAAGAACATCATGCAAGAGGTAGAAAAGGACGTCTGTCAGACCTTCTCACAGAAGTGGCGGTGACAGTATTGTTGTGAACTTGACACTGCTTCCTTCTCATTGGCCCACAAGAAAGAAGCAGAGAGGAATCATGTGTTCAGATGGCAAAAAAATGCTGAATATTGGATATAACGAATATATAGCACTATATTCTAAATATTTGCAAATTCTCAAAGTGGCGATATTAGTGATAAAAATTCGCTATTCGAATATTCGTGATCAACACTAGTCATCAGTAGTAAAAAGAGGACAACACCTTTAACAGTAGGACTGTAGGGAAGGGGTTAGGAAGAGAATTTGGCATGGGGGGGCGCGTTTAAATTTTTGACTCGGGCAGCAGAAAAGCTAGGTGCACCAGCACTGAGTGAAGGGGGAGGGGGCCCAAGCTGAACTCTTGCATAAGTATAGCTTGTCCCACTAAAAATAAGCCCTCATACAATTATATGAATGGAAAATAGTTAATAAACTAGTAATAAAATAGTTATAAATAGTAAAACTAGTAATAAAATAGTTATGGCTCCGTGAAGACAAGGAAGAAAAATGAAAACGCAAAAATAAAAAAAACCTCTGGTATCCAAGGGGTAACCACTTCCCGCAACTGTAACGCCGAAAGGCGTCATTGCGGCGGCTCCCCCAGGCTACGCTAACGCCAATAGGCGTCATCTCGCGTGAGCCGAGATTTCCTGTGAACGCGAGCACACAGGCGCGCGCGCTCACAGGAACGGAAGGTAAGAGAGTTGATCTCCAGCCTGCCAGCGGCGATCGTTCGCTGGCAGGCTGGAGATGTTTTTTTTTTAACCCCTAACAGGTATATTAGACGCTGTTTTGATAACAGCGTCTAATATACCTGCTACCTGGTCCTCTGGTGGTCCCCTTTGTTTGGATCGACCACCAGAGGACACAGGTAGCTCAGTAAAGTAGCACCAAGCACCACTACACTACACTACACCCCCCCCGTCACTTATTAACCCCTTATTAGCCCCTGATCACCCCTGATCACCCCATATAGACTCCCTGATCACCCCCCTGTCATTGATTACCCCCCTGTCATTGATCACCCCCCTGTAAAGCTCCATTCAGACGTCCGCATGATTTTTACGGATCCACTGATAGATGGATTGGATCCGCAAAACGCATCCGGACGTCTGAATGAAGCCTTACAGGGGCGTGATCAATGACTGTGGTGATCACCCCATATAGACTCCCTGATCACCCCCCTGTCATTGATTACCCCCCTGTCATTGATTACCCCCCTGTAAAGCTCCATTCAGACGTCCGCATGATTTTTACGGATGCACTGATAGATGGATCGGATCCGCAAAACGCATCCGGACGTCTGAATGAAGCCTTACAGGGGCATGATCAATGACTGTGGTGATCACCCCATATAGACTCCCTGATCACCCCCCTGTAAAGCTCCATTCAGATGTCCGCATGATTTTTACGGATGCACTGATAGATGGATCGGATCCGCAAAACGCATCCGGACGTCTGAATGAAGCCTTACAGGGGCGTGATCAATGACTGTGGTGATCACCCCATATAGACTCCCTGATCACCCCCCTGTCATTGATTACCCCCCTGTCATTGATTACCCCCCTGTAAAGCTCCATTCAGACATCCGCATGATTTTTACGGATCCACTAATAGATGGATCGGATCCGCAAAACGCATCCGGACGTCTGAATGAAGCCTTACAGGGGCGTGATCAATGACTGTGGTGATCACCCCATATAGACTCCCTGATCACCCCCCTGTCATTGATTACCCCCCTGTAAAGCTCCATTCAGACGTCCGCATGATTTTTACGGATCCACTGATAGATGGATCGGATCCGCAAAACGCATCCGGACGTCTGAATGAAGCCTTACAGGGGCATGATCAATGACTGTGGTTATCACCCCATATAGACTCCCTGATCACCCCCCTGTCATTGATCACCCCCCTGTCATTGATCACCCCCCTGTCATTGATCACCCCCCTGTCATTGATCACCCCTCTGTAAGGCTCCATTCAGACATTTTTTTGGCCCAAGTTAGAGGAATTATTATTATTTTTTTCTTACAAAGTCTCATATTCCACTAACTTGTGTCAAAAAATAAAATCTCACATGAACTCACCATACCCCTCACGAAATCCAAATGCGTAAAATTTTTTAGACATTTATATTCCAGACTTCTTCTCACGCTTTAGGGCCCCTAGAATGCCAGGGCAGTATAAATGCCCCACATGTGACCCCATTTCGGAAAGAAGACACCCCCAGGTATTCCGTGAGGGGCATATTGAGTCCATGAAAGATTGAAATTTTTGTCCCAAGTTAGCGGAACGGGAGACTTTGTGAGAAAAAAATTAAAAATATCAATTTCCGCTAACTTGTGCCAAAAAAAAAAAAATTTTATGAACTCGCCATGCCCCTCATTGAATACCTTGGGGTGTCTTCTTTCCAAAATGGGGTCACATGTGGGGTATTTATACTGCCCTGGCATTCTAGGGGCCCCAAAGCGTGAGAAGAAGTCTGGTATCCAAATGTCTAAAAATGCCCTCCTAAAAGGAATTTGGGCACCTTTGCGCATCTAGGCTGCAAAAAAGTGTCACACATCTGGTATCGCCGTACTCAGGAGAAGTTGGGGAATGTGTTTTGGGGTGTCATTTTACATATACCCATGCTGGGTGAGAGAAATATCTTGGTCAAATGCCAACTTTGTATAAAAAAATGGGAAAAGTTGTCTTTTGCCAAGATATTTATCTTACCCAGCAAGGGTATATGTAAAATGACACCCCAAAACACATTCCCCAACTTCTCCAGAATACGGCGATACCACATGTGTGACACTTTTTTGCAGCCTAGGTGGGCAAAGGGGCCCATATTCCAAAGAGCACCTTTAGGATTTCACAGGTCATTTACCTACTTACCACACATTAGGGCCCCTGGAAAATGCCAGGGCAGTATAACTACCCCACAAGTGACCCCTTTTTGGAAAGAAGACACCCCAAGGTATTCCGTGAGGGGCATGGCGAGTTCCTAGAATTTTTTATTTTTTGTCACAAGTTAGTGGAAAATGCTGATTTTTTTTTTTTTTTTTTTTTCATACAAAGTCTCATATTCCACTAACTTGTGACAAAAAATAAAAACTTCCATGAACTCACTATGCCCATCAGCGAATACCTTGGGGTCTCTTCTTTCCAAAATGGGGTCACTTGTGGGGTAGTTATACTGCCCTGGCATTCTAGGGGCCCAAATGTGTGGTAAGGAGTTTGAAATCAAATTCTGTAAAAAATGACCTGTGAAATCCGAAAGGTGCTCTTTGGAATATTGGCCCCTTTGCCCACCTAGGCTGCAAAAAAGTGTCACACATCTGGTATTGCCGTACTCAGGAGAAGGTGGGGAATGTGTTTTGGGGTGTCATTTTACATATACCCATGCTGGGTGAGAGAAATATCTTGGCAAAAGACAACTTTTCCCATTTTTTTATACAAAGTTGGCATTTTACCAAGATATTTATCTCACCCAGCATGGGTATATGTAAAATGACACCCCAAAACACATTCCTCAACTTCTCCTGAATACAGAGATACCAGATGTGTGACACTTTTTTGCAGCCTAGGTGGGCAAAGGGGCCCATATTCCAAAGAGCACCTTTCGGATTTCACAGGTCATTTTTTACAGAATTTGATTTCAAACTCCTTACCACACATTTGGGCCCCTAGAATGCCAGGGCAGTATAACTACCCCACAAGTGACCCCATTTTGGAAAGAAGAGACCCCAAGGTATTTCGTGATGGGCATAGTGAGTTCATAGAAGTTTTTATTTTTTGTCACAAGTTAGTGGAATATGAGACTTTGTAAGAAAAAAAATCAAAAAAAAAAATCATCATTTTCCGCTAACTTGTGACAAAAAATAAAAAGTTCTATGAACTCACTATGCCCATCAGCGAATACCTTAGGGTGTGTACTTTCCGAAATGGGGTCATTTGTGGGGTGTTTGTACTGTCTGGCCATTGTAGAACCTCAGGAAACATGACAGATGCTCAGAAAGTCAGAGCTGCTTCAAAAAGCGGAAATTCACATTTTTGTACCATAGTTTGTAAACGCTATAACTTTTACCCAAACCATTTTTTTTTTACCCAAACATTTTTTTTTTATCAAAGACATGTAGAACTATAAATTTAGAGCAAAATTTCTATATGGATCTCGTTTTTTTTTGCAAAATTTTACAACTGAAAGTGAAAAATGTCATTTTTTTGCAAAAAAATCGTTAAATTTCGATTAATAACAAAAAAAGTAAAAATGTCAGCAGCAATGAAATACCACCAAATGAAAGCTCTATTAGTGAGAAGAAAAGGAGGTAAAATTCATTTGGGTGGTAAGTTGCATGACCGAGCAATAAACGGTGAAAGTAGTGTAGTGCCGATTTGTAAAAAAGGGCCTGGTCTTTAGGGGGGTATAAACCTGTGGTCCTTAAGTGGTTAAGATGGCACTCACTCTGGAGCAGAGCAGCCACCAGGTTTCTGCTGTTTCACAGTAGAGACCCAAGGCTAATGTGTATAATCAGCAATAACGCTCATCACAGATATTAAATCCCTCAGATGCTGTGGTCAATTGTGATCAAGGCATCAAGGGCAGCATTCCCTTAGAGCACAGAGCTCCTGGGGCCCACAGCGATCGGGGAACTGTTTGTTCTTTGTAGTATCTTCAGTCCTGCTAAAGGATATGAGGCTACAACAGCAGCAGTTCCTATTGAGGTATGAAGGTGGCAGAGCTCCATAGGAACATAGCACATTGGTAATTCATTGCAGTCTAAGGGACAAGTGATCTAACAATCACATGTTCTTGTTAGGCTGGTGGCCCGTGTCCGCTGCTGTCCCATTTGTTCCCTGTCCACCTGTTGACTAATATGCTGATCAGTCTCCCTACATAGCTGGGCTGTGGATCCACTGTCTTGTACGGGCTTTGAGGTTTTCTAGTCTCTAGTAACCAGCAAATGTGTGATCTCTTCTCTGACTACCCGTTTACTGTGCCTTGCCTGTTTACTGATTCTGCTCCTTGCTCCCTTCTCCATGACCTTGGAACTGCCACTTGGACTATGCATGTATTCAGCCTGCCCGACCTTGGAATTGCAATCTGGAATGCACATGTACTCAGCCTGCCCTCACCTTGGACAGTGTTCAGACTGCACTTTTGCTTAAATGTCCCTTTACACTGGACAATATTACAGCAGATTGTCGGGAAGGATGAGCTCCTTCCCTACAATCTATTGCTCACTGGTGGAGGAGACTGCTGCATTTACATGCAGCGATCTCCTCTAGAGATGGGGAGGAAAGTTTGCTAATGCTATCGCTCTTCCCCATAATGACATACTGTTTCCCCGCAGCAGATCGTGTTTACACAGCACGATCTGCTGTCGGGAAATTTGGATTTTTGTTCGCACAAACAACCCAATAACCTGATGAATGAGCGTTTTGCGTTTTACTTTGAATGCTCGTTAGTTATGATCTATGCGATTCTTAGGCCATTCTTGCTTCACAACGGAGTCTATGACCCTCATAGGTCAGCCATCAACTACACCAGGACTACTACAGGTGGTAGCAACCTGGATGGTTTCCTGCATTAAAGTCTGGATCACTGTGCAGGAGTTAAAGGGTGAATACCAGGGAACCGCCAGGGCAATGCCATTAGGCTTAGCCCAAAGTCAAACTGGTTAGTTAGAACAGTGGATCCATACCCACTGTCTGTTATATTTGTTAAGTAAAAAAAAAATGGTTTTGAAAATATAAAAAAATATAAAAATTCAAACCTTTCCCCATAATAAAAATAAAAACAAACAATAAAAAAGAAAACTTGCAACGCCAAATCCGAAAATGCCCAAACTATTAAAATATGAATATATTGATAAGGTGCAAAGTAAAACTAAATTTTTTAAATTTTTTTATATTTTTTTATAAATGTGGTATCGCTCTAATTGTACTGATCCACAGAATGAAGGTAACAGGTGAGTTTTTCTGCATAGGGAACTATGGCAAAATTTTTGTTTTTTTTCCATTTCCTTATTTAGCATTTTTTTTACAGCTTCCCAATACATCCTATTTAATATAGAATGGTTTCATTAGAAACTATAACCTGTCCCACAAAGGAAAGTTCTTTTACAACTATGTGAATGAAAAAATTAAAAAGTTATGGCTTCGAGAAGGCATGGAGTTAAAAACTAAAACGCAAAAAAAGAAAATCACCTGGGTCTAAAAGTGTAAATTGTTGGGCTCAGTTCACTCAGGGTATTTCCATAATATCAGAGCTGCTGTATTTAACTGAAATACAGTTAGAGCTGCCATCCCTATAAAACATATCATCTGGATTTATTTCAATATTTAAACTATTTCACTAATCAGACCATCAGGTATTGTATGAGTCAAAAGTCGCAGGACACCCTTTTATTTCATAAAAAATGTAGCTTATCAAACACCAGAATTTACTCAGAAATCAATTGCCGCAAATTTGCAATATCTATTGTGGTTCAAAACTAGTGTTGATCACGAATATTCGAATTGCGAATTTTAATTGCGAATATCGGCACTTCGAGAATTCGCAAATATTTAGAATATCGCTAAATATATTCGTAATCGCGAATATTAGATTTTTTTGTAAATACCAGTTCATGCAAATTTTTATGTGAATATTTTATGCGAATTTTATGCGAATTTTCGCAATCAGGAAAATAATGCCTGGAGATCATGAATTCGCAAATTCGAATATTGCCCCTGCCGCTCATCACCATTCAAAACCTATGAACACAGAAAGTTGCAACAACAACCAGGAACAATACCTGAGATGGCCAGATAGTTTACATGTTGAATGTGTTGTCCATGGTGATGAACACAGATTCCATCTTCAGTTACCTGTAACGAACAAGAAAACTTTTGAACTTTGTGTGTTGATAACCACAAGAGATATTGAAAATCTGATTGCGATTTCGGAGAAAATTCTGGTCTTCTTTGATAGGCTACATGATCCCCTTCCCATTGGAAAAATGTACTCTTAATACAATATGGCGGCTTTCAATATGGTGGCCATGTTCCCGACATAGCCTAAAAGATAGTCCCCCACAGCCATTACTTGCTGGGGTATTCAGATATTCAATTTTCTCTTTTGTTTCTGAAATAAAAGGGTGTCCTGTGACTTCTGACTAGATTTCTGCTTACACCCCTGTTATACATGCATGAAAAAAATCTCTCTCCTATACCAATTATTACTCATATGAAGAAAAATAATAAAAAATACTACTGACTAACGTGTATGCAAGATGACTATACTTACTAATATAGTCTTTGTTAAATTTCTGTGCCATTTTCTATATTTAAAAAGGTATGCCCCCTTATTTGCCAATTTTTTGTGCTGTCCGCAGAGAGATCCTGTCCATAAAATGTCTGCTGATGAAGGGTCATGTGACCAGACACATCACTCAGCTTCCTATATTCAAATACGCTGCACCTGCACTGAACTCCTAACAGTGCAACTGCAGATGGCAGGTGTAGAGTATTCGAATGGAGGAGACTGAGTAATGTGTCATGGAGGGGATTCGTCTGGTCACATGGCCCTCCATCAGCAGCCATTTTATGGACAGGACCTCCCTGTGAACAGTATAAAAGACTTGGCAAATAAGGGGGCTTTCCTCAGGAAATTTAGAACGGCAAAGAATTTTATCAAATGTTATTTTAGTAAGTGCTACAGTATATAGTCATCTGACAAACACCAGTAACCACGAAGTGGCTAACCCATTTAAATAGAATATTGTACAGTCATCCACTTGTACTAAGTAATATGCTCACTAGAAGCGGCCTGAAGAAAAGATCTCATTATATTAACAGGAAATTAAAGAATAATATGAATCAATTTATCATGATGAAGGCACAGCATAATCGCCATGTCTGGCTTATAACACTTTGATTAATGCTTTAATAAACAATTTAAGAAGACAGATAAATAAAACTCATGAAAGGAAGCCCTTTTCACCCTACACATACTTCTTTTTGACCTACATCTGATGATCAAACAGGATAGATAAACAACGTGGGGCTTTTCTGGGTGCTTTAATAACATCAGCCGTAATATCATCTTCTCCACTAGGTCCTTAGACATCTTCTGCTGCAGCCTGTCTTAGGTAAATTAGATGTTCCGTTATTTTAGTGAGGCAATGAAATGCTTTAGAATGTAGATGTAGAAGAGCTGTTGTGGCCAGTGTGTTAGGACTCTGTCATAACATGGATGGTGTATTTTACATTGCATAAAACACAAGTGCTTTATTTGTTAAGGTAACATCCTGGGTATAATCTGGGTTTTAAAATGTTTTAGTTGCAATTATTGTAATAGGACATCTTTAGGTACAGCCCCTATAGGGCTTTCCTTCTCAATGATATCTTGGTACTCATTGGGTGAGGTATGGTCATTCCTGCACTGTGTGGGACCTGCCTGTCTCTTTCTTTACATACACAAGATGTACTTGTCTCCCAGTTTGTACCAAATTGCACCCGCTAACACTCACTCATGGAAACTTAAGCTTAGTGGGGAGCAAAGGGAAACATGTTGTAATCAATGCAGTTTGAAAAGAGGCCAAGGGCCAAGACTTCAGCTTAGGGTAGCCATAATAAATATCTGAGATGCATATGGACAAAGATGAGTGCCACTCATACAATATTGTGTACATTTCATGGCCACCATACCCTAGAGAATATGATATGTATGCAGCCCCTAAACTCTCATATTTATTGGGTCAGTGGGGGGACATATTTTTACTTTTTTGCAAAATGAAAGGAACCATGTTGAGAACCATTTGGCACGAACATTTCACTTTATTAATAAAAATGTGTGGCTCCCAAAGAAGAACAGGTCAGTAGCAGATGGGTAGTTAGTGTTGATAGCGAATATTCTAATCGCAAATTTTTATCGTGAATATTGGCACTTCGAGAATTTGCAAAGATCTAGAATATAGTGCTAAATCTTAGTAATTGCGAATATTCTAGATTTTTTTTTATCAGTACCCTCACTGCTTCTTGCTTGTGGGCCGATGAGAAGGCTGCAATCTCTTTGTCTGAGCTTAGCAACATCCCTAGCAACAAATAGGAAAGTTGCTTACCCCATACTATATAAGAAACTCCCCAGCAGACATTTTCTGCAGGTTTTTTTTGCAGTTCTGAGAGAGAGAGAGCAGTGACTTTGCTATGCTCTGTGCTTTGCTGAGTCATTTACATTGCTGAGTCAATTACATTAGATAGTTAGTTAGATCATTTATATTAGGCTACTTTCACACTAGCGTTTTTGCCTATGCTGCTAATCACTATGGGTACAAAATGACAAAGTAAAGTTGTCTTAAGAGGCAGAAAAATGCTCAAAACCCAAAATGCTGTTGCGCATTTCTAGCTGGGGGAGCAAGTCCTGCACTTGTGACCCGTTGCTTACAGCAATCCCCAGCAAAAATGCATACAATGGAGGATGCCTGCAATGGACCACATGTACCACAAAAACATCCTACACAGGATAGCCAAATGTGCTGATGCGATTGATTATATAAAACAGAGCATTGCAAAAATTGGTGCACTACAATGGTAAATGCAATTGACAATATATGGCTAAACCCTCACTCTGACATTAAAAATGAGACTTTCGCCACTATGGGTAGTAACCAATCTGTAAAATTAGACCTCATATTTGCAGAGGCTCCTGACTGCATGACCCTCTGTTGGCAGACCTCCTTCAGCCCATTGACATTCCACACTTCTTGGTCTTCAATGAACAAAGATTAAAAGGTTCCAGGTTTACAATCAAAATCACTTTACATCTAAATCAATAAGAGTTAAAATAAGTGAGAGCACCTTTTTCTTAGACCTTAGACTCTCTAAAAAATATTTTGCTCTTCAATTTAGGGTTGCCTTCTGAAAGAGGTCATATCACACATAATCTTATGAACACTTTAAAGATGAGAGGCCCTTTAAATGCCCTTCATGGTTTTGAGACGACTACAATACATTTGTCAAGCAGCAGCATTCAACCATGTAGCCAACCATCTCCTGCTTTGGAGGGTATTCTATCTGCAGTAGAAGAGCCCTTCCATGGTTATATAGTAGCTGGGAGATGGCAGCATCTCTAGATGGCAGTATAGTGTCCTCCCCATCCATACTATTACCTGGTGAAACTTCTGCTGGGTAACATTTAAACATCTCAGCCACCAGGTAATGCAGATGTTATAGTGAGAATTAACATCCGGATGTTCTTGCTATTTCAGGACAACATTGTGTTAAAACTACTATATTAAATGTAAAAGCCAATCAGTATAACTATAGGAGTGAAGTAATGGGCAAGACGACAGCACATACTGTACATTTGGAAATACATTAATAGCTATCTTTCATTTTGTACGTAAAAACTTTCTTCCAGAGGTGAAAGGTAATTATAATAATATGCCGTAAATCCGCAGACACTGTAAGGATCCATTAGCATGTCCTGAAATCTATCTGCTTGTTTCCATAGGACCCAGGAACATGCTGATACTTTTGATTATGCAAGGCATGCCTTTAAAATCTCATTCTTCATGTCCTCAGCTGCTAATACCATGCCCAGGAGTAATCAGTCGGGGGACATCTGGATTTTCACATAATAAAGTAGGCAAATCAATTTTAGATTTCAGAAAAAAATGGACCATTTACAGAAATAGGAAAAAAAGACTGACTGCACTTGTTCAAGTTAATTGTAGCAAGGGATGGAAAGTCAGATTTATATACAACAGGTGAACATGTCTAAGCTACTGCATAATATTGTATATATAGCAGAATCCTTTATAATTTTATTTGGTCCATCAGATAAAATGTTACACCTTACAGGGGTTGTCCAGTCTTATTATATTAATAGCCTATCCACAGAATAGGCCATCAATAGCAGAGCGGGGAGGTCCAACAACCTGCACTCCCGCTGATCAGTTATTCTGCATTATCTTTGTTGTAGAAAGTCAGCACCATAACTGCATTGCTCTGTCTATTGTGTGCTTTACACAGCAGACACCAAGAGCCAATGTCTGTGATTGGCGATAACGGCAATTATAAACATTTAATACCTCATATGCTATGGTCAATTGCGACCATGGCATCTGAGGTGGCTTTGCCTTGGACTCTCAGTACTGACATTGGTGGAGCAGTTCCTGCATTGTGGTAGTTTTGAGCCTTCTAGAGGCTACCAAGCTTGTCACATCTATGTTTCTATGAAGCCCTGCCTGTTGAAGCGCTCCATAGGAACACACTAAAATTCCCACTGCAGTCTATGGGATTAACAATCAGACAATAGAATGTTCAAGTCCCATAAGGGGACTTAAAGGGGTTGTGTCACTTCAGCAAGTGGCATTTATGATTATAGAAAGTTAATACAAGGCATTTACTAATGTATTGTGATTGTCCATATTGCTTACTTTGCTGGCTTGATTCATTTTTCTATCACATTATACACTGTTCGTTTCCATGGTTATGACTACCCTGCAATCCACCAGCAGTGGCCGTGCTTGCACACTATAGGAAAAAGTGTCGGCCTTTCTGGTGGCCAACACTGTGGGAGCTCACATAGGCTAGTGTTTTTTCTATAGTATGCAAGTATGGCCACCACTGATGGATTGTGGTCGTAATTACATAGATGTAAATATAAAAAAGTTATGGGGGTCAGAATATGGCAATGAAAAGAAAATAATATTTTTTTAAGTTCTTAATTTTTGAAAGTATTAAAACACAATAAAACTATATAAATGTGATATCACTGTAATTAAGCGAATTATTGAAAAGGTCCCCGAATTTTACAAAAAAATTTGCTTTAAGATGAATTACTTCATCACGAAGCACAGTTTTGTGTACGTAGCAGGTGTAATGACAGGGAGCTGCGATAGCGCCGCCCCCTGTCATTGTACCCCTCAGATGCCGCAGATCATGTTCATACATGATCACGGCATCTGAGTGTAAAAACTGTGTAAAATTTACATAAAAAAAATAATTTCATCAAACTTACCACCTCCATTTGCTCACGACGGGCGACCGCCGCCATCTTGCTTGAAGATCTGGCACAAAATCTCTCGCCGTGTGAGATGACGTCATCATGCCAGCCGGCATGATGACGTCATACATCACCACCCACGGGATTTTGGATGAGATCTTCAATCAAGATGGCAGCTGGCAGCCCGTTGCGAGCAAATGGAGGAAGTATTTTAGTTTTTTACACTATTTCAGGGTAAATTGATTCGCTAATACAAAGCACAAGGAAATTAGGCTTTGAGGCGAATAAAATTTATCCTGAAATTCAAATCGAATTCCACTTCGTGGGATTCGATTAGTTCATCTCTAACTGTAATCCTACTGACTCAGAGAACGAAGATGACAGGTCAGTTTTAATGCATAGGGAATGCCTTAAAAATGAAACCAGTAAAACTATGGCAGAATTGCCTCTTTTTTTCTTTCCAATTCCAGTTTCCCACTACATCCTATGCAATATAAAATGGTGAAATCACAAAGTGCAACTAAAACATCCTCCACCCTTCTGGGTAAAAATTTCTACAAGATTTTGAGTGTATTTGTGAGATTTTTTTGCCCAATCATCCAAAAAAGCATTTATTAGGTCAGACACTGATGTTGGACAAGAGGGTTTGGCTTTCAATCTCCATTGTACTTTATTCCAAAGGTGTTTGATAAAGTTGAGGTCAGAACTCTCTGCAGGCCAGTCAAGATTTTCCATACCAAATTTACCCAACCATGCCTTTATAGACCTTGTTATGTACACTGGGGCATATGGGACAGAGATGAGCTTTCCCTGAACTGTTCCCACAAAGTTGGAAGCGCACAGTTCTCCAAAATGTCTTGATTTCACATTAAGATTTACCTTCACTAGAACTAAGAGGCCTAGACCAACCCTGAAAATAACCCCATAGTATTATCCCTCCTCCACCAGACTTTACAGTTGGCACAATGCCGTCAAGCATGTAGTGTTTTCCTGATGTTCACCAAATCCAGACTCCTCCATCAGACTGCCAGATAGAGGAGAAGAGTCATCACTCCATAGCGCACATTTCCACTGCTTCAGAGTATGATGGAAGTGTGCTTTTCACAAGAGATGTCATGACTTAGGGAGAGTTCAAATCTCTGTTTCATTTTCCATTCTTCTGAGCCGTCAGAAGAGCAGAAAAAAATCAGGATCCTCTAAAAAAACTGATCCTGTTGCATATTTGGCATCTTGATTTGAGATTTGTTTTTTGTAATGGAAAAAAAAAACACTGCATGCAGGAATTTGGGTCCAAAATAACAGATCTCTGATAGAAAGGGCTCAAACAGATGCCAACTGTGCTGAACTGATGCACAGGGTCCGTTTTTTTTTTTTTCTTCAGGATCCTGTTTGTTTGTTTTTTTGTTCTGATGGATCAGAAGGACAGAAAAAGTAGTGGAGATGTGAACTGTCCCTTACAACGTGACATCCTATTACAGGACCATGTTGGAAGTCCGTTTGCTCTTTAGAATGAGCCCTTCTTTCGCAAATGTTTGTCAAGGCAGACTGCATGGATAGTGGCTGGATTTTATACACCTGTGGCAATGGGAATGAATAAAACACCTGAAGTCAATAATTAACAGGTGTGTCTCACTGTGGATCCTGCTGGGGTTTTATGCTGCCTGTAGTTTGGGCACCATACATCTGATAGGTTCTATTTAAGATCTTTGAATGCTGTTAGTGAAAATTAACATTCTTGATTACATCTGGAGGCCGAACATCCTGATGATGTCCAAATGTCACATGCAGATGGCATTACAATAGAAAGCTGATATGTTTGAGGAGGAAGATCTTTTAAGGAACAGAAGATTATATTTTACTAGATCTTCCCTCTATCATAGCTTAGTAGGTTCATCTACTATCATATCAAATAGTTGCTATACCTATCGCGAATATCGTGCACACTGGCTTGTCAGTGTTCAAATCTGGCTGTCATTCTGCTGGCTGTCATGAGATATACTGTATGTAAAATCACTGACGTGTGTTTCATTTCACAAAAGGTCCAACACTCCTTTTGTGACAGTTCACCTTGACAGCAGTGGGATTGAGTATGTAAAATTGGACTTATCTAATGAATCAATGGTATTTCTTCATGGTCTACTGCAATCTGTTTACATGCCATAATAAGGTCTGTATTATTCACACTCACTGTATCTGATCTACTGCACTCATTTGTAATAAGGTTGCAGCAAATGGAAGGATATGTGAAGGCATGAAGTGTTGTGTTTTTCAATATACAGCCATTCATGTTACCATTGAAGGACAGAATACTGATTATTGAGGTGGATGAACTTGTCTGTTCATAACTTGATTTACAGATACAAGGAGAAGTCACATCTTCTAGAGAGTGCACACTTATTAAATCTAGTTACTTCTCTGTTACCTGTATTCTCCTCTCTCGCAGGGCTGTGAGTTCAATGGTGTTTTTCTTTTATTGTAGCTCATAGGTTCACTGCCCTAACCAACTTCCACCTCCAACTGTGATCAGATAGGTCACCAGGCTTGGCAATGTTATGCGTGCAGCATCTGCTGTCAAATTTAACTGTTTCTCAGGAGAGACTATTCAGATTTTTTTTTTAGTTTGGAAGGTTAAAGCAATATTCAAACTAAACCATGGTGATATGAAATTATGTATGAAAAATTTTAATATTAACATCACAATGAACATTTTTTTTATTGCTTATTATTTTTAATTTGAAAGCGCGTGAATTCCATGGCGCTGTACATCAAGAGGGGTTTACACATACATAATATAAAAATACGATAAACAAGAAACTATTACCAGACTACAGAGGGGAGAGGACCCTGCCCACAAGAGCTTACAATTCTTAGATCATATTTCCTTCACACATAATGTTTGTCCCCTGGTCATTTTAAAGTCCTTGGAATAAATAAATAATGTTTCAGATCTTTGTATTGATCACACTTTCAGCGCATTCACTCTTTCACATTTGTTATGTTCTGGCCTCAAGCTAAAATAAAAAAAAAAACAATGTTTACCCCATCATTGTGCACTCAGTACCCCATAATGAGAAAGTAGAAAACAGAATGTTTGGAATCTTTGCTAATTTATTGAAAAGGAAAAACTAAAATCTTGCATCGACATAAGTATTCAGACCCCTTACTCAGGACAGTTGAAGCAACTTTGGCAGCAATTACAGCCTCAAGTCTTGTTGAGTATGATGCTCAAGGTTTGCAGACCTGGATTTTGGGCATTTTTTGACATTCTTCTCTACGGATTTTATCAAGATCTGTCAGGCTGGATGTGGACCTTTGGTGGACAGCCATTTTCAGGTCTGTCCAGAGATTTTCAATTGGATTCAAGTCAGGGCTCTGACTGGACCAATCAAGGACATTCACAGAGTTGTCCCTAAGCCACTTCTTTGTTATCTTGGCTGTGTGTTTATGGTCATTTTTTATTAGAAGGTGAAACTTTGGCACAGTCTGAGGTTCAGAGTACTCTGCATCAGGTTTTCATTAAGAATATTTCTGTTTTTTACTCCATTCATCTCTCTTTTTGACCAGTTGCCCTGTCCCAGCAGGTAAAAAAAACCTCCCTATCTTTCAATCTGAGGGTAGAGGGGAGTTGCTTAGCTTGGGGATCTGTAGTTTTCTATGATTTAATCAGTGTTTTTAATAAAACATAGTGAATTGTCCATTTTAAAAATATTTTCTAAAACGGCATTGTTGTGACATATGATTCTGTCATATGTCATAATACTTTACCCCAACCACATCCATAAGATGGAAGATGGCAATGATACTGTGTTGTACACACATACCCGCTTTCATAGCCATACTTGCTGCATCCCCTTTCATTCATTCGCTGCACAGTATCTGAACGTTCAGTGCTTGTGCAAATACAGCCAGCACAATGTATGCAACATTTACTATTCTGCATTATTTATAGCACCAACATATTCTGCAGAGTTTTACATACATTATCATCATTTGTTGTCCCAGGTGAGGCCACAATCTTAATTTTCTATCAGTTTGTCTTTGGAGTGTGGGAGGAAACCTCTACAAACACAGATGTTACCTTGTCGGATTCGAACTTAAGACCCCAATGCTGCAAGGCACCAGTGCTAACCACTGAGCCACCTTTTAGGAAACATTTTATAAAGTGCCAAATACTGCCAGAACTCCTAGAGAAAGTCCTGCTTGCCCCACCCACACACATTGATTGACAGCTGTCCCTCCATACTGACTTGCCAAAAACAGTTGTCAATCATTATTTGTGAGTGAAAGGGAAGGAAACTCCATGAGCCCAGCCTGTCCCCTTCTGTACTTTGTTGCCTTCAGGAGAACACTAGAAGCTTGACAGAGCCACTTTAATAGCTGTACTGTTTTCATGATGTTTCCAAACAGTGGAGAACAAGGGATACTTTTGAGAAATTTAGCAGATGTATTGGTCTTTACCAAATGACTAATGGGAAGGTGTTGGCTTAAATCGTGCTCTGTCACTACTCCATTAGCAGTAGTGAGTATAAGTATTGAATAATCAATAGGAATCAATATCCTTTCTAAGCAGAGTCATTTGGATATTAAAGAATTTGGAGACTGTTCTAATAAAAAATCCATTTTTAAAGGCTGTGTTGACAATCTGTTGTTCAGAGCAACCCTCCACAATGATTTTTATCCATAATCAATTCAGGTTATAACTCAGTAATTTTGTTCTGCAAAGTGGAAACAGGAACAGCAGTATACTAAAATGCTTAAAGCTGTGTAAACTGGAATGCAATACACAGGAGCATTTTCTTTTTGTGTGAAGAATGCATAGCAATTGTATCATGTTACTCAACTTTGTAATATACATTGGGGGAGATATATCAAGACATGGCATACCACTGACTGGCTTGGGTCCGATACCTTGCACCTCCACAGATCAACTCTATGTCTGATTCATCACCTTACACCACTGCCGATCAGCCGTTTCAGGGTAGCCCAAGTGCCGGAACTGCACAGCTCTGCCCATTGTGTAGTGGGCAGATCTTGTAAATGCAGAGCTGCTCCCAGTGACTTCTATAGAAACAGCACTGCAGTAACCAGCTGCATCCACTATAACATGGATGTACTGTAGTTCTGTCACCGGCTAAAAAGAGCAAATTCAACAATAACACTACATTTTGTAGCTACTTATATAAGCAATTTCCTAATATATTCTTAATGTTTACAAAACTTTACATTTTGTAATATTTGTAAAACCACTGTTGGTCCTAGATTCTTAGCAACAGCCTAATAGGAAGGCGATGGGTAATAACCGTGTAGTAGGCCAGATCATGTAATGCTAAAACACTATTTCACAAAAAAAAAAAAAAAATCAGATATTTAATGGCTTTGCTTCAGATGATACAAAATTAAATATACTTTACAAATCAGTTTTCCATTTAGATTTTAAACATCTCATAATAACCTAGGAGGGCAGATAAATGTTTTATACTATGACTTTTGTGACCTATGAAGAAACATTTTAACCACCTCCCGTCCGCCCATAGACTAAAAAAGTCCGGGAGGTGGTTCTATATTTCTGAATGGACGTTTCTGAACGTCCATTCAGAAACTTCAGCTGCACGCTAATCGTGCAGCTGCTGATCGGGTTGCCCGCTGTCAGTGAAAGCAGGGCAACCCTTAGAGAAGGCAGGGACAGTGCCCAGGTGTCCCTGCCTTCTAGATCGCGGTATACACAGAGCTCACTGCAAAAAAAAAAGTGAAGTTAAATGTCCCCCAGAGGTATAGTATGACCTTATGGGGGACAAAAAGTGTAAAATTAAAAATTAAAAAATAAAGTGTTAAAAAAAAAAGGAATAAATATATATTTTTTTAAATAGAAACAAATTTATAAAATAGGCATATTTGGTATTGCCGCGTCTGTGACGGTCGGCTCTATAAATTTATCACATGATCGACCAAGTCCGATAAACACCATAAAAAAAAAGAAAAATCACCAAGTGATCAAAAAGGCGTATGTCCCACAAAATGGTACTAATAAGACCGTCACCTCATTCCGCAAAAAATGAGCCCCTACATAAGAAAATCGCTCCAAAAATTAAAAAAAACTATAGCTCTCAGAACATGGACACATTAAAACATATTTTTTTGTTTAAAAAATGCTATTATTGTGTTAAAGTGAAATAAATAAAAAAAGTATATATATTAGGTATCGCTGCGTCCGTAACAACCAGGTCTATAAAAATATCACATGACCTAACCCCTCGGGTGAACACCGTAAAAAAAAAAAAAATGTGTCAAAAAACCTTACCTCACAAAAAGTGCAACACCAAGTGATCAAAAAGGCGTATGTCCCACAAAATAGTACCAATAAAACCGTCACCTCATCCCGGAAAAAATTAGCCCCTACATAAGAAAATCGCTAAAAAAAATTAAAAAACTATAGCTTATAGCGAATCGAAGTTAACGAAGTGGACTTCGATACAAATTTCAGGAATAATTTGATCTACGAATTTCCTTCGTGGTAACAAATCCATTTTCCCTGAAATAGCGGTAAAAATAAAGAAAACATACTTACCTTATACATTCGAGTGCAAAGAAGCCGCCACGGCCATCTTGCTTGAAGAACCCATGTGAAAGCTCGTGTGCGGTGACGTATGACGTCACCACGCCAGCCGAGTACAGGCTTGTATAAGAATGTTGGCCCGGTCAGCCACATAGTGTCTTTAAGGTGGTATCTTGGTACAGCTCTTGTGGCAAGATCTGCTGGTTTGTGGTTAGTGACAAGCGGCATAGGCAATATTAGTTTTCACGATATTTCACAATATTTCGTGATTTTTTTGCATAATATTCGCAATAAAGTCGCAAATTCTAGAATTTGTGATCTCGTCATTATTTTCACGATTGCGCAAATCGGCAGTAATGATGCACATATTTTTTGCACGATACATGCAACTTCACATTTTATCAGGTCTGAGTAGATATTATTGATTGGTGCACTAAGTATTGTTGTGACATCACAGCACTATGTCTGTAGCATGTTTGTATGGACAGCAGAACCTATCAGCTACACTTTATCACTATTAGTGATGAGCGGCATAGGCAATATATTTGAATTTGTGATATTTCGCAGAATATTCGCCATAAATTCTCAATTTTGAGAATTCATGATCTCCAGTCATTATTTACTTGATTGCGAAAATCGGCAATGTAATATATTCCCGATAAAAATTCGCAATTAGAATATTCGCGATCAACACCAAGGGGTAAGCAACTTTCCTATTGGTTGCTAGGGATATTGCTAAGTACCGATATTCGCGATAAATTTGCGATACATTCGTGATTAGAATATTTGCGATCAACACCATTCGCGAATACAAATATATAGCACTATATTCTAAATATTCGCTAATTCTTGAAGTGGCGATATTCACAGATAAAATTAGCGATTCGAATATTTGCACTCAACACTATTCACGAATATATTGCACTATATTCTAAATATTTGAGAATTCTCAAAATGGCGATATTCGCGATTAAAATTCGCGATTCGTATATTCGTGCTCAACACTAATCACTATCTAAACTACACTGACTATCTCCCACTAACTATATGTATTATATGTATGAGCTAACTAACTATCTAATGTAATTGGATAAGGAATAGGATCCAGATGAAAGCACAGAGCACAGCAATGTGACTGCTCTCTCTCTTAGAACTGCAAAAAAACAGCAGAAAATGGCTGCTGGGGAGTTTCTTATATAGTAAAGGTAAAGGGGTAGGCAACTTTATTGGTTGCTAGGGATGTTACTAAGCTCTGACAAAGATATTGCAGCCTTCTCGTTGTCCCACAAGCAAGAAGAGATTCGCAATTATGAATATATAGCACTATATTCTACATCTTCGCAAATTGTGCCGATATTCATGATAACATTTTTAGATTAGAATATTTGCGATCAACACTAGTTGTGGTCAGATGATACATAGTGTAAAATTGGTAGGCTGTTGATTTTCTAATCCTTTGGACATTTTGGTTGGTCACAGGTGCTGTAAACTCAAGCCGGTCATATAGACTTTTTATAGTACATACAGTAAGATGCTTTATGTGAAAGGCCTTTGTTCTTTGTTGACCTGAAATGTACATAAAAGATATTTGTCTTGAGGTTCCACTTGAGCCCTAGTCTGCACTGTATGGGTATTATGTGTGTTGCCTAGTATAAAACTTTTAAATCATTGGCATAATCTTGACTGGGAAAGCCCCCCATAGCAAATTTGCTGTTTGAAGCAATCTTATCAATAACCTAAACATACCAGAAATGCCACATTAAGTCTGGGTGTGAAGGATAATTAGAGATGCTGCATGTTCTTTTAGTTATCTTGGAAAAAGATGGCTGCTATGAGCTGAGGTGGTGGTGTTACCATGAACATAGGTAATAAATACAGTGACTCGCATGGGATAAAAAACTTTAAAAAAAACTCACCTCACCCACTTGATTGCGCAGCCGGTGTCCTCTTCTTTCTGCAGGACCTGCAAAAGGACCTGCGATGACATCACCGCGCTTACCTCATGGTGAGCGCGGTGATGTCATTGCAGGTCCTTTTGCAGGTCCTGCAGAAAGAAGAAAGAAGAGGATACCGGCTGCGAGGTGAGTTTTTTTAATTATTTTTAACCCCTCAATGGCCATTTCATTTAGCATACTGTCTTAAGAATGTTATTATTTTCCGTTATAACCATGTTATAATGGAAAATAATAAAGTAAAGTTCGGGTCCCCATTGACTTTAATGGGGTCCGGGTTAGGGGTCAAGTTTGGGTCAAGTTCGGGTCCTGAACCCGGCGGACCAGAACTTCCATAGGTTCGCTCATCCCTAGTGGAGACAGTTGTTGGGAGTATGCTAAGTGAATTTGGCTGCAACGCACTGCAGGCTGGTTTAACGTAACATAGTAACATAGTAACATAGTACATAAGGCCGAAAAAAGACATTTGTCCATCCAGTTCGGCCTGTTATCCTGCAAGTTGATCCAGAGGAAGGCAAAAAACCCTGTGAGGTAGAAGCCAATTTTCTCCACTTTAGGGGAATAAAAAATTTCTTCCCGACTCCAATCAGAATAACTCCCTGGATCAACGACCCCTCTCTAGTAGCTATAGCCTGTAATATTATTACGCTCTAGAAACACATCCAGGCCCCTCTTGAATTCCTTTATTGTACTCACCATCACCACCTCCTCAGGCAGAGAGTTCCATAGTCTCACTGCTCTTACCGTAAAGAATCCTCTTCTATGTTTGTGTACAAACCTTCTTTCCTCCAGACGCAGAGGATGTCCCCTCGTCACAGTCACAGTCCTGGGGATAAATAGCTGATGGGATAGATCTCTGTACTGACCCCTGATATATTTATACATATTAATTAGATCTCCCCTCAGTCGTCTTTTTTCTAAAGTGAATAACCCTAATTTTGATAATCTTTCAGGGTACTGTAGTTGCCCCATTCCAGTTATTACTTTAGTTGCCCTCCTCTGAACCCTCTCTAGCTCTGCTATGTCTGCCTTGTTTACAGGAGCCCAGAACTGTACACAGTACTCCATGTGTGGTCTGACTAGCGATTTGTAAAGTGGTAGGACTATGTTCATATCACAGGAATCTATGCCCCTTTTGATGCAACCCATTATCTTGTTGGCCTTGGCAGCAGCTGCCTGACACTGGTTTTTGCTGTTTAGTTTGCTGTTTATTAAAATTCCTAGATCCTTTTCCATGTCAGTGTTACCGAGTGTTTTACCATTTAGTATGTACGGGTGACTTGCATTTTTCCTTCCCATGTGCATAACCTTACATTTATCAGTGTTAAACCTCATCTGCCACTTATCTGCCCAAGCCTCCAATCTATCCAGATCCCTCTGTAGTAGTATACTGTCCTCTTCAGTGTAAATTACTTTACACAGTTTAGTGTCATCTGCGAAAATTGATACTTTACTATGCAAGCCTTCTACAAGATCATTAATAAATATATTGAAGAGAATAGGGCCCAATACTGACCCCTGAGGTACCCCACTAGTGACAGTGACCCAATCTGAGTGTGTACCGTTAATAACCACCCTCTGTTTTCTATCACTCAGCCAGTTACTTACCCACATACAGATGTTTTCTCCCAGTCCGAGCATTCTCATTTTATATACTAACCTTTTATGCGGTACATTGTCGAATGCTTTGGAGAAGTCCAGATATACGACATCCATTGATTCGCCGCTGTCAAGTCTAGAACTTACCTCCTCATAGAAACTGATTAAATTAGTTTGACATGACCGATCCCTCACAAAGCCATGCTGATATGGCGTTATTTGCTTATTTCCGTTGAGATGCTCTAATATAGCATCTCTCAGAAAACCTTCAAACAGTTTACCCACAACAGATGTTAAACTTACCGGCCTATAGTTTCCAGGCTCTGTTTTTGGCCCCTTTTTGAATATTGGCACCACATATGCCACGCGCCAATCCTGTGGGACATTCCCTGTCAGTATAGAGTCTGCAAATATCAGAAATAAGGGTCTGGCTATGACATTACTTAATTCCTTTAGGATACGGGGGTGTATGCCATCCGGTCCTGGCGATTTGTCTATTTTAATCTTTTTAAGCCGCTGATGTACTTCTTCCTGGGTCAGACAGGACACTTTTAATGGGGAATTTATTTCAACATTCAGCATTTCATCTGACAGTTTATTTTCCTCAGTGAATACATTGGAGAAAAAAATATTTAACAGCTTTGCTTTCTCCTCGTCGCTCTCTGCGACTCCCCCCTCATTACTCTTTAAAGGGCCAACACCTTCAGCTTTATACTTTTTAACATTTATATAATTGAAGAACATTTTAGGGTTGGTTTTACTCTCTTTGGCAATTAATCTCTCGGTCTCTAGTTTGGCCGCTTTTATTTGTTTTTTACATGTTCTATTTTTTTCCTTATAGTTTTTCAGTGCTTCCGTGCAACCCTCCTGTTTTAGTGTTTTATATGCTTTCTTTTTGTCATGTATTGCTTTCTTTACAGTTCTATTTATCCACATTGGTTTCTTTTTGTTCCTTAACCTTTTATTACCATACGGTATGTACCTCTGACAATGAGTTTTTAGGATGTTTTTAAAGATATCCCATTTTGTGTCTGTATTTGTGAGGACTTTGTCCCAGTTAGTTTGGCCTATGGCCTCTCTTAGTTGGCTAAATTTAGCTTTTTTGAAGTTTGGTATTTTTGTTCCTCCCTGTAGAAACGCTCTTTTGAATGATAATTGGAAGGTTATTACTTTATGGTCACTATTTCCCAGGTGTCCCCCGACCTGCACGTCTGTTGTTCTGTCAGGTCTATTGGTTAATACTAAGTCCAGTATGGCCGTCCCTCTAGTCGGGTCCTGAACCAGTTGGGAGAGGTAATTGTCTTTGGTTATAGCCACGAACCTGTTTCCCTTATGAGATATACAAGTTTCAGTTTCCCAGTCTATATCTGGGTAGTTGAAGTCCCCCATAATAACCACCTCATTATGATTTGCCGCCTCGTCTATCTCGTTTAGTAGTAGATTTTCTGTGGACTCTGGTATATTAGGTGGTTTATAGTAAACTCCTATTAGTAATTTATTGTTGTTTTTAGCTCCATGTATCTCTACCCATAGTGACTCCACATGTTCATGTCCCTCACTTATATCTTCTCGGACTGTGGGCTTTAGACAGGACTTTATATAAAGGCAGACCCCTCCCCCTCTCCGGTTTTGACGATCCTTTCTAAACAGACTGTAACCTTGTACATTAACTGCCCAGTCATAGCTATCATCCAGCCATGTCTCAGTTATTCCCACTATGTCATAGTCCTCCTCACACATCACTAATTCCAGTTCACCAGTTTTATTAGTCAGGCTTCTGGCATTAGTATACATACATTTGAGAGGTTTATGTATATTTTTTACCCTACACCTTTCCTTCTGAATTGTTCTAGTCCCTCCTTCCATTCCTCCCCCATTCTTATTACCTTGCCCCCGGTCTCTATCTGCACTATCTTCCCCTCCTATAACGTAATTACCCTCCCCCCAGTCCCTAGTTTAAACACTCCTCCAACCTTCTAGCCATCTTTCTCCCCAGCACAGCTGCCCCTTCCCCATTGAGGTGCAGCCCGTCCCTACGATAGAGCCTGTTGCCGATAGAAAAATCGTCCCAGTTCTCCAGGAACCCAAACCCCTCCATCCTACACCAGTTCTTGAGCCACTTGTTAATCTCCCTAATCTCCCATTGCCTTTCTTGTGTGGCTCGTGGTACAGGCAGTATTTCGGAAAATACTACCTTAGAGGTCCTTGCCCTCAGCTTTTGACCTAAATCCCTGAAATCATTTTTAAGGACTCTCCACCTACCTCTAACTTTGTCATTGGTTCCGATATGGACCATGACCGCTGGATCGTCTCCAGCCCCTCCCAGTAATCTGTCAACCCGATCCGCGATGTGTCGAACTCTAGCGCCAGGAAGACAGCACACTGTTCGGCGATCACGGTCTTTGTGACAGATTTCCCTATCTGTTCCCCTAATAATGGAGTCTCCCACTACCAGCACCTGTCTGGCCTGCCCTGCTCTCCTGGTTCCCTGCTTACTGGAGCTGACATTCCCCTGACTGGCAGAGGAAGTGTCTGGCTGCAGCAGTGCCGTCCCCGGACTGACATCCCCCTCATCTGCCAAACGTGCAAACTTGTTGGGGTGTGTCAGATCAGGGCTAGCCTCCCTGGCACTCTTCCCTCTACCCCGCTTTCTAACTTTTACCCAGCTAGCTACCTCACTTTCCTCAGCCTCCTCTCTGTCACCCTCCCCCTCATCTACCCCAAAGAGTGCTTGCTCGGTGAGAAGCAAACTCTTTTGCAAATTATCAATGCCTCTCAGTGTTGCAACTTGCCCATTTAGAGACTCGATCTGCGATTCCAAACGGGTAATTTGCTCACTAGTAATTTGCGTACTAGTATAAACGTGTCTGCCTTTATCTTTCCACAAATTGTCCATAAATTATTGAGCAGGATAGTGACATCCAAGATGGGAGAAAAGTCAGAAGACTCTGCAGGCCTTGGTAGCCTGTTTTGTCCATACATTGTCCTGTTGAAAAGTGGCCACAAGGAAACTTTGGAGAAATTACTGTACCACTGGTACCACAACTAAATTAATGTAATGCCAAGCTGTTAGTGTACCTGAAATGAAACTAGAGGGGTCCAGCTACAATACATTATGCCACCCCACACCATAATTTCGTGACTAGGACCGATGTGATGTTCCCTTTGAAGGCCTTTTCATGACATTGCCCATGTGGTCTCAATACCAATCTCTGGCTATCATTGAGTCAAAGACAAAAGTGGGACTCATCGCTGAAGAGGATAGACCTTTATTTCAGCCTCCATTGCCGTCTTTCTGTGCACCATGATAGCTTTTGAGAGCCGTGGCTTGAGGTCAATGGAACACCTGTAGCTGGACATCTGGCTCATAGCCCAGCGTCATGCAAATGCATTCTGATGAAATCCCTGTCATATGCAGCGGCAAGAGGTGACTGGGGTTACAAAAGCTATAACTTATAGAAGTGAATGGGAGTTACAGAATCAGCATAGCACTACAAACCACACAATTTGTGTAACTCAGTAGCTGCGGAAACAACATACTGTAGATCAAAGTGTTACACCTTTCCCATTCACAGACTGCTCCTCTAGACTAGACTAGAATGAGTTAAATCTAGCTGTCATCATTCATAATCAAGAGCGAATAAACGTGTTTTATCACAGTATTATTAATAAACCCACATAATGCAACTCTACTGTAAGAGATGTGATTTTCTTCACTGGCTGATCAGTAGAGCTGTGGAATATTCACTTCAAAGCTAGTGATCATGTAATAATGCCTGTAATAGTACCATCACATCATAATAATTGTTCCCAATGTTCTTGCCATCAAGCCTCTGCATTCATCCATCCTTCAAAGCAGCAGTCTCCCTGAAGAATGGCTTCTTTTTTTAACCTTACAGTAGATGTGCTCTGTGGTCCCCTGGAAACTCACCGTTAAGATATTTATAGTGTTGTTTATGACGCTTTTGACAAATACGTACAGCGGCAGGGTC
The DNA here is from genome assembly GCF_905171765.1 of Bufo bufo. Taxonomy (NCBI): domain Eukaryota; kingdom Metazoa; phylum Chordata; class Amphibia; order Anura; family Bufonidae; genus Bufo; species Bufo bufo. The sequence goes on from NC_053390.1 coordinate 377,542,677, forward strand.
ACATAACAAAACACGAGTGACAATGTCGCAACTCAAGTGTTCATGCCATGTGTACTCTATTGCTCAGACACCAGGAAGCCCTTTATTCTATATTATACAGAGAAATAAGTATTCAGTATCAATTTTCCTTTATATATGAACTGATACCTAACCTGCTTTTTATGGTATATTCCACTAATATCAGTGAATGTTCTGCGCTATCTGCAGCTGTTTGGATCCCACAGTTTGGATCATCCACATGTGAGAAGCTACCCTCTCTGAATCGGCACGGACACCACAGACTTGAGAAAGGGGTATAATTACTCCAAAACGCATTGTCGCTTATTACCGAATAATAATAATAAAAAAGAGTTTTACCAACATCCATTGAAGTCGTGTTTGCGCCAAGAAGGTATCCCATTTCTGTACTGTTTCTAGTACATATCCCCCTACTGAATCTCACATCACTCCTCCGGAGAACCGGCCACAAGGATTGAGAGGTACCGGCAGCACCGACCTACCGCCAGCACGAATATTGTGGCTTTTTGATGCACAACATCAAAAGGTGAGCACAATAAATGGCAAACCCTTTTTCTTCTAAATACCTTTTCAATCTCTTACTACCCTATGAGCGCCTCTCCCTTTCTCGCCACACGTACTATTTATTTGAATGGGGCAGCAAATACATGGATTTCTGCAAGCCCCATTAATCACCTAAGGCCTCTTGTACACGAACATTGTGCGCCCGTGGCTGTATTGCGGCCCGCGTACGGCGGGTCTGCAATACACGGGGACCAGCCCGTGTACACTCTGCATCACGGAGGAGAACCCATTCACTTGAATGGGTCAGCAATCACGAAGATGCAGAATGGAAGCATGGATCGGAAACCCCACGGAAGCACTACGGAGCGTGGTGTTTCTGTCCGTGCCTCCACACCACAAAAAAATAGAACTTATTATAATTTTTTGCGGTACGGACGGATCACGGACCCATTCAAGTTGAATGGATCTTTATTTATCCCGGCCGCCGCACGGACGTTGCCCGTGCATTGGGGACCGCAAATTTCAGCCCCAATGCACGGAACAGATGCGTCGTGTGCAAGAGGCCTAACTGTTTTGCTGGAGTCCAGCTCCAGCAGTGGGAAAAGTAGCTAACTGGAGGGGGGAAGTCTGCTATCTGCTGCTATCTCCTGAATAGTAGCAGCTAGACACATGCAACTGCAACTCTTGTTTAAAAGATGCCATTCCAAGCTTTCAGACAATACTGGTATGACAGCATTATGTTCAGTACAGAGGAAGATAGCACTGGTAGAAATCGGGATGCTGTGAAGGAAGCTGAAAGTGAAAGTAAAAGCAGGTTTTAACCAGGATTATTACCGACTTGATTTCTAACAGTGATTTCTCCGCTGTTGCTTGGGCTTTAGTTGTCATTCTTGTCTTGTGTGAAAGCCTGGAATGTCAGCTCAAACAAGACGAGATGCATGTTTCTAGCTGCTACCATTCAGGAGATAGCAGCATCTAAAGCAACCCTTCCCCCTCCAGTTAGCTACTTTTCCCACTGCTAGAGCTGGACTGGGGCAAAACAGTTAGGTGGTTAAGGTGAATGGAACTCATTCCCTGAATTTTGTGCCACAAAATCTGCTGCATGTGAAAGTAGCCTTAGGCCACCTGCACACGAGTGTGGGAGAATGCACATAAAATCTGCACATACAGAATCCGCACCAAAATCTGTCACTTGTAGTTGGGGATTTTCAGACGGATTAGGCCTTATTCACACGTCAGTGATTTCCATCAGTGATTGGGAGCCAAAACCAGGATTGGATCCTTCACAGACATAAGGTATAAGGGAAAGATCTGCTCCTGTTCTGTGTTTAGAGCCGCCCCTGGTTTTGGCTCAACATCACTGATGGACATCACTGACCAAAAGACTGACATGGGAATAAGGCCTTAGATGTGGTTTTTCTGCAGTTCTTACCATTTCATTGAAAAAGGTAAAATCTGCAGCTGAACCGTATAATTGACATGCTGTGGATTTGTGGAAATTAATACACTTAGCCACTGTACTACACTGCGTTTTTTCCGCACATGAATCACACAGAAAAACAGTCCATATTCTACAACGTGTGATGTGACCTTAGGGTGGCTGCAGACGTTGCAGATTTATGTGCAGAAAATCCCCAAGAAATCCGAACCAAAACTGCACAGAAATCTGCACTATTTATTTATTTTTATAGATATATATATATTATTTTTTTTTTGTGCGGCTTTGATGCAGATTTTTCTCAAATCTAACCCTTCCATTGAAAAGGTTGAAATCCGCGCAAGAAATGATTGACATGCTGCAGATTTCAAAATCTGAGATTTGTGTAATCTCATACACTTTGCTGGTACTGTATTATGTTGCGTTTTTTCAGTACGAAATCCACCCATAGTCTTCAGTGTGTAGCCACCATTAGTATTTCTTTATTTTTGTCTTACATTGATTTATTAAACCCTTAGGCCTCCTGCTCACGAACCGCAATGCACTAAGACCGACCGTCAGGCAGCCGCAGTGGTTCCGGCCGTTCCGCAAAAAGATAGGACATGTTCTATCTTTTTGCGGAACGGAAGTACGGGACGAAGCCCCACGGAAGCACTCTGTAGTGCTCCCGTAGGGTTCCGTTCCGTGCTTCCGTTCCACTTGATTCCGCATCTCCGGATTTGTGGACCCATTGAAGTGAAACGGTCCGCATCCGTGATGCGGAATGCACACGGAACAGCGCCCGTGTATTGCGGATCCTCAAATGCGGTCCGCAATACGGCAATGGGAAGCACACGTTCGTGTGCAGGAGGCCTTAACTTATTGTTTTTCCTTAACTGATTGTTTTTCCAATTAAGTTTTAACAGAAGCATTTTTCACTTTTTATGTTGCTTGCTGTCTGAGCTTTGTTGCTTTATGTTTGTCTTTTTCTTACCTATTTAACAGTGAATACAATTTGGATAGTTGCATTTAGACTTCTGAGATGTTCTGAAAAAATATGCTAAAAGCCACACAATTAAAACCGCATTGTGAGAAGTACTTTTCAACCCTGCTAGAAACAAAAGGACATTCTTATCATGCAGGTGCACTGAAAGGAATTACAAGCAAGGACTAAAAGAACAACAAACATTTACCGGAATAAGTTGTGTTTGAGTATCTCACTCAAACATCTGGCATTAGCTAAAAGGCCTTTCACGTGGCTGATTTTTATTGGGTGAAAGGAATGTTCATTCCTGACTATTAAAGTGACCCTCCAATTCAAGAAAAAAATAAAATTGCATTAACTGCAATGAACAGAACATTTACCTGGTGCTTTAATTTTCATAATTTCAGCTACAGATCTGGTGATTCCTGCCCTCCTTTTCTGCCATCCAAAATGGTTGCCTGGTGGATACTTTGCATTTGGTAGCCCAAGATATTTCCTGCTGCTCCTGGATTAGCCATCAATGATCATGTGAACAGTGCATGCCAATCCAAGAGCAGCGTTGGACAAGTAGAAACTGTCTTGAGGTACCGATGCACAGTGTGAATCAGATAATCTGAGGAGTCAGTGCGTCCAGTGCAGAAGAGGGCCTTAATAATTGGAAGATCTGAAGCTAAAAAGATGAAAAGTAGGTCACTCATGTAAGTGTTCACCAGTAAATGGGATTCTACAGCAAGCAATTATTGAGAACAAACCATTAATTCCTGATGATTGCCTGCTCGATACAAGAGGAGAAAGCTGAGCTTACATGCAGCAATCATGATCAAAAAGTCATACACACCCCAGAATAGTATCAATAAAAAGTACAGATCACCCTGCAAAAAATGATTCCTCACACAGCTCCGTCCATATAAAAATAAAAAAGTTATGGGAGTCAGAATATGGCAATGTACAGAAAAAAAATTGTTTTTTTTCCAAATATTTAATTTTTTTTCAGTATTAAAACACAAGAAAAACTATACATATGTAGTATGGTTGTAATCGTACTGACCCAAAACAAAAGTAACAAGTAAATTTTACCGCATAGAAAACGGTGTAAAAAAAACATAACAATTGTGGTGGAATGGTGCCATTAAAAAATCAATCTGATCCCACAAAAAACAAGCCCTCATACGGCTATGTGAATGAACAAAAAATATATAAAAAGTTATGGCTTTGGGAGAGCTGGAAGTAAAAAAAATAAAAGAAAACAATGGAAAATCACCTGGTCTTGAAAGAGTTAAATGGTGCAGTGAATTTCTAAAGCACATGGTTAGATGTTCCTGCTATCTAGTGACAAAATTGCAATGTTACATCACATAATCACATTACTGCCCCTTGAATAAGCCAAGTGTGCTCTAACGTTCAGTTCAAGGGCATTTTTCTCTTAAAGACTACCCACCAATTTTATCTGGAGATGTTGAGACATGTTAGTTAGAAGCAGCTTGTGTCTGGGAGCAAGACATGACTAATCACTAGAATGAAGTACCGTATTTTTCGCCCTATAAGATGCACCGGCCCATAAGACGCACCTAGGTTTTTGAGGAGGAAAATAAGAAAAAAAATATTTTTAACCAAAAGGTGTGCTTTTGGTGGGTTTTGAACTAATGGTGGTCTGTGCATGACACTACTATGGGGGATCTGTGTGTGGCACTGTTATGGGGGATCTGTGGGTGGCACTGTTATGGGGAGATCTGTGGATGGCACTGTTATGGGGAAATCTGTGGATGACACTGTTATGGGGAGATCTGTGGATGGCACTGTTTTGGGGGGGATCTGTGGATGGCACTTTTATGGGGGGGTGATCTGTGGATGGCACTGTTATGGGGGGGTGATCAGTGGATAGCACTGTTATGGTGGGTTATCTGTGGATGGCACTGTTATGGAGGGGGATCTGTGGATGGCACTGTTATGGGGGGTGGATCTGTGGATGGCACTGCTATATATGTGTCAACCACAGATCCCCCACCCCATAACAGTGCCATCCATATATCCCCCACCCCATAATAGTGGCATCCACAGATCACCCCCCCATAACAGTGCCATCCACATATCACTCCCCATAACAGTGCCATCCACAGATCACCCATCCCCCATAACAGTGCCATACATTATATGACCAAAAAAAAGCATATAAAACACTAGAACAGGAGGGTAGCACGGAAGCACTGAAAAACTATAAGGAAAAAAATAGAACATGTAAAAAACAAATAAAAGCGGCCAAACTAGAGACCGAGAGATTAATTGCCAAAGAGAGTAAAACTAACCCTAAAATGTTCTTCTATTATATAAATGTTAAAAAGTATAAATCTGAAGGTGTCGGCCCTTTAAAGAGTAATGAGGGGGGAGTCGCAGAGAGCGACGAGGAGAAAGCAAAGCTGTTAAATATTTTTTTCTCCACTGTATTCACTGAGGAAAATAAACTGTCAGATGAAATGCTGAATGTTGAAATAAATTCCCCATTAAAAGTGTCCTGTCTGACCCAGGAAGAAGTACAACAGCGACTTAAAAAGATTAAAATAGACAAATCGCCAGGACCGGATGGCATACACCCCCATATCCTAAGGGTATTAAGTAATGTCATAGCCAGACCCTTATTTCTGATATTTGCAGACTCTATACTGACAGGGAATGTCCCACAGCATTGGGTTAATCAGTTTCTATGAGGAGGTAAGTTCTAGACTTGACAGCGGCGAATCAATGGATGTCGTATATCTGGACTTCTCCAAAGCATTTGACACTGTACCACATAAAAGGTAAGTATATAAAATGAGAATGCTTGGACTGGGAGAAAACATCTGTAAGTGGGTAACTAACTGGCTCAATGATAGAAAACAGAGGGTGGTTATTAACGGTACACACTCAGATTGGGTCACTGTCACTAGTGGAGTACCTCAGGGGTCAGTATTGGGCCCTATTCTCTTCACTATATACATTAATGATCTTGTAGAAGGCTTGCACAGTAAAATATCAATTTTCGCAGATGACACTAAACTGTGTAAAGTAATTAACACAGAAGAGGACAGTATACTACTACAGAGGGATCTGGATAGATTGGAGGCTTGGGCAGATAAGTGGCAGATGAGGTTTAACACTGACAAATGTAAAGTTATGCACATGGGAAGGTATAATGCAAGTCACCCGTACATACTAAATGGTAAAACACTCGGTAACACTGACATGGAAAAGGATCTAGGAATTTTAATAAACAGCAAACTAAGCTGCAAAAACCAGTCCTACCACTTTACAAATCGCTAGTCAGACCACACATGGAGTACTGTGTACAGTTATGGGCTCCAGTGAACAAGACAGACATAGCAGAGCTGCAGAGGGTTCAGAGGAGGGCAACTAAAGTAATAACTGAAATGGGACAACTAGAGTACCCTGAAAGATTATCAAAATTAGGGTTATTCACTTTAGAAAAAGGACGACTGAGGGGAGATCTAATTACTATGTATAAATATATCAGGGGTCAGTACAGAGATCTATCCCATCATCTATTTATCCCCAGGACTGTGACTGTGACGAGGGGACATCCTCTGCGTCTGGAGGAAAGAAGGTTTGTACACAAACATAGAAAAGGATTCTTTATGGTAAGAGCAGTGAGACTATGGAACTCTCTGCCTGAGGAGGTGGTGATGGTGAGTACAATAAAGGAATTCAAGAGGGGCCTGGATGTATTTCTGGAGCGTAATAATATTACAGGCTATAGCTACTAGAGAGGGGTCGAGAGGGCTCCATCCACTACACACAACGGACAGATCTGTAATTCCAGCTTCTGGCAGTAGAGCCACTGTAGAACAACTGATCTGATAGTGATGACCTCTCATGAGGCCAGGCCATCAGTATTAATGGACTAGAAAATCCCCTTAATCTGAATACCTGGATCAGTGACCATTCCCCATATTTCTACTAATTATAATTATATAGTATTATATCCTCAGGGTAGCTCATCAGTATCTGATTGTTGGGGTGCGAACTCCAAACATCCCCACCAATCAGTTGTTTAAAGAGGGCATGCAAATTAGTGAGCGCTGTGACCTCTTACAAAGTCAGTGAGGTCATGTTCATTGGTCACATTGCAAGTGAATGGGCCTGAAATGCAGAACCAAGCACAACCACTATACAATTTATGGTGCTGTGCTTGGTCTGCTATGAGGAGGCCGCATCACTCATCCAAGCACTGCAGACCATTCAAACCAATATTAAACTCCTGGAATACCCCTTTAAGCAAAAATTAATATAATTAAAAGTTGTTTCTGTGTATTAGTAATTTCTTCTGTATGCCAGTTTATATTGGCATTTATTCATTATGCAGAAAAATGACAAAATAAGGATACAGAATAACATTTGTTTAATTTTATGCATGTACTGTCAAAATACAGGTAGAAAGATGGGAAGTAATCATTCATTGTCAAACAATATGCCACAATATTTGAGCACTTTTTACACTGGCTTCATCTGGTACTTTATCCAAGGGAACAAAGCGTAAAGCCAAAAAACTGAGCTCGTTCCACATAATAACATAGATATAAAACTTATTTTGTAACAATGGAGTGAGGAAAATTGGAATATTATAAGTCCAAAAATCTAATTCTAAGGCATTTATAATGCTAAGTGGGCTATTTTAATGTTTCTCCAGTATGTCAGGGACGGCTGCTCCGAGCACCACATTCACCTTATGGTGATCTAAATTCTGTTTATTAGAACCACAGGTTTTGTACCTGTAATAATAGTGCTAAATTCACTCAGATTGCAACCATGAGAGAATGGCCATTACCATTAAAGGGGTTGTGCAGCAATATATATTGATGACCTATCCTCAACATAGGTCATCAATACCTGATCTGTGGGGGTCCGACACCCAGCAACCCGACCAATCAGTGGTTTGAAGAGGAAACGCCACTTCATTACACTACGCATTGTCTGTTTTGCAACTGCAGTGAGTACTTGTAATTACACTCTCTGCTGAGACAACATGAAGTGTGATGAACAGGAAACAGGACTTGCATGGAGCGACGCCTCCTCTTCAAACAGCTGATCGGTAGGGGTGTCGGGCGATGGACCCCGGCAGATCAGATATTGATGACCTATCCTTAGGTCATCATTAATATATATTGTTGCACAGTGCCTGTGCGCTAGTTTCACACTTGTGTTTATCGGATGCGGTGGGCTGTTCTGGCAGGGAACATCTTGCCGAAGTTCACTGGATCTTCCCAGCCGGATAATGCCATTCACTGGGATTGGTGATCCGGCCTGTTTCCAGCATGAGTGGAGGGTTTCAGTCGAAAAAAACACTGCATTCGCCATTTTTTGTCTGGCTGAAGCCCGACATTCTTGCTGGAAACTCGCCAGATTCCATTATAGTCATTGCAGTCCAGCGATGAACACCAGTATACGGCTAGACCAGATGTGGTGAAAAGTATGAAACTAGCCTAAAAGCAAGCTACCTTAAAACATCCAGTCAAGTCCACCTAGAAACCTCAGAATCAGAGGAACCTTTACAAGGCCAAGGAGGTAACATCTTGACGGAGCCCATCCACAACAGTATCTATGAACATCCTTATCGCTGTTATCACCTGCAATAGTAGCAGTGGCATTTATTGAGAAATTTAAAGCATACACCGAACCCTCTAAGAAAGGTGTGCCCATAGTATACTTGGAAAGACTAGAATTAAGCAGCAAATGTCTATGGTGTGGGATAGGAACAGGAATAGGACAAGTTCTATCTTTTTTGCAGGGCCACGGAATGGACATACGAATGCTGACAGCACACGGTGTGCTGTACGCATCTTTTGCAGACCCATTGAATAGGTCCACATATCATCCACAAAAAGTGCGGATTGGACACAGACTAAACATAGGCTTGTGTGCATGAGGCCTAATTGTGCCTCCAAATCCCCCACAGAACTATGCTGTTCCCCCGGTAGCACCAAAAGCAATACAATTACAGTACATATCTAATTTGAAATGGGAGAAAGCAAGTAAGATATCACACATTATCAATCTGAACACTTTACCCACACTGCGATAACTGTCAGTATATACTGGTGCAAGTGACTTTGTGCATATCTATACTAGAGTAAATTTTTGTATGCATGTATAAGTGATGGATACAGTGGGGGAAATAATTATTTGACCCCTCACTGATTTTGCAAGTTTGTCCAATGACAAAGAAATGAAAAGTCTCAGAACAGTATCATTTCAATGGTAGGTTTATTGTAACAGTGGCAGATAGCACATCAAAAGGAAAATCGAAAAAATAACTTTAAATAAAAGATAGCAACTGATTTGCATTTCATTGAGTGAAATAAGTATTTGAACCCTCTAACAAAAAAAGACTTAATACTTGGTGGAAAAACCCTTGTTTGCAAGCACAGAGGTCAAACGTTTCTTGTAATTGATGACCAAGTTTGCGCACATTTTAGGAGGAATGTTGGTCCACTCCTCTTTGCAGATCATCTCTAAATCCCTAAGGTTTCGAGGCTGTCTCTGTGCAACTCTGAGCTTGAGCTCCCTCCATAGGTTTTCGATTGGATTAAGGTCCGGAGACTGACTAGGCCACTCCATGACCTTAATGTGCTTCTTCTTGAGCCACTCCTTTGTTGCCTTTGCTGTATGTTTTGGGTCATTGTCGTGCTGGAACACCCATCCACGACCCATTTTCAGTTTCCTGGCAGAGGGAAGGAGGTTGTCGCTCAGGATTTCACGATACATGGCTCCGTCCATTTTCCCGTTTATGCGAATAAGTTGTCCTGTGCCCTTAGCAGAAAAACACCCCCAAAGCAAAATGTTTCCACCCCCATGCTTGACGGTGGGGACGGTGTTTTGGGGGTCATAGGCAGCATTTTTCTTCCTCCAAACACAGCGAGTTGAGTTAATGCCAAAGAGCTCTATTTTGGTCTCATCAGACCACAGCACCTTCTCCCAGTCACTCTCTGAATCATTCAGGTGTTCATTGGCAAACTTCAGACGGGCCTGCACATGTGCCTTCCTGAGCAGGGGGACCTTGCGAGCCCTGCAGGATTTTAATCCATTGCGGTGTAATGTGTTTCCAATGGTTTTCTTGGTGACTGTGGTCCCTGCTAATTTGAGGTCATTAACTAACTCCTCCCGTGTAGTTCTAGGATGCTTTTTCACCTTTCTCAGAACCATTGACACCCCACGAGGTGAGATCTTGCGTGGAGCCCCAGAGCGAGGTCGATTGATGGTCATTTTGTGCTCCTTCCATTTTCGAACAATCGCACCAACAGTTGTCACCTTCTCTCCCAGCTTCTTGCTAATGGTTTTGTAGCCCATTCCAGCCTTGTGCAGGTCTACAATTTTGTCTCTGACATCCTTGGACAGCTCTTTGGTCTTTCCCATGTTGGAGAGTTTGGAGTCTGCTTGATTGATTGATTCTGTGGACAGGTGTCTTTTATACAGGTGACTAGTTAAGACAGGTGTCCTTAATGAGGGTGACTAATTGAGTAGAAGTGTCTAACCACTCTGTGGCAGCCAGAACTCTTAATGGTTGGTAGGGGTTCAAATACTTATTTCACTCAATGAAATGCAAATCAGTTGCTATCTTTTATTTAAAGTTATTTTTTCGATTTTCCTTTTGATGTGCTATCTGCCACTGTTACAATAAACCTACCATTGAAATGATACTGTTCTGAGACTTTTCATTTCTTTGTCATTGGACAAACTTACAAAATCAGTGAGGGGTCAAATAATTATTTCCCCCACTGTATATATCTCTAATTAACAGTGTGTGTGTGTGTCACAGGATAACAGTTGTATTCCATGGATACCTTACCATCAGCCTAATTCCACTAACAGATGTACTGTAAACTGAAGCTCCAATGTCCAAAGCAAAAGCTATATTGGACCTCCAGACTATTATATGTCATTTACAGCACTGTTGTCATTTGATGTGGCAAAGGGATCATTAGGCCTCCTTAGATGCTAGGGTTTGCGTGGGACTGCAACTCTGCATCCTTGTAGATAAAGGGATTCTCCAGCACGGAACTATTGATGACCTATCCTTAAAACATGTAAATTACAGTTCAAGCTGACACCATGGGCATATGGCTGGTCCCACCCAACACGAGTTTCTTCATTCTGATTCAGCCTAGCATGTTCAATTCATCTAAAGCTGACCAATTTCATTATAATTAACATCATGTTTCATTGAATATAACCATCTACACACATATTTAAAGAGGTTGGCGAAATTTCTGGTGACTGTTAATAAATGTGCGCGATGATGCAGTGACATAAGGCATCAGACTCCGGGTTTAAATAGCAAGGCACCGCGAGACTTCCTCCCGCCGGAATATAAATTTCTGGTAGGTGGAACGCATAGCAATGCGACGCCGGCTACTTCCAGGTCTGTGGAACGCAAGTGATGTTTCTGGTGCTGTGCGATGATACGCAGGGAAAGATAGTCCCGATCTAATGGAGCCTAGGCATTGGAACGCATTACCACCCTCAGGTTCAGCCCCTCAATCAATTCCACATATCAAATACGTGCCAGTAACATCACCAACTGTTTTTCACTGTAATGCTGTACTGAAAAAATTTCATGGAATGGTGGATGCCTCCCTTGTCGTACTCATAGTATATTTACCACTAGAGATGACCGAATCGAAGCTGACGATATGGAATTTGATCCGAATTTCAAGAAAAATTCGATTTGCAACAAATGCAATTTCCTCGCACTTCGTGGTAACGAATCACAATTTTCCTAAAAAATGGCCGCTTCACGTGTGAGGACTGAGGACATGGGGCAAGGAACTCTGGGAAGGCAGGATCACCCAGATTGACATGCCTGCATTCAGCCAATCAGCAGCCAGCCAGCCCTGTGATGTCACAGCCATTTTAGATTCTGCCATTTTCCAGCGTTCAGAGTGTAGGGTCAGACGTGTGAAGGTGCTAGGGACAGCAAGTAGAAAAACGATTGTGGAAAAAAAGACAGAAAAAAACGATTTATAAGTGCAGGGAAAGAATAAAAATCATTTCACAGCATCTTAGTGCAGGGAGAGACGTCAGAAAGCGCTAGGGACATTGATAGGAAAGTGATTTACAAGTGCAGGGAACGATTAATTAGGGATCCAAATAGTCATTGGACAGCTCTGTCATTCCAGCTTTTTGTTGGGCTGCCAGTGTTATGTTGAAAAGCCTTTAGTGACTTATATCTTAGTATCTTATTCAGTATGACAAGAAAAATATATATGCATTTCACACACTTCTGCATTTATTTCTATTAAAAGCGTATAGGGGCGTATTTCAGTTCAACAAGAAAAATATATACGCACTGCACTGTTGCAGTTATTTCTGGTGAAACCGTATAGGGGAGTAGTTCAGTACAACAAGACAAATATATTCTCTGTTCAATTGTAACAAATGAGGTAGGGGGCGGCACCACTCACAGCGGCTAAGCGCACTAAGATCCAGTGCTGTACGTGGCTGGAGAGGACACACACAGACGGCGGTGCTCAGCTATGCAGGTGCGATGCAAGTTGAAGGTAATATAGATCGGAAGAAAGTAGCGGCACTCACCAGTGTGTAGTCAAAAGGATATGCAGCTTTATTTAATCCAGAGTTACATCAGGCAGGGGGCAGACGATTCAAGACACGCATTGATCAGCGGCGGCCGTTTCGCGCTAAATGCGCTTCATCTGGCTGTGAAGCGCATTTAGATGAAGCGCATTTAGCGCGAAACGGCCGCCGCTGATCAATGCGTGTCTTGAATCGTCTGCCCCCTGCCTGATGTAACTCTGGATTAAATAAAGCTGCATATCCTTTTGACTACACACTGGTGAGTGCCGCTACTTTCTTCCGTTCTATATTACCTTCATATTCACTGTTCACTTCTGCAGTTATTTCTGTTGAAAGCGTATAGGGGCACATTTCAGAACAACAAGAAAAATATATACGCACTGCACTGTTGCAGTCATTTCTGATTTAAAGCTTATAGGGGCGTATTATAGTAAAAAAAGAAAAATATATACGCAGTTCACTGTTGCAGTTATTTCTGGTGAAAGCGTATAGGGGCGTATTTCAGTACTACAAGAAAAATATATATGCACTTCACTCTACGTTTTTTCTGGTCAAAGCGTATAGGGTCATATTCCCGTACAACAAGAAAAATATATTCTAATTGCATTTCTGCAGTTAATTCTGGTGAAAGTGTATAGTGGTCTATTTCAGTCCAACAAGATAAATATATTCTCAGTTAACTTCTGCTGTTATTTCTGGTGAAAGCGTATAGGGGCATATTACAGTAAAAAAAGAAAAATATATGCACACTGCACTGTTGCAGTTATTTCTGGTGAAAGCATATAGGGCGTACTTCAGTACTACAAGAAAAATATACACGCACTTCACTCTAAGTTTTTTCTGGTCAAAGCATATAGTGGCCTATTTCAGTCCAACAAGATAATTATATTCTCAGTTCACTTCTGCAGTTATTTCTGTTGAAAGCATATAGCGGCGTATTACAGTAAAAAAAGAAAAATATATACACACTTTTTTGGTGCACTTATTTGTGGCAAAAGCGTTCAGTGGCCTATTTCTTTATAGAAAGAAAAAATATATGCAATTCACTGGTGCAGTTATTTGTGCAAAAAGGTTTAGTGGCCTATTTCAGTACAGAAAGAAAAAAATATACACACTTCACTGGTGCACTTATTTGTGGCAAAAGCATTCAGTGGCCTATTTCTTTATAGAAAGAAAAAATATACGCAATTCACTGGTGCAGTTATTTGTGGCAAAAAGGTTTAGTGGCCTATTTCAGTACAGAAAGAAAAAAATATACACACTTCACTGGTGCACTTATTTGTGGCAAAAGCGTTCAGTGGCCTATTTCAGTACAGAGGGAGTCAGCAGGGTGGCAGCAGTGGGAGGTCGGGAGACAAACGTTCCCGGGGTAGACCACCTGCTTCGCAGCAGCCTACCTACCCGGGAAGTGGTGGTGCAAGGGTTCACGGAAGTAGCGGCAGTAGCAGTCAGTCAGTATGGCGGTTATATGTGTTATTTTGTATTTCAGTACAAACAGAAAAATACATTCTCAGTTCACTTCGGCTGCGGTTGTATGTGTTAAAAGCGTTTAGTGGCCTATTTCAGTACAAACAGAAAAATACATTCTCAGTTCACCTCGTCGGCGGTTATATGTGTTGAAGATGTTTAGTGGCCTATTTCAGTACAAACAGAAAAATACATTCTAAGTTCACGTCGGTGGCGGTTATACAGTCGCAAGAAAAAGTATGTGAACCATTTAGAATGATATGGATTTCTGCACAAATTGGTCATAAAATGCGATCTGATCATCATCTAAGTCACAACAATAGACAATCACAGTCTGCTTAAACTAATAACACACAAAGAATTAAATGTTACCATATTTTTATTGAACACACCATGTAAACATTCACAGTGCAGGTGGAAAAAGTATGTGAACCCCTAGACTAATGACATCTCCAAGAGCTAATTGGAGTGAGGTGTCAGCCAACTGGAGTCCAATCAATGAGATGAGATTGGAGGTGTTGGTTACAGCTGCCCTGCCCTACAAAAAAAACACACACCAGTTCTGGGTTTGCTTTTCACAAGAAGCATTGCCTGATGTGAATGATGCCTCGCACAAAAGAGCTCCCAGAAGACCTACGATTAAGAATTGTTGACTTGCATAAAGCTGGAAAGGGTTAAAAAAGTATCTCCAAAAGCCTTGCTGTTCATCAGTCCACGGTAAGACAAATTGTCTATAAATGGAGAAAGTTCAGCACTGCTGCTACTCTCCCTAGGAGTGGCTGTCCTGTAAAGATGACTGCAAGAGCACAGCACAGACTGCTCAATGAGGTGAAGAAGAATCCTAGAGTGTCAGCTAAAGACTTACAAAAGTCTCTGGCATATGCTAACATCCCTGTTAGCGAATCTATGATACGTAAAACACTAAACAAGAATGGATTTCATGGGCGGATACCACAGAGGAAGCCACTTCTGTCCAAAAAAAACATTGCTGTACGTTTACAGTTTGCACAAGAGCACCTGGATGTTCCACAGCACTACTGGCAAAATATTCTGTGGACAGATGAAACCAAAGTTGAGTTGTTTGGAAGAAACACATGACACTATGTGTGGAGAAAAAGAGGCACAGCACACCAACATCAAAACCTCATTCCAACTGTGAAGTATGGTGTTGGGGGCATCATGGTTTGGGGCTGCTTTGCTGCGTCAGGGCCTGGACGGATTGCTATCATCGAAGGAAAAATGAATTCCCAAGTTTATCAAGACATTTTGCAGGAGAACTTAAGGCCATCTGTCCACCAGCTGAAGCTCAACAGAGGATGGGTGTTGCAACAGGACAACGACCCAAAGCATAGAAGTAAATCAACAACAGAATGGCTTAAACAGAAGAAAATACGCCTTCTGGAGTGGCCCAGTCAGAGTCCTGACCTCAACCCGATTGAGATGCTGTGGCATGACCTCAAGAAAGCGATTCACACCAGACATCCCAAGAATATTGCTGAACTGAAACAGTTCTGTAAAGAGGAATGGTCAAAAATTACTCCTGACCGTTGTGCACGTCTGATCTGCAACTACAGATAACGTTTGGTTGAAGTTATTACTGCCAAAGAGGTTCAACCAGTTATTAAATCCAAGGGTTCACATACTTTTTCCACCTGCACTGTGAATGTTTACATGGTGTGTTCAATAAAAACATGGTAACATTTAATTCTTTGTGTGTTATTAGTTTAAGCAGACTGTGATTGTCTATTGTTGTGACTTAGATGAAGATCAGATCACATTTTATGACCGATTTGTGCAGAAATCCATAAAATTCCAAAGGGTTCACATACTTTTTCTTGCAACTGTATGTCTTGAAAGTGTTTAGTGGCCTATTTCAGTACAATAAGAAAAATATATTCCCAGTTCATTTCGGCGGTTATATGTGTTGAAAGCATGACTGGGTGGCAGCAGTGGGAGGTCGGGAGCCAAACGTGCCCAGGGTAGAGCACCTGCTTCGCAGTAGCCTACCTACCCGGGAGGTAGTGGTGCAGGGGTTCACGGAAGTAGCGGCAGTAGCAGTCAGTCAGTGCAGCGGTGATATGTGGCAAAATCTTTATTGAAGTATTTCGGTCGAAAAACAAAATTTATTCAGCGGTCAGCACAGCGGTTATATGCGGTAAAATCTCCATGAGGTCTCCATGATAAATCTGCAGCGTGGAGGTCCCGTGTGGCTTCTACACACTTTCAAAATCATCCTTCAGCGGAGTGAATAGATGCCGGATGACCGGGACGATCCCTGACCTTTCCAGGAGTTGCTGTCGGGAGCAGCTGTTCATTTCTGAGACGTCTGCATAGTTCGGGAGGAATCCAAATACCCTCTCCATCTCTGTGCTCTGTTATATGTGGTAAATTCTTTTGTGACGTATTTAGGTGGAAAACTAATTTTATTCAGCATTCAGTGCTGCAGTTCTATGTGGTAAAATCTTTAGTGCCGTATTTCAGTGGAAAAACTAATCTTATTCAGCGTTCAGCGCTGTACTAATATGCGGTGAGATCTTTATTGATGTATTTCAGTGGAAAAACTAATTGTATTCAGCGTTCACCGCTGCAGTTATATGTGGTTAAATCTTTTGTGACGTATTTCGGTGGAAAAACAAATTGTAATCAGCGTTCAGTGCTGCAGTTATAAGTGGTAAAATCTTTTGTGACATATTTCCGTGTTAAAACAAATCTTATTCAGCATTCAGTGCTGTAGTAATATGCGGTAAAATCTTTTGTGATAATGTATTTTGGTGGAAAAACAAATTGTAATCAGTGTTCAGCGCAGCAGATATATGTGGTAAAATCTTTTGTGACGTATTTCGGTGGAAAAAAATTTTTATTCAACGTTCAGCGCTGTAGTTATATGCTGTAAAATCTCCATGATGTCTCCATGATAAATCTGCAGCGTGGAGGCCCCGTGTGGCTTCGACACACTTTCAAAATCATCTTTCAGCGGAGCGAATAGATGCCGGATGACCGGGACGCTCCTTGACCTTCCCAGGAGCTGCTGTTGGGAGCAGCGGTTCATTTCTGAGACGTCCGTATAGCACGGGCTCCGTTATATGTGACTTATTTTGGTATAAAAAATAATTTTATTCAGGTTCAGCACTGTACTAATATGCGGTAAAATCTTTTGTGATGTATTTCGGTGGAAAAATTTGTTACTGGCACATATTTGATATGTGGAGTTGATTGAAGGGCTGAACCTGAGAGTGGTAATGCGTTCCAATGCCTAGGCTCCATTAGATCAGGACTATCTTTCCCTGCGTATCATCCCACAGCACCGGA
Source organism: Bufo bufo (assembly GCF_905171765.1). NCBI lineage: Eukaryota > Metazoa > Chordata > Amphibia > Anura > Bufonidae > Bufo > Bufo bufo. The sequence continues at coordinate 377,559,956 of NC_053390.1, forward strand.
AGCATCGCTTGCATTCCATAGACTCGGAAGTAGCCGGCATTGTGTAGTTATGCGTTCCACCTACCGGAAGTATTTATTCCGGTGGGAGGAAGTCTTGCGGTGCCTTTCTATTTAAACCCAGAGTCTGATGCCTTATGTCTCTGCATCATCACACACCTATTAGGGAACTGGCTACACAATGGGGATATACACATGTGAGTAATGGCCTGTGGCACCATTATCTGATGCCACAGCATCTTTGTTTTTCTTCCTGATTAAGGCCTCTTTCACACTTGCGTTGTCCGGATCCGGCGTGCACTCCACTTTCCGGAATTACACTCCGGATCCGGAAAAACGCAAGTGTACTGAAAGCATTTGAAGACGGAACCGTCTTCAAAATGCTTTCAGTGTTACTATGGCACCCAGGACGCTATTAAAGTCCTGGTTGCCATAGTAGGAGCGGGGAGCGAAGGAGCGGTATACTTACAGTCCGTGCGGCTCCCGGGGCGCTCCAGAGTGACGTCAGAGCGCCCCATGCGCATGGATGACGTGTCCAATGCAATCACATGATCCATGCGCTTGGGGCGCCCTGACGTCACTCTGGAGCGCCCGGGGAGCCGCACGGACGGTAAGTACACTGCTCCCCCGCTCCCCACTACACTTTACCATGGCTGCCAGGACTTTAGCATCCTGGCAGCCATGGTAACCATTCAGAAAAAGCTAAATGTCGGCTCCGGCAATGCGCCGAAACGACGTTTAGCTTAAGGCCGGATCCGGATCAATGCCTTTCAATGGGCATTAATTCCGGATCCGGCCTTGCGGCAAGTGTTCCGGATTTTTGGCCGGAGCAAAAAGCGCAGCATGCTGCGGTATTTTCTCCGGCCAAAAAACGTTCCGTTCCGGAACTGAAGACATCCTGATGCATCCTGAACGGATTTCACTCCATTCAGAATGCATTGGGATAATACTGATCAGGATTCTTCCGGCATAGAGCCCCGACGACGGAACTCTATGCCGGAAGACAAGAACGCAGGTGTGAAAGAGCCCTTAGACCGCCTGGAACCACATGTGATGCATCCTAAGCTTTCTCAATGTTTATCAACACAGCCAGTTTCCATATTTGCATTATCAGGATTTATCACCCTGTATTTAGTATTTGGGCCTTCTTTCTTTCCCATACAGACCCTCTGAGGAACCCTGTCTGGGGGAAACTCATCGGGGTAAAAGGGAAATTTGAACCGATCAGAGTTTGATAGGTTGAACTAGGATAGGCACGAGGATGGAGAGGACCCACCATCAGGAGTCGTCTCCAGGCTGGGGGATTAATAGGGTCTCTGTAGGGAAAACTTTCCTGTTGGAGAGGATCCTTTTCCCCTCCTACCTCACCATCCTTAATCACTGTTCCTCTTTTTTTTTTTTTTTACATATTCACATTTTTTTGTGTATCTTTCTAATTGTGAACTTATCTACTGACCAGGGCTGTTACAGCCCCTTATAGTGACCTGCATTGTCAGGTCTTTTTAAATGATTCTAATAAAATCTGAGATTTTAAGGGTCTTTTTTTTATATTTGAATTTAGAATATCAATAAAGACTATATTAGTAAGTGCCATATAGTCATCTTACATACACATTGGTCCGTAGTAGCTAGAAATTGTCCAACCCCTTTGAATTTCATAGCCTCTTTTACAAAAGACTCCCCAAAAAAACGTTTAGTGTGAAAGCACTCTTATTCAGAACAGTCACCTGAATCATCCCCAACAAAGTGCCATGCAACTTGAGGACTTTACGTGGAACTTATGAAGCTTTGAGCTGTTTTACACACATGGACTAAATTGTTGGTACCCTCCCGTTAAAGAAAGTAAAACCAACAATGGTCAATGAAATAACTTGAAACTGATAAAGGTTATAATATATAAAAATGTATTTAAAATCCACCAATGAAAATTAGACATTGCTTTTGAATTGTGGTTCAAAAGAATAATTTATAAAACAAACTAAAGAAACCTGGACAAAAATGAAACCTCTAGAAAAGACTGAAAATTATTTGACCATAGGGACATGTTAAACTAAGGTATATAAGCATTACAGGTGTCCTCAAAATTGTATTCAGACAGTCTGCCTCTTTAAAGGGTGAAAATAAGTCAATGTGCTGTATGGTATCATGGTGTGCACCACAATGAAATTTAAAAAAATAAAAATTTACAAAAAATCCACTAATGAAAATCAGCCATTTCTTTTGATCTGTGGTTCAACTGAATAATTTACAGTCAGGTCCATAAATATTGGGACATCGACACAATTCTAACATTTTTGGCTCCATACACCACCACAATGGATTTGAAATGAAACGAACAAGATGTGCTTTAACTGCAGACTGTCAGCTTTAATTTGAGGGTATTTACATCCAAATCAGGTGAACGGTGTAGGAATTACAACAGTTTGCATATGTGCCTCCCACTTGTTAAGGCACCAAAAATAATGGGACAATTGGCTTCTCAGCTGTTCCATGGCCAGGTGTGTGTTATTCCCTCATTATCCCAATTACAATAAGCAGATAAAAGGTCCAGAGTTCATTTCAAGTGTGCTATTTGCATTTGAAATCTGTTGCTGTCTACTCTCAAGATAAGATCCAAAGAGCTGTCACTATTAGTGAAGCAAGCCATCATTAGGCTGAAAATAACAAAACAAACCCATCAGAGAGATAGCAAAAACATTAGTCGTGGCCAAAACAACTGTTTGGAACATTCTTAAAAAGAAGGAACGCACCGGTGAGCTCAGAAACACCAAAAGACACGGTAGCCCACGGAAAACAACTGTGGTGGATGACCGAAGAATTCATTCCCTGGTAAAGAAAACACCCTTCACAACAGTTGGCCAGATCAAGAACACTCTCCAGGAGGTAGGTGTATGTGTGTCAAAGTCAACAATGAAGAGAAGACTTCACCAGAGTAAATACAGAGGGTTCACCACAAGATGTAAACCATTGGTGAGCCTCAAAAACAGGAAGGCCAGATTAGAGTTTGCCAAACGACATCTAAAAAAGCCTTCACAGTTCTGGAACAAGATCCTATGGACAGATGAGACCAAGATCAACTTGTACCAGAGTGATGGGAAGAGAAGAGTATGGAGAAGGAAAGGAACTGCTCATGATCCTAAGCATACCACCTCATCAGTGAAGCATGGTGGTGGTAGTGTCCTGGAGTGGGCATGTATGGCTGCCAATGGAACTGGTTCTCTTGTATTTATTGATGATGTGACTGCTGACAAAAGCAGCAGGATGAATTCTGAAGTGTTTCGGGCAATATTATCTGTTCATATTCAGCTAAATGCTTCAGAACTCATTGGACGGCGCTTCACAGTGCAGATGGACAATGACCCAAAGCATACTGCAAAAGCAACCAAAGAGTTTTTTTAAGGGTAAAAAGTGGAATGTTATGCAATGGCCAAGTCAATCACCTGACCTGAATCCGATTAAGCATGCATTTCACTTGCTGAAGACAAAACTGAAGGGAAAATGCCCCAAGAACAAACAGGAACTGAAGACAGTTGCAGTAGAGGCCTGGCAGAGCATCACCAGGGATGAAACCCAGCATCTGGTGATGTCTATGCGTTCCAGACTTCAGGCTGTAATTGACTGCAAAGGATTTGCAAACAAGTTTTAAAAATTTAAAGTTTGATTTATGATTATTATTCTGTCCCATTACTTTTGGCTCCTTAACAAGTGGAATGGCACATGTGCAAACTGTTGTAATTCCTACACCGTTCACCTGATTTTGATGTAAATACACTCAAATTAAAGCTGACAGTCTGCAGTTAAAGCACATCTTGTTTGTTTCATTTCAAATCCATTGGGGTGGTGTATAGAGCTAAAAATGTTACAATTGGGTCGATGTCCCAATATTTATGGACTTGACTGTATATATATATATATATATATATATATATATAAAAAACTAATGAAACTGGACTGGACAAAATTAATGGCACCCATAACTTAATATTTTGTTGTACAACCTTTTGAGACAATCACTGCAATCGAGTGATTTTTAAAACTCTCAATGAGACTGCACCTTATTAGAGGTATTTTTGCCCACCAGGAAACAAACTGTTCCAGCTGTTTCCTGGTGGGCAAAAATACTTCTAATAGGGTTTGAAGGGTGCCTTCTCCAGACTGCATTTTTTAGCTCCTTCCACAGATGTTCAATAGGATTTAGATCAGGGCTCATGGAAGATCACTTCAGAATAGTCTACTGCTTTGCTCTGAGCAATTTTTGGATGTCTTAGCTGTGTGTTTTCAGTCACTATCCTGTTTGAGGACCCATGATTTGCGACTGTGACCAAGCTTTCTGACAGTGGGCAGCACATTTCAACCCAAAATGCCTTGACAGTGTTGAGATTTTATTGTATCCAGCTCAGATTGAGGACACCCTGTGACAGATGTAACAAAGCAGCCCCACTGCAAAACCAAGCCTCCTCCAGGTTTCACAGTAGGGACAATGTTCTTCTCTTTGTATGCTTCATTTTTTTTATCTGTGAACATAGTGCTGATGTGACTTGCCAAAAATTGTGAACTAAAAAAATTATGTTTATTTTCAACAGTGATTTCCTCCTCAGTCACTTTTCATTAAAGGGGTTCTCCAGGAATTTGGAAAATGAAAATACTTAAATATTACTTTATTATAAATATATTCCTAAATTCCTTTCATTAGTTATGATGGCTTTTTTGTCTAGGGAGCAATCATCAGGAGAAAGAGAATGGCCGCCATCCTATTAGTACACAGAAAACCTGTCCTATTCACACAGGAAGATATGCTACTTCAGAGCAGTGAGCCAAAGAGCTGCCTCTTCTTCTTATATGATCCTGAATACAGTTTAATATGATCTTCAGCTAAATCTATGTAGAAATGGAGTTCATGAGGAGACATGAAGTACAGAGAGGAGGGTGGGGGTGATGTGGATAATGTGCAGCAGCACTTGTATGCAGTCTCCATTACCACAGTCTGTCCTGTCCGTCTTTTCTGTACTTCATGTCTCCTCATTAACTCCATTCCCAAAGAGATTTAGTTAAAGTTCTTTCAATCTGTATTTAGGATCATAACCCCTGACAAGTAGGAGAGGAGGATGATGCATCTCATTACCTCAGTGCTCGGAAGTATCTTGTACTTCTTTATGATTAGGACAGGTTTTGTGTGTATTTATAGGATGGCAGCCATTTTGTTTATCCTAATGATTGCTCCCTAAACAAAATGAGCCATTATAAATAATGAAAGGTATATGGAAATATATTTACAATAAAGTAATATTTAAGCTTTTTCATTTTCTAAATTCCCGGAGAATACCTTTAAGTCCACTTTGGCTAAGACAGTGACAGATGGTGTGATTTGACACTGATGTACCTTGATGTTGGAGTTTACCTATAATCTCTTTGAAAGTTGTTCTGGGCTGTTTGATTACCATTTACATTATCCATCTCTTCAATTTGTCATCAATTTTCTTCTTGCAGTCACTTTCGGAGAGGTTGGCTACAGTCCCATAGACCTCCCCGAAGACCTGAGTAATATGTATAACTGTAGTAACAGGAATATCAAGCTGGTCTTATAGACTATAACTTTAACATGTTTGTCTATAATTTCCCTTGTAATCTCCTGAGACAACCCTTTCCTTAGCTTTCTTTGGTCCATGTTTAGTGTGGTGCACACCATGATACCAAACAGCACATTACTTATTTTCACCCTTTAAATAGGCAGACTGTCTGATTACAAGTTTGAGGACACCTGTGATGCTAATTACAGGACGCACGTTTAACACGCCCCTATGGCCAAATTATTTTCAGTCTTTTCTGGAGGTTTCATTTTTATCCAGGTTTCATTAGTTTGTTTATAAATTATTATTTTGAACCACATTTCAAAATCAATGACAAATTTTAATTGGTGGATTTTTAGTAATATTGTATTTATTATTACTTTTGTCAGTTTAAAGTTATTTCAGTGACCACTGTGGGTTTTTCTTTCTTCAATGGAAGGGTACCAATACTTTTGTCCACATCTGTAACTGACACCTTGATTGATTCACCTTGTATTACATACATAGTATACATACATAAAAAACCAATAGGACAATTGTCTGCTATGGACAACCGTTCTACATTTTCTTGCACCAGTTTGGATAAACATCCTAACAACAAACGTTTGCCTTGATAAAACCATCTCTATACAGTATACAATTCTGAACAAGCACATTAATTTGCATAGTTGACTGGAGTGTGTACTCAGCATACTGAATAACATGCTTCATATCACTTCAATGATTCAGATCTGGATGATTTATTTGCAGCGTATTTTTGTATCTACAAGATAAAACAGTCAGTTGAATTCCATTAATCCAATTTTCCTGTTTTATATCTAGAGCAATATATCTGGGAGACATAATATGAATGCAGGAGTCGTCTTTAATGTAACAATTAAGGTTTTGCTTTAGGTGAAATCCCACATTGTTCAGTGAGAAGCAAATTCTAGACCAGGATATGATATTACTTTGTATGAGGCTATTGTGATATAACGCAAACAAATATCGCCAATAATATTATACTTTTATAACAACATTTTTTTTCCTGAGCCTTTCATTCTTCATCTTCGACTCTACAGTTACTGCCACTAAGAAGTGATTGTGAATAATTAGAGGAGTATAAGAGCTCAGCAATCAGGAGTCTGAATAGCAGGCTTCACAATTCTCCAGGTAATTTTACATGTAACGCTTTAGAAACCTAAAAATTACCAGCCAGGATAAAAAGGGTTTGTATTTAAAAGGAGGTTTCAGGTATAAAGCTTTAATAGGCTAAGCAAAGTAGTGTGTTGGCTTTACAAATGATTTGCAGACAAATTTAGAAGGTCGAATGGCTACAATGGCTGAGTGAATTACATAAACCTTACTGCAGCTCTCCTATAAAGCGATTTATATATATATATATATATATATATATATATAGAGAGAGAGAGAGAGAGCTTATATTGTACATCATTAGAGATAAGCAATCTTCTTTAAATTAGTTTTGTGTCTAATATGTCAATTTTTTCAAATATTCTCCACAAATCAAATATACTCAAATTGACCTGAACATAGTGTTAGTTACAGAGTGCAATGCTATGCTTTCTCCCTTCAGAGCATGTGCGCTGGGGGAGGTGAGCAGTGGGCTGAGTGTGACAACCCATCAGCTCAAAAACCTTTCTGCTTCCTGGTCTGACTTATGGGAGAGTTAGGTCACTGGACGAATCAGGTTCTGTCCGGGTACCCGGATCTCTATTTAAACCCACTAGTGCATTTCACCATTGCCAGATTTGCTTGGCTCACTAGCTAGGTTCCTTTTTCTCTTTTCATACTTTTGCTGATTGATTACTCTGTGTTGCTGACCCCGGCTTGTCTTCTGACCACTCTCTGTCTCACTTTTTGATACTGCGTATCCCGTCTTGTTCTGAGCTCATTTTGTCTTCTGACCTCTCTATGTCTCATGTTTTGGTAGTGCGTAGCCCGTCTGGTTCTGACCCATTTCATGTTATCCATTTGTGTGTCTTTTTCCTGCACTTATACTAGTGTAGGGATCATCATACAATTGCGGTTCTGCCATTTCGGGCTTACACTGCCAGTAGGTAGGGTAACCGGGCTGGCTTTTAGTTCAGGTACTCACTGTCCTCGTCTGTCTGTATCTACAGTGGTTACAATGACACTCTGAGGTCTCCTAAGATGCAGGTGTTTTTTATATACTTTTGTAATTTATTTTTAAAAAATTTCTACAAATGTTTGCTATTTCTCTCCACCTCTCCCCCTTCTCTTTTAAGCACTTGAAAGCAATTACAGCAATAGCAAATAATGAGTGACACTGACATATACCAATCTGGGTAAATGCAAGGTTAGTGGTGTTACAAACAGCATGTTTATAAACACACTGCACTATCACTTTTTTATGCTTTTTAATATTAGAAGCTTTCTAAAAATTGTTCCTTATTGGGGTCAGATGGTGTTTTAACATGCACTATTTTATCGAGAAAAAAAACAACAGTGGCTTGTTGGGACCAAGTGTCCAAAAATTATGCCTTAACGGGGAAGATCCCTGCCTCTATTTATACACATACACATGTCCAAAAATGATGCATTGATAGGGGCAGAATCCCTACCATTTATACAAACACAAGTATTAATTGTAAGAAGAAATAATGGCTTGTTCTGAACACGCCTGGGAAATTTTTCCCTTTTATTTGGGGCATCAGCATTACAGTGTGGATGTAAAAAGGGTAAGATGTGTAGGGGTAAGAGTAGCAGCAACAGTAGCACCAGGAGTAGCTGCAAAGCATGGAACAGACAAGGTAGCGAATAAATATGTGAGCTGCTGTGTTTCAGTAGTTCTCGCAGCTGTAGGGATAAATGTAGTGGCAGAATAGGGGTTATGGAAGTAGCTGTAGGTGGATTAGCAGCAGGATGTAGCAGTACAGAACATGATGGTAGGCAGGCAGACAGTGGCAGTGGCGGGATAGGCCCAATAGCCACCATTAGCAATGGCAGATCTATTAATGGACCTGAAAATCAAGCAATGAACAGCACTCCTTGGGGGTGGTAAAAAATTCCCTCATGCAAATGTATTAAACAATGATAAATAAAAAAGCAGAGTCAGCACGTCCAAATTTGTGTAGTTTAATCCAGATGCAACGTTTCGGCTTAGAAAGCCTTTGCGCCTTTGAAAGGCCATAGTCATCAAAACAAGACAATTTTAAACAATTGTTTATTAAATAAAAACAAAAGCTGTGCAAAAGTATTTATATCATACAGCAGAGTTTTAAAAATGAGACAATTTTTGGTGACAGCTGGCCAGAAGTAGTAATACTGTAGAATGGCATTACATTTGGGTGAATGCATGCAACTAATCCAAATTCACCACAACTAAGGTTGGGTCCATATCATAGTTTTATTTTCTATTCTTCAGCTCCTGTATTTTAAGCATCCGTTATGTAAATTTTTATCCATTTTAGCCATTTTTGCCTGAGATCAGTGTTTTTAGATGGAAAAAAAAAAGTGGAAAACGGATGCAAAATGTGCATAACGGACTGTCAGGATCCTTTTTTTTTTACAGGACCCACTGCAATATTATGCCCAAAAATAACTTGCGCTTGTCTGTTTTCAGAATTCCCGTAGTAGCAGTGAATGAAGAGTGGCGGTGCATATGCGGCTGCTCTCTTTCCACTAGTGATGAGCGGCAGGGGCTATATTCAAATTTGCGATATTTCACGAATATTTTGTAGAATATTCGTCATATATTCGCGAATTTCGAGAATTCGAGATTATTTGATTGAATGTGATAAATTGGCAATGTGAAAATTGCGTAATTCGTAACGCGAAATACAGGCGTGGGTCACTTTGGCTACATTTTTTTAAGCTGGTATAAGTTTCCTGAGACTAGAGAAAATGGTTGGCACGGGAGAACATTCGAATTGCTTTATATGCAGAGTCAAGTGCTCCAATATATTCATGATTGCGCTAATCGGCAGTGATTAGAATATTTTTTCGCACTACGTGCAACTTCACATTTTAGCAGGTCTGACTACAGATTACTGATTGGTGCACTAACTTTTGCTTGAACTTGACATTGCTTCCTTCTCATTGGCCCACAAGCAGAGAGGAATCATGTGTTCAGATGGAAAAAAATGCAGAATATATAGCACTATATTCAAAATATTTGCGAATTCTCGAAGTGGCGATATCCGAGATAAAAATTAGCTTTTTGAATATTCGTGCTCAACACTACCCTCCACTTCAAGGGCTCTATTCTGAAAATAGGAACAGGTCCCAGAGGTGTGAACGGCATCTGACATTTCTAGCATGTCTCAGTGATCTATAATAAATGTTTAGATGGGACATTCTCAATGTGAGATGCACTATTAGGATACATCCATGTATAAAAACTGCAGATTTGCCAGTGTGGATTTGTGAGTGGCAGATCTGCAGTGTTGAACAGTACCTGCAAAGAAGATAACATTTTTAGAATTCACCCCCACACACCATGTAGAAAACCTGAAAAACCTAGGAGGCGAAAAGGACCTGGCATTTTGAGTTGTACCGACATGGGCATAAGGAGAGATGAAATAAAGCAGAATAACTATTAAAATATGTTTGCACTTTTCTCTTTTTACTGTTTGAATGGCAACTCCCTGCATGGCTGTAACATTGCACTGGCACTTTTTAATATGGCATGAATGAACATAAGTATTTTATTGGAATTTCTGGTGCCTTGAACTGCTTTGAATTTGATCTCATGGAACATGCTGATATAGCAATGCAGGCTTGATATCTCTAGGCCCCATGAATCAGCTTGCACCCTAGCTAAAAAAGTAATTATCATGAAGATTCTTATACCTGAGCTACACTGTGACTTTTTGTAGCACTGCTGATTTATTTAAATTTTTTTTGACTGCTGCAGCCTACAAGATTGCATATAACAAAATGCATTCCTTTGGACTGTGCAACTGTGACTTAATAGTTAATTAAAAAAAATCTGCAGTGTAACCCAGACCTGAGGGAGCTGCCTCATGTGGCAGCTGTGTTTTTGGTGCAGCAAAGAATCTGCACCAAAAAGCATGCAATTTTTGCAATAACAAACCTACATTTATGGTGTGTTTTCTTCCAGCAGATGGAAATACATTAAAAAAAACTGAATTACATTAATTAAAAAATCTTTTTTTCAATTGGCCTTTATTAAAAATATTGAGCCATTCTGTCACAAAATTAACTGTTTCTCTACCTGTGTGACTGGTACTTTCACTTTGTGGCAGTCATGTAATAAACCTTATCTCTAAACTACTGAGAGGTCATAAACACTTATTTAAGCACCATTCTTATCAGTAAGATAAGAACTAAGCTTTGATGACTTTTTATAAGGTCAGAAAGCAAAGATAAGAAGCCTGTCAGCTCCCCAACTGACGGAAAAGAGAGAAAATCCAAAGGTTGCTAATAGAGCATCTCAGCTCTGTACAGATAAAAAGGGCTCTATATTTTTAATAAAGACCAATTGAAAAAACAACTTTTAGCTCAAAATGAGTACAATAAAATTGCACCCAAAGGAGTACATAGCCTTTAAGGTATTTTAAGTATGCTGCATGTGTTCCCTTTTCTGCAAGAAAATGCACCATAAACACAGATATGTTGCAAAAACGCAGCACAGCCATGATGTGAGTAATCACTAGTGTTGAACGAATAGAAACATCTGACATTGAATTTGATCTGAAGTTTGAGAAAAATGTTATTCCCCCACGAATCCGAAATTCCTTGTGCTTCATGGTAACAAATCAAATTTTCCTAAAATGGTGGCAGCAAATAAAAAATATATACTCAGTATAATATTCAGTATATATATATATATATATATATATATATATATATTTATATATATATAAAATTTTTAACCCCGGACTAACCTCCTGAGCACCTAAATGTGAGTCTGAAATGCTGTGATCAGCATTGAACGTTGAACGTGGCATTTGAGGGGTTGAATGAAGGGGGGGGGATGGGGTGCGCACAATCATTGTTCCTCACCATTGCGCCCACTCCATACAATGAAAAATGGATTTGGAAGTTCGGCGAAGCTGCTGAATCAAATTTTTAATGGCACCCATGCCATAAAAAAATACCTGTTCTGATAACCAGTTGAAATTTTTCTCTTAACATCAAAATACTCTTTTACAGGTGTAATTAAGTAAAATAACACAGAAATTTGAAAATTCATGTCTAAAGGGTAACTATCATGTTTTCATTTAAAAAAATAATCTATTTTAGCATATGTTGCTGCTGCAGCAGCATTATGCATAAAGCAATCTTTAGTTTCTTCACATACCTTTGTTTTCCTTGAGTTTTTACCTTAGTTACGGCTGTTTAAACATTTACAATATGATGACCTTTTCAAGATGGCTCCTCTGCCAGTTCTCTGAGGCCAAAACTGCTTTCCCTCACTTCTCATACACACTTGCTGTAGCCAGCAGCTCCCTGCCAGCCAATCAGATTGGATTACTGAGAGACACACCTCCTCACTCTGAAGCCTAATGCAGGCATGCAGTGTGAAGGACCGCCCCTCTGTCTTCTGTTTATGCTAAAAGGAAGACAGACAAGCCCTAGCAACGGTCTTTTAAGGGAGCAGTGGAAAGGGACAGAGGACATTAATGAAAGCTGTTATTATAAGGCAATTACAGAGCATTTGACAATCATTGAGAGACTAACTCAGGTATACATGCCTAGCTCTAATAAACTAGCAAATAAAATAAAAATATGATAGTTATCCTTTAAAGGGGTTATCCAAAGTCTAAAACATGCCACCAATTCTCCCTGTCGTGGCCTGCTATTAGCTGCTCCTCCTGTTGCCGGATGATTTGATCCGCACAATGGGGAGATACAGTGGTGGCCGTGTGGGGATCAGGAGCCACGCGGGTGCTGGGGAGCGGGGTTAGTATAATCTGAGGCAATGGGGGCATGTTTTAGATTTTGGATAACCCCTTTAATTCCATATAATCATTATTCCAAAAATAATTCCATAATCGTAAATTTTGAAAGTAGTTATTTCCACAGTCTACAAGGCTAAGTTACAGCTAACCAGAATGACTGACCTCTTTTATTTTACTGCAACCTTTCTATCCGGCTACAACTCTAAGAAGCTGTCTGATTTACACAACCGTGAACCATACCTTTTACATTTTAAAGTGATTCCATAAAACAAGCAGGAAATATTAGAAAAGGCCTTACATAGTGGACTTGCCAAACATGGACTTTAACTAATACATATGTCTACAATCTGTACTATAAAACTCATAAGAATCCACATACTTTAACATCTTGTACAGAAATCCTTCACAATGACGCAGGAAGGATATAGCAAGTCTGCCCTTTTAAAATGAACTGAAGATTATTGATCTAAAAAAATGGCGAGAAATTAGTCACTGGGGCCTCTCTTGGTGTCCTGTGAGAAATTCCCTTCCATTCTTTCATCTACTCTTCTACAAATGCCTATGTGCTTCCATTTGTTAAAAGCCTTTCTGGCTTCCAGAGGTCTCTATAGAATCAACATCTTGGAGTTTATAGCTACAAGCAGATTATAGAAATACGGAAGATGCGAACGTGGAGAAGACAGTAGAATAGTTTATTTTGCACATTGATTTTATGGTTAGATTTCCAGATTTTTATTATTTCTAATTATTTTTGGCATAAGGAACAGTTTGTGTAGAATTGAAGACTTTTTTTTTTCAATTTGATGCCACTCTTACAATATTTTTAAAATAGTTGGTGAGGTTTAGCAAGAGGTTGCGTGGGGTCTGTTGACCTGCCATTACTACTATAATTCACCTCAGAAACTGGCATAAATTATAGCACAAATCTTATAACTGAATGAATAGAAATATTTTATTGGATTGGATTTATTGGATTTGCCTTTCTCACACACGGACAGACAGTAGGTGCTCTCATTTATTGGCCTGTTACGGATGTGGCCTAGTTTGATTCTTAAAGGGGTTTTGCCACTTCAGCAAATAGCATTTATTATGCAGAGAAAGTTTCCATGGCTACGACCACCCTGCAGTCCAGCAGCATGGCCATGCTTGTAAACTATAGAAAAAAGTACCAGCTTACGTGAGCTACCACGGTCTCGGCCACCAGAGAGGCTGACATTTTTTCTTATAGTACGCAAGCATGGCCACCACTGCTGGATTACAGGGTGGTTGTAACCATGAAAACGAGCAGTGTATAATGTGATGGAAAAATGAATCCAGCCAGCAAAGGAGGCAATATGGACAATCACAATACATTAGAACGTGCCTGGTATTAACTTTGTCTACATGATAAATGGATGCAGCCCCCATAGAAATGAATGGATCTGCATTTGATCCGTAAAAAATGCAAACCGAAAAATACATTTGTGTGCATGATGCGTGTATACATATGTACATAGCTCTCAGTCACTGGTTGACCAGGGGCGGTCTTAAAGGGCTGTCTCACTTCAGCAAATGGCATTTATCATGTAGAGAAAGTTAATACAAACCACTTAATAATGTATTGTGATTCTCCATATTGCTTCCTTTGCTGTCTTGGTTCACTTTTCCATTACATTACACACTGCCTGTTTCCATAGTTATGACCACCCTGCATTCAGCAGTGGTGCTCGTGCTTGCACACTATATGAAAAAATGACAACCTCTCTGGTGGCCGGGACCGTGGTAGCTCACATAAGTTAGTACTTTTTCTATAGTGTACAAGCACGGCCATGCTGCTGGACTGCAGGGTGGTCGTAGCCATGGAAACTTTCTCTGCATTATAAATACTATTTGAAGAAGTGGTAAAACCCCTTTAAGGAAACAGAGTTACTTTTCATTTTCATCTCTGCATTTCAAAGGCCATGTTGTTTTGTTTTTCTGTTGACATAGTCATATGACTGCTGTTTTTTGCACAAATCTCTTCTTAATTAATTAATTAATTTCTTAAGACTTTCACATACTGTATTTTCCAGACTGTATTTTCTGGTATTGTATCTGTTTTGTCTCTCTGGTTATTTGACTCTGGCTTGGTTTTGTGACTACATCCTTTCGTGACTTGTTATCTGACGTGATCTCCTGTGTTTGACCTTGGCTTATCTGACTTGTGTTTGGTTAATTTCTCAACGGTTGCTAGCAGGGGTGCACCACCAATGAGGCCAGGTGAGGCACAGGCAGCACCAGGTATGGGCAAGAGAGGGACAGTTGAAAGGCCATGGGCTGAATGAAAGGGGTTAGGTTAAGAAATTGTCATTGGGGAGGGAGGAGCGCGTTTCAATTTTCTCCTCAGGCAGCAGAAAGGCTAGGTGTACCCCTGGTTGCTAGTTTCACTTGGTTAGGCCCCAGCACTTAGTTAAGTCAGGGACGCTGTTTAGGGTGGATGTCGGTAGATTTTGCAAGTAGGTAGGGACAGTGGTTTAGATGGAGTTCAAGGCTGCACTCTTCCTAAGTGACAGACACACAGTCATGTGGGAGATCTGAGGAAGACACACTGCTATGAGGACTGGACATCTGTGTATGACACACTGTTATGAGGGAGATGTGTGGATGATACACTGGCATCTGTGGATGACACACTGTTATGGGGGATCTGTGGATGACTCACTGTTATGGAGGATCTGTGGAGGACACACTGTTATAAGGATCTGTGGATGACACACTGTTATGGGTATCTGTGGATGACACACTGTTATGGGGGATCTGTGGATGACACACTGTTATAAGGATCTCTGGATGACACACTGTTATGGGTATCTGTGGATGACACACTGTTATGGGGGATCTGTGGATGACTCACTGTTATGGAGGATCTGTGGAGGACACACTGTTATAAGGATCTGTGGATGACACACTGTTATGGGGATATGTGGATTACACACTGTTATGGGGGTTCTGTGGATGACATACTGTTATTGGGATCTGTGGAGGACACACTGTTATAGGGATCTGTGGATGACACACTGTTATGGGGATATGTGGATGACACACTGTTATGGGGGATCTCAGGATGACACACTGTTATGGGGATCTGAGGATGACACACTGTTATGGGGATCTGTGGATGACTCACTGTTATGGGTATCTGTGGATGACGCACTGTTATGGAGGATCTGAGGATGACACACTGTTATGGAGGATCTGTGGAGTACACACTGTTACAGGGATCTGAGAATGACACACTGTTATGGGGATCTGTGGATGACACACAGTTAGGGGGATCTGTGGATGACACACTGTTATTGGGGAATCTGTGGATGACACATTGTTACAGGGATCTGAGAATGACACACTGTTATGGGGATATATAGATGACACACTGTTATGGGGATCTGTGGATGACATACTGTTAGGGGGGATCTGTGGATGACACACTGTTATGGGGGAATCTGTGGATGACACACTGTTACAGGGATCTGAGAATGACACACTGTTATGGGGATCTGTGGATGACACACTGTTATGGGGGATTCTGTGGATGACACACTGTTATGGGGGATTCTGTGGATGACACACTGTTACGGGGATCTGAGAATGACACACTGTTTTGGGGATCTGTGGATGACCCATTGTTATGAGGTCAGTTTTTTCTAGAGGACACAGCTGTATATAGGGTAGCTGGTACCTGAGGTAGCTGGTAGCTGGTACAGTTGTGTACTATGAAGCACTCACAGACACATCTAGGCAGAGCAGCTAAGGAAAACCTTCATGATCTCCAAGATGCAGTCAGAATTGTCCACTAAAGGGATCAGACACATACACAGGGTGCTCCGCTGGACTCCTCTTCTCCTAGATGAAGCGCTGCATAAGGCATTGTGCGAGGCTGGGGGCTGAGAGCAGGGCATCCTCATGGAGCAGTCAGCGCCAATATAAGGTATTGAACACTGCAACCCCCCTGCAGTCTCTACCTACTCTGTGTGTGCATTGTAGGATGCTGTCATTATGTAGCACAGAGCGACCTGTGATGTGTATTCCCTGTCTGCCACAGACTTACAGATGTAGCTGAACTGAAATTTTCTCTGATAACACATAGCATAGTGTTATCCTGGTTATCTGGTAACAAAAGCAATTGAAATCCATTGAAAAGTTAGCTATCTTTTTCTTGCCATTCCTTTCCTAACATGTTAACCATCAAGTTTAGCTCAGCTGCATCTGTACATGTCTAATCTGCCCCATCTTCACACTCTAAGACACACTTCACTGTTGGCCACATTTTT
Organism: Bufo bufo; assembly: GCF_905171765.1. NCBI lineage: Eukaryota > Metazoa > Chordata > Amphibia > Anura > Bufonidae > Bufo > Bufo bufo. The sequence continues at coordinate 377,576,699 of NC_053390.1, forward strand.
GGAACAATGTCAGTCTTATAGTCAAACAAATACAGTATTTATATTGATAAAGTTATATTATTTTGTCAAATTATGTCATTTTTGATAAAAAAAATCCATTATGCAAGTATTAGAAATCTTTTTTATCATAATTTATACTCAGAGGTTTATTGATTTTTACTAAGGTTATCTTCCAAAACCGCTCAACAAATGGTCAATCTTTGCATTAATCAAGATAATTTTGTTGACAATTGACTTTTTAATAAATCAATATATAGCCTAGATTAATGACCTAACAACAAATTATGTTTTTTTTTTACAATGTAAAAAATAATTTTCATAAGAAGTTAAAAAATTGAACCTATGGAAAATGACAAATACAATATTTTATTATTTTGTCTTGCTCTTTCTGAAGGGTCAAAGTTAGACATAAATGGGATGTTTAGAAAACTATACAGTTCAGTACTGATGATGGAGTCTGGAGTACGGAAATTTTAAGTAATTAAAAAAAAAAAAACTTCTTCCACTGCTCTGTCTGCAGTTAAAGACAAAGAATGTTTAGCCCTGCTTCTTGGCTAAGCTCATCCCCTCACCTGCTTACCAGCTGAAATGGAATTAAAACTGAGTTCCCATGTTCTCTGAAGATTTTTTATAAATCTTTTTTTCTTCCGAATCATGCAGAAAATCCTACAGATTAAGAAATAGTATGGGCAAGATTATCTCTTGTACACTTTTATCATTCATGTCTTGATTAAATGTACTTTTACAGATACTCTAATACTACTATGAGTAGAACACTTACGGTAGTTCCATAATACAGTCTTTTTTGCTGGCATCATTATACATAGGTCAATAGGATATTATGAAACGCCCTTCAAGTACTGCTTTTTTAAAGTATTTTTTTAAGCCAGTTTCCTTTTGTTTTTGGTTCCATTTTTTATTTGCAGCATGTTTTTAGGGATTTTCTCTTTAATAGGTAAAAAAACCCTGAAGCTATGAAGCTAGGCAGCTATGTTATAGAGCTATGTATGCTTCTGTCTATTTTTGTCTAGAACAAACTCATCCCTTGATGCTATACATGTTCTAGGATGTATTCATACACTCTAGTAGAAGAAGATAATCTGGTATAGGGGATAGCATGACACCAGATTACCTAAGGAATACATGTACGTCATAAGCATAAGTGGGGCAAACAAATCCCATGCTCTTGTGATGACTTAAACCCATGGCCATAGTGTTTTCCACTAAGTTACTATGTCAACATGTTGGGAAGCTTATGGATTAACAAGATGTCCAACTTTTTGACCAATATTACTTTGTAACTTAGGGATTCACTTGATAATTTTATATTAAACCCTGGAGGAACAAAAAGTCTCACTTGTATTTTTGTGTTGTGCTCTTTCCAGATTTTAACATGTACACCTCATCAAAAGCGCCTCAAATGTGACAACTCACTCCATCTGAAGTCTGTACATTGCATCCAATGACTTCTATGGAACCGTGGCTACATATCAGCGCTCAATAGTTTCTGGCAGACACAGACTAGTCCATAAATATGTATAATTTGAATACCCATTTTAGTCTACATACACACGGCAGTGTAGTTTATGCAAATTTGTAGCACATATTTTGTGAGAATTTTGCTGTGTTTCCATACTAAATCTGCACCAAATCAGCATTTGTTACCTGTGGAATTTGTTGAGGATTTTTATGTGGATTTGCCACACATCTCAGTCTTTGTTTTGTAAAGGATGAATCTGAAGTGAAAATCGGCACATGCTATAGATTTCAAAATATACACCAAAGGTCAACTTCTGTTCGTAAAAAAAAATGCACTGAGTAGATGAGACTTGGAAATTCTCATTAACTTTGCTGATACTGTATTATGCACAGGATTTTTCACATGAAAATCCAAATGGAAAAAGCATGTGTAATATGTATATACCCTTAGTATTGATGCTAACATCAAAGCACATATTTTAGCTGGATCCTCACATATGATGTCTTAGACTCTGGAGTCTAAAGATATTATAGTATGCAGACATTATATAGATGGAAGATGGAAGCAAGGGGCACTTGAAAGTTGCATCTGATCTCTTTGCTATCAGCTGGCCACCAATATATAAGGCAGTGAAGGTAAATTACTAAAGGGCAAAAATATGCTCATAATATACTTCTGTATGCCTAAATCCCTCTGTGTCCTTTAAAAATAGCACAATTGGTTTGACAAAATGATTAGTGATGAGTGAATTGAAGTCCATGAAGTGAACTTCAATCCGAATTTCAGGATAAATTTGATTTGCAGCGAATCGATTTAACCTGAAATAACCTGAAATGTTGCCGGCCCCTCGTGAGTAAATGGATCAGGTAAGTATTATTATTAGTATTTTTTTTATATTTTTATGTTATACTGTATTATTCCTATCAGATGCCGTGATTAGCTATGGACCCAGCATCTGAGAGGTACACTACTTAAAAAGAAATGTGCTTAGTGACAAATTCATTTGTCATGAAGCATATTATTATTTTTTTAATTTGGCAAAGCAGCTGAATTAAATTTTACAAACTTTCGCTCATCTCTAAAAATGGAAATGTCCCTGTAGCTGATGGCTAGAGGCGCCGGGCAAAAAACGCAGCATGTTGTAGTTTTATTTCGGCCGCCTCTAGGCATGTTTGCCATGCTGCTGCCGGACCTCAGGCCCACCCCCATTATAGTGAATGGTGCTGGAGCGGACTTCCAGCGGCATGGTGGACTAGCGGTAGGACGGATCCTGCAGGCTGTTCCCCCACCGGAACAGCCTGCCGGAAAAGGCTATTGCAAATGTGAAAGTAGCCTAAGGCCTCATGCACACAACCGTTCCGTTTTTTCCGGTCCGCAAATTGCGGATCCGCAAAACATGGAAGCCGCCTGTGTGCTTTCAGCAATTTGCGGAACGGAACAGGCGGCCCATTGTAGAAATGCCTATTCTTGTCCGCAAAATGGACAAGAATTGGACATGTTATATTTTTTTTGCGGGGCCACAAAATGGAGCAACGGATGCGGACAGCACACGCAGTGCTAGTTACGAATAGTCGGGCGGCACTGCGTGAAGGTATGGGTGCGCGGTTAGCGGACGTCACTCCGGATGCTTAAATATAGGAAGAGACCGGCACTCCTTGGTACTGCAATTATATCGGGTTTATTCGCCACTCATAGAAGAGGTTACGCACATTTCGACACATGCAAGTGCCTTTATCAAAGCAATGTGAGCAACAGGATAGGTCACCTATCCTGCTGCTCACATTGCTTTGATAAAGGCACTTGCATGTGTCGAAACACGCGTAACCTCTTCTATGAGTGGCGAATAAACCCGAAATAATTGCAGTACCAAGGAGTGCCGGTCTCTTCCTTCATTTAAGCACACGGAGTGCTGTCCGCATCTTTTGCAGCCCCATTTAAGTGAATGGGTCCGCACCCGAGCCGAAGAATATGCGACTCGGATGCGGACCAGAACAACGGCCATGTGCATGAGGCCTAAGTTGGTTCAAACTCCTTTACATTCATACAGTATAAAGATAATAAGTCAGCATAGCTTGCTAGAATGATCATTTGTAATCCTGTTTATATATTAAACCAAGAAATAAAGCCCTAGTAACCAATTGTCAATTTACCTTAATTTGCTTTGCGTAATTCAGACAACGGAATTCATCTACTAACATTACATTTAGGTGTTCATCTGCAATGAACCATAGAAACCAATGTTGCTAATTACTGATAAGTTGCTATGGTTTAGTGAACATTTATACCTAAATGCATGTCTACAAATAATCAATAAAATAAAGCACTTCATGGTTACCAAGTGTTTATATTAGATTTCTATATTGGAGAATTGCTAGGAAATGAGTGAAATTACCCTATTTACTAGTTACTTCAACAGAAACTTAACCGGCATTAAGTGTGTAATTAAAGGTGAACTAAGCAATACATTGACTACACATAAATAGTATACCGTAGTAATATGAATGGGTATATTACTGTCATATGCTTCCAAATGAACATGAAAAATTGCTAATGATAATTCTTTATATGGCTGTATAGACGTGTGCCGAAGGATATGGGTTCCTGATAAAATCTCTGTGGCTCCAAACTACGGACTTAGCGCCATGCTTCATCCAAAGCTGTGTTCTAGTTAGAACCAATACTTCTAGGATAGAATAGCTTTATAATATGGCATTCAATGCCATGTTTTTTCTGTAGGATTCAGATTGATTCTGTATGAATGTTACAAAGCAGGACTACTTTGTGTCCACACTGTTAATATACATAGAAAACGTGTCCACAACCGCTTTTCCTTTTTTATTGACCATTATGTAACTAAGTCTACTTTCACACTGGCGTTTTGGCTTTCTGTTTGTGAGATCCGTTCAGGGCTCTCACAAGCGGTCTAAAACGGATCAGTTTTGCCCTCATGCATTCTGAATGGAAAAGGATCCGCTCAGAATTCATCAGTTTGCCTCCGTTCCGTCTCCATTCCGCTTTGCAGCGTTTTGGTTTCCATCTGACGAAACGAAGCCAAACGGATCCGTCCTGGCACACAATGTAAGTCAATGGGGACGGATCAGTTTTCTATGACGCAATCTGGCACAATAGAAAACTGATCTGTCTTGGCTATGTTAAAGATATATATATATTTTTTTTAAAGGCTTTATTTTCCCATTTTCACAGAAATAAACAAATTTTAAATAGGGGAACAACCCACTTAACAAGGTATAACCTTGAACATCACTTTCAATTGACAGGCAAAATAGTAGGATTACATATAGACAATATGTCTGCAAATGCAAAGGTTATAATGTAATTCACATCAGTCATAAAGCAGAAGTACTGTCATGAAGTTGAATTGTTTCATTAAGACCTGTCTCCATGCACACACCCATTCATACTGGCAGTGACCTGGACATCTCACAACCCTCCAGCCCCATTACACAGTGACCGAGTTCGCACTCAGCCAAATACCCCAGATTTTCTCACATTTTTCCGGTATGCCCCTAGCTTCGTAAGTTAGCTTGTAAGGCTATGTTAAAGATAATACAAATGGATCCGTTCTGTTTTGTATTATCTGAACGGATCAACACCAAATGCGAGTGTGAAAGTAGCCTTAGATTTGATTGCCCTTTAATAGAAAACTACAAATCCCAAATTATTATTGTGTATTATCTCTAATGAGAAGCTCAGCACTGCTGCATATGTACTGAATACATATGACTGGTGCTTTGAGATAAGATCCTGCATTCAAACATCTTTTGGCATTGGTGTCCCCAGTCTTCAATATTACATCTTCCTTCCCCAAAATGTCACTGGGTAATGGAGATGACACATTTAGAAGTAGAGGTTTACTTCCAGATTATAACTTAAAAATCAGCTTCTGTAGTTCACTATAGAAATCACCGTTACAAACTAATAATACAAAAATTCCATGAAAAAAAAAGACTACCGGTACCATTAGGAAAAATCACTAGCATTTGTTAATGGAAATAGAAGTCTCAGTAATTGCTAACACATATACAGTATGTTGTTTCAATAAACATTGACTGTACGCAATATTCATCTTTGTACAAACACTATAAAGTTTCTTCCCCACTCCCAGATAATGGAATTTGATTATTACATTAAATCTGTTAAGAGCAGGAATTGCTGAGCATCTATTAAATTAAGAGTGGTTCTAGCTATAAAATGCATGCATAAGATATATTATGTACAAATAGAACATACAGACTAAAGATCCAACTGCTAATTGTTTACTGTATATTCATTCTTTTGGAAGCTTCTGTAGACCTCCAAACAAAATAGATGGTTCATAGGGTTGAGGGGCGGATTGGAAACTTAAAGTAACCCTGGAAAAATAAAAATAAAAGTGGCCACATGCTGTAGGCGGTTCCAAATTGACAGAAGATGGAGCAACCTAAGTAGACAGGGACAACAGAAGTAGGCAGGGCCTGCAATACCTTAGTGCAGCACAAAATACCGCCCCAGCAGAACCAGATACCACAGTGCAGCACAACATACTGCTGCCCTCGCCACATTATTCCACTGTATCACCGTCCTGAGAACGGTAATACAGTTGAGTTCAGGAGGGCACTTGTGGCCATTAAGCATCAGATCATTATGTACCTGGCTTGTGGCCATCAGAAGAGCATGGGTCGTCCTCTGGGCATTGGACCACTGGGAAATTTCCCTATAACGTCTATTGTCAATCCGCCCCTGATAGGGATATAGTATGGGCCCATATTAAAATATGGGCACCATAACTGCAGATCTTTTCAATAGCAATCCATAATACAGTCATATGTATGAATATGAACCCTAAAAAAATAAGTAAAATCAATTTATGTAACTTTTAAAATAAGCATCATGGATCATAGATATAAACCATGTGATAATTAATTCACTGATTCCCAAGAGATTTACCAATATATTTAAAAGAAAAGGGACAACATTTTTGGCAGCATTACCAGAACTTCTATGAAAGCAAAAACATAGAAGAAATGCAAACACTACATGTGATCATTCCCTGTGTGGCTGACAATATAACACTGCAGCCAAATACTGAATACTAATTTAGATTTCTGGCAGTCATAGAAATTTCTTTTTTTTAGCAGAAGGTCATCTGTCCAGTTTGGATCTTTCACATCAAAGCTATTAGTTCTAGCAGGCTGTTCCAGCAGAGAAAACCCTGGCTGAGCTCTCTGGATCTGGCACTGATGGATGTTTCTGCGATGCCCGCCTCCCGTTGACTATAACGGGGTCCAGCAGAGATCCAGCCATTATCTGACAAATATGCTGGGATTCAGCCACAAAAAAACCAAGGTTCTAGACATCATAACAGTGATGATGCCTGGCCCTTTCAATCAGTGCCAGAGAGAGAGTGGCTAGGGCCTAAGGTCAAGGTGAAGTGGTACTTAGCGGAGCTAGGCCTGCCCCTTGGTGCTATAAACAGCTACTTAGGTATACAAATTTTAAAAAAGTACTAATTTAATCTGGACATTTTAAGCTTTATTTTTTTTATAAAAATGCTTTACTAAATATAGCTTAAATTTTTTAACATTTTTTATGAAAGACAATGGAAAAATGTGTGTACCTTTGTATTTTTTACATACTATAGCTAAAACTAATAACTATATTTTTATTTTATTTTTTTGTGGCTGGAAAAGGGGACAAAAATATGTGCATGTGTGTGTGTATATATAGTCTGCTACACTATTTTGAAAACAAACTTTTTTACTTTGTTATTTTTTATCTTACTTTAGTTTTTTCTAATGAAAAAAGTGGATTAACCCTCTCCTGCCACAGTTCACAGATCACAGGTCACTTTATAGTCAGCAGAGGACTCTCTTCCACATCAAGACAATCTTAGCAGACAGAAGCGATCACAGTGGATCACAGCCTGTCACAGTGATCATAACCCAGGAGACTACTTTGGCTGGTCTCTAGGATCTTCACTGTGACTGCAGCTGTCTAATAACAGCATGGTCACAGCCATCTGTAGTGCCACAGGGCGATGGAGGATCATAATGTAACCCAATGCTTCTATTCATCAGGTTGTGGCCGCGGGCTTGATATATACCTGTGGCTTGCTGGCTGGGTGCAGTTGTACTACAGCCTTGCTTGGTGTTTGAGCTTTGCTCCTTGCCTGGGTGATTCTGCCCAGTCCTTGAGGGCCACCTTATGGGACATAAATTGTCCTACCTTATGTACCCTCCATGTACCTTTACCCTCACTTGTTTATGTGTGGTGTGGGTTTATGTTCTGGGTGTGTGAAGCGTTTTGTTGGTTGTTACATGTCTGGGCTGTTATTGGTGTTGGTCCCTGCATGTATGCTAATGGTCACCCGGTATGTTGATACCTCCGGAAGGGGTCTGGTTTCCCGGAGGGGTGAACCATAAGTCTTGATGCAGTGCTGCCTGGGGCTGCCGTGCACCTTTCTGTAAGGGGCCCAGGCAGTATCAGGTGTGCTGAATTCCGGTATGTGGTGTTTGTGCCGTGTCCTATTTGGTGTGTGGGCACCTGTACTTATGCCCGGGTTCCAGTCATGGTGGCTGCGGCAGGTAAGTGTGTTTCTGGTGTTCTTACCTGCCGACTCTGTTGCTGTATTCAGTCGTCCACTTTTCCCTGCAGCTAGGCCTGTGAGACTCTGGTTCATCCGTGTCTTGGATGAACCTGGTTGTCTCTTGTTCCTGTCTCCTAACCTCAGGGATATTCAGGGATTTTAGGGTTCTGAGGTTTCCAGTGTATGGGCCCTCCTACCTTTAGGGTTGGCTCATACAGATTTAGGGATGTTATAGGAGGTGACCAACTCCCTTTTCTTGGCAGCCTGGTCTAGCTGCTACCCTTATCCCTTTTTCATTGTGTGATGGGAGGTTTCCCCACTACCCACCGTGACACAACCCAATCTGTATTTTTTTTTGTAATCAGCAAATATTAAATATTAAAATGATTATGATGTCCCTACATCATAGCTAATAGGCTTTATGCACCACTTCAAGTAGAAATAACTAGCATTAGTGTTAATGGAAATGTAATTATATGTTCTGTACATATTTTATCAAAGAACATTGTCCACTGGACGTTTAATCCTGTGTACAATGTTCTTTGATAAAATATAGAATGTGATTTACATTTTCTTTTTAGGCATTATGTCCGGGTAAAGTTTACTTTTCTGCTCCACAATAAAATGAGATTATTCAAAGTGCTTTAGTATGAAAAAAAATCCATTGCAGTCCATTTCCTAGTTCTTTTCAGTGATTGTAAAAGAGCCATATATTGTATACTTATTAGCCTCAATACTAGATATTAAGACTTAATTTCAGTTGTTAACCACCATATTGTAAGAAATAAGTGAAATATGTTGTCCAGAATAAAGAAAAAAGAAATAAAATGAGTTGAACATCATGCTATTACAGTGCTCCCTCAAATTATAAAAACTCTATACAATGTTCATTTTTATTTTGAATTTACAATATTGCTAAAGTGAGACCTCAATCCTCTTGTGCCCATCTATGCGATGTAACATAATGTTATTCTGCTTCACTGTGTACTTTCTATGTGTTACTTTACTTTATTTGACAGTGGCTTTCCCTTCCTAATAATACAAATATATACGTTTATAGTGTCCCTTCATAAAGGAAAAGACCATCCCTGTCTACACTGTGTATGGTAGGCATTCATGTTAGCCACAGCAATGGTGAGCATGTGTGGCATGGTTGCCAGGAATGCTCCACTGGTCAGTGCTAATTTGATTTAAAAAAAAAAAAAGTCCTGTTCCAGCCATTCAGGGTTCATTGTGTGTCTTTACAGACTTTACAGACCTAAGCCCTTAGTAGACCTGAGATATATTTCGTGTGACTGTAATCCACTGTGTACCTGTGTCAGGCATTTGAGACCACGGGAGTCTACATACAGATCATTGCCTCTGCAGCAGGTAGGTGCCAATGACACTAGCATTGAAGTCAAATAGAGGGAAAGTCATTATTGCCAATGTTACCATTTTACATAGCAAATATTGCCCCTCCTTGGTGGTAGGAAAACTGCTACTATTCGTGTTCTACCTTGTGCAGCTGTCCTTTTGAAGCACTACCACATCTGACCAGTCCACAACTTTACAATCCTATGGATATTAGCACTTGTTGAACCAACAAGAAGTACAGTATAAATGAAGATTAAACATAACAAGCAGATAACTAATACAGATAAAGCAACCTACTGTAACACTAAACAAACTCACTGGTAAATCACTTCTTATATTAAAATGAGCATAGAAGTTTATTTTGGGTCTAGTGCAGTATCTCACTATGTACACTTGATATAAAACAGAGCCATCCTTGCTTAGTAGTTTACTACAGGTAGAAAGCAAAATAGTCTATATAGTAGAGTAGTGATGAGCGGCAGGGGCAATATTCGAATTTGCGATATTTCTCAAATATTTGGTAGAATATTCATCATATGTTAGCGAATTCGAGAATTCGCAAATATGGTCTCGATTCCGAAAATCTGTAATGTAATATGCGCGTAATGCGTGCGCAATACTACCGTGGGTCACTATAGCTACATTTTTCAAGCTGCTAGAAGTTTCCTGAGACTGGAGAAAATGGTTGGCACGGCATAAAATTATAATATATATTAGTCTTATATGCAGATAGAGTGCTCCAATATATTTGCGATTGCGAAATCGGCACTAATGATGCAAATGGCGCAATACATGCAACTTCACATTTTAACAGGTCTGACTACATATTAGTGATTGGTGCACTAAGTATTGTTGTGAACTTGTGACATCACAGCACTATGTATGTATTGTGAGACAGTGACAGGTCTCACGCAGGTTGGAGGCAAGGAAGGGGTGGATAGTGCGGTCCACACCCCTGTTCCACCACAGGTGAGACAAGCTGGATGTAATCAGGCTGGCATAAAGCACCTCCCAGAGTGTCAGCAAGGAGTGTGTTACCTGTGGACAGAGGCCTGGAGGCTCTGTCAGTGTGCTATCAGCTGGGAAAGGCTGAGGGACCACAAGGCTGGGAGATAGCCTGGAGGTGGGGGACAAAGCGACACCTGGGAGGGTCGCAGGGCTATAGTCAGGCAGACTACTAAGCCCCAATCCCCCACAAGAGACACTAGTCTGGTGGACAGAGGCCTGGAGGCTCTGTCTGGGTGGTCTCAGCTGGGCAAGGCTGAGGGACCACGAGGCTGGGAGATAGCCTGGAGTTGGGTGACAAAGCGACGCATGGGAGGGTTGCAGGGCTATAGTCAGGCGGACTACTAAGCCCCAATCCCCCACAAGAAATACTGAACTGGAGACAGTGGGCATACTGTGCTCTGTACAGCCAGGAGGCTGTGGGACATTGGCTGACAAAGCCACATGTGTTCACAGGGTGTGAACTGTGACTTTAGGTGAGTCAGGATATTATATGTTTAGTTAGAGCCCAGCCGGGCAGGTGTTTATTATTTTATGTGGATGTCACATGTGTTTAGGTGAAGCTGCGACTTCATGATGACATGTATTGGCTGGAGTGTGTAAAATAAAGCACGAGTTTGGACATTATATCCGTGTCTGGTGAAGTACCTGTGAGAATGCCCCGGAGAAGAGCTAATCCCCCACAGTATGTATGTAGCATACATACATACAAACATAAAGCACTATGAATGTAGCATAAATGTATGGACAGCAGAACCTATCAGCTACACTATATCACTATCTAACCTACACTGACTATCTCCCACTAACTATATGTATTATATATATATAAGCTAACTAACTAACTAACTAACTATCTAATGTAATGACACAGGAAAGCAGAGAGCACAGCAATAACACTGCTGTCTCTCTCAGATCTGCAAAATACTGCATACAAGGGCTGCAGGGGAGGTTCTTAAACAGTAAGGGGTAGGCAACTTTCCTATTGGTTGCTAGGGATGTTGCTAAGCTCAGACAATGATATTGCAGCCTTCTCATTGGCCCACAAGCTAGAAACAGTGAGGGATCTTGTGTACTGTTTAAAAAAAAAAAATAGAATATTAGCGATTACGAATATATAGCACTAAATTCTAAATATTTGCGAATTCTCGAAGTGCCGATATTTGCGATTAGAATATTCGTGATCAACACTAGTGTAGAGGAGGACAGTCCATTTACCACAGGTTTAGACCGGTACAGTCCATACATCATAGGTACAGGTAGGCAGCAGTACAGTATTTTAAAAACAGGTAGATAGAAATACAGTACATACAGTATACTTTCGTACAAGTAATGAATAATATAGTACATATAGCAGGGGTAAAGAACCGTACAGTACATGTAAGCACTGCGCTGTACCAGCCTTAATTTTATTAGCTTTCCTGACTTTTCCCACTAGATTATAGCGAGTGTAAAGAAAAAATACCTCAGATTCCTCAGCTGAGCATGCATGTTTTCATAATTTAGAGACTGAAATAAGCTGTCACTAGACACCAGATATGGTAGCTTATCTCTCTTGTCATAAAAAGTATCAGCCATGTTCCAACACTGTGATACATATTTCCCCCAACATGTCACCAAGAGTCAGGACAAGCCCACACATATTTAAAAGTTGGCTGCTCCCACTTAAATCAGCAGGTTCAGCCAACATTTATCTAACGTGTATGGCTAGAGTACCAAACGATAGAGCCAAGGCATATTCTTCTGATGTCCAGACCTAATGACATCACTGTTACTACAAACATCAATCTAGGCATATGGAAAGGTATGGGAGGGCCATACGGTGTCTTGAAAAAGTATTCATACCCCTTGAACTTTTCAAAACAATTTCACAAACGTAAATGTATTTTATTAGGATTTTATGTGATAGACCAACGCATGTAGCAAGTCGGTGAATCGTAGGAAGTCACAATTACTGTAGAATATGATCCTCTCAACACACCAGGCTTGATCTTTTAAGTAAATGTATAGTTTATATAGATCTATTGCACTTGCCAGAGAGAATTCTCTTAATGAGTCATAAAGGTTCTGGAAAACAGTAGATACCTGTGTCGCTAATTGAAAACTGGATTATGGCACACGTTAGAGGGGCATCGGTGCACATTTTATATGTGGCCTGCATGAAATGAAATGTGTGAAGCAATAATCACACTTCATTCAACAATTAAATTCATTGTAGTCATTAACCTCTTGAGAATGAATTATCTTGATGCCTAAAAGAATATGGAGAATGGCACATTAGTCATAGGTATAAAACCAAGTGACCGTAACAATCTCTTGCTCTCCTGCTGGCTCTACTAACAGGGTACTGAAAGAATACTGGTCTAGAATTCATCATATAAAGTAAAGCAGCTAATGAAATAATAATTAGAAATATGCTACATTAGGAATAGCAATACTTAAAAAATGCTATGAAAAATAAAAAAGCATACTATCACATATGGGACTTCACGCAAAGTCTTCTGCTTGTAGTATACAGTTATGTACACATAAGCAAATACAGATGTGTCCACTTTTATCCTAGATAGAATTTTAAGGATTCCACTTTCTTATGAAACAAATTCAATACAATATTGTGCCACGTTAGCAAAACTTAAAGCCCCCATACCCATTATTGTATTGTTTGCTGAACCCTCCAACAGCTACAGGTTTGGCCAGTAGTCTAATGTTTGTGGAAAGCTATTGACTCTCCTCTGATAGATGATGTCAAGAGATAGAAAGTTTGGGAGAAATAAATATTTTCGCCTTATCCAAGTCACCACTATATGTATCTGACAGCAGCTTTCTCCTCTAACCCCACTGAATGCACATAAACATTTAGCTAAGCCTCCCTCCCCACTATGGTGGGTGCTGCAAAATCATGGTTTGTTTTTGTTTTTTGTTTTTAAAGATGGTTATCTGACGTCAAAAATCTCAGGATAAATTGATAGATGGGTAATGAAGGACACATCAGTATATCTATTTGGTAAGCCATTTAAGGGATCACTCTCTCTCAGGGGGTCACAGTCACAGACTTCTTCGCAGACAACCGGATTTAATGTCCAAACTGGTGCTTTATTGTGGCACTTCAGCACCCACACAAACATAAGCATCAAAATGAAATAAACACATGCCCGTCTGGGCTCTAACTAATACACAGTAGTTTTCCCTGACTCACCTCTAGTCACAGGTTATCCACAGCATCTCAAGCTCCAAGCTCCATCTCCTCAGCTAAAGGGAATACCTGTAGTGGACTAAGAAGGTGGACTGGAAGACTCCCACTACCAACCTGTCTCCTAGTCCAAAGAAATCCAGCCCATACAACTTTAAGCAAAACAATCTCCAGCAAGCTATGCCTCGCTGAAGCAGCACTATTTCTGGATTTCAGTTATCTCATCCATCCAAACTGAGCCACCGGGTGAAACCCCCCCCCCCCCCCCCGCCACACCTCTACCATGCACTTTGTCACAGCCTATATAAAGGAATGGCTGAAACAGCAATTCAGTAATATTGTGTCATGTGTAATGTGGGGAGGTAATCTGTTGCTCAGTAATTGCGTGCAAATAAATCTGTATATTCTGCTTTAAATGGCATTCTGTTGTCTGTCAATAGACTCTTGACTATAGGCTGTCATAAAATAGTCTGTAGCTATTAATATATTTCTTCTTCGTGACTCGCAATTTCTTGGGGCCATACCTTAATATTGAAAGTGATTTCACTTGACCCATAAATGTGTTTTTTCTGTCAGCTATCATTTTATAGCCTGTCAACAGACTACAGTAGGTGGTATGGCTTACATTTTCCCTGCAGTTATAGATAATCCCCACTGTTGGATTTCCTACTGAAATTGCTCACTATTGGACTTAATGCCCAAGCTTGTACCTTACCACTGTAATGCTACCCAGAAAGAAATCATTTTTAAATAATATTAAAGAGATTTCCCAGTTGCCTTGCTCCTTGGATGTCTCAAAAGCAGCCGTTGCTGCTCATTGAGAGTAATGTATCAAACTCTGTGATAAAATCATTTTAATGTAATAAATTGTTAACCCATTAAGGATGTAGCCTAGTTTGGTAATTAAAGGACCTGACCAGATTATTTTTCTATTTTTTTAAATGTCAATCTTATGTTGTTATACCTGTGAAAAAATACCTCACTTGCTCTCCACTGCTACATTCTTTCAGTGGAACGGCGTCACATGTGCCGCTGCAGCCAAGTGGCACATGACATGACATGCGGGTTTGTGACATGTCACCACTGAAGACAGTCAATGGCTACTTCTGCACATGTGAGCTCATCCATATGGAAGTTTACTGACAAGGACTGGAAAACTAAAGGGAACCAGGGAGCTGGAATAGAGAGGCAGGGAGCAGTTGAGTATGTTATTTTTCCAACAGTTACGCTGGCAAATCCTTTAAAGATGCAATTTTCTGTTGAAAAGTCAGAATTTTCAGTATTTTGTTGACATATGAGGGCTTGCTTTTTGCTGTATAAGTGGTATTTTTAGGCAGGATTTAAGGCAGGCAAAAACACAGCAATTCCCTCTTTGTTTTTGGGTTTTGTTTTTATGGCATTGACTCTGGCATATAAGTGACAAAATAACTTTATTCTTCCGGTCATTATAATTACACCAATACTAAAGATACAGTCCATTTACAGTAGAAGGTCTTCAGACTCTATCAAGTTTTTCACATTTTGTTATGTTGCAACCTTGTGCTAAAATAGAAAAAGTTCACATTTTTCCCTGTCATTATGCACTCAGTACCCTCTAATTTATTGAAAAGGAAAAATTAAAATATTGCATTGACATAAGAATTCAGACCCTTTAGGGTGGGTTCACATCCGCGTTATGTATTCCATTATGGCTTTCCGTTATAACACAGTTATAACAGAAAATAACGGAATTCATAAGACGGAAGTTAAAACGGAAGCCTTTAAGAGGCATTCTGTTTTGATCCTTCATAATACAAGTCTATTGGCAGCATAACGGATCCATTATGCAGGAGTCCAGTCCTGCATAACGGAAACCAGGACGGATCCGTTATGCTACCCATAGACTTATATTATGACGGAATGCAAAACAGAAGCCTTTAAAAGGCATTCCATTTTGCTTTCCATCATAATGGAAGTCTATGGGAATCATAACGGATCTGTCCTGGTTGCCTTTATGCAGGACTGCACTCCCTGCATAATGGATCCGTTATGCTGCCCATAGACTTGAATTATGAAGGATCAAAACAGAATGCCTCTTAAAGGCTTCCGTTTTCACTTCCGTCTTATGAATTCCATTATTTTCGGTTATAACCATGATATAACGGAAAGCCATAACGGAATACATAATGCTGATGTGAACCCACCCTTACTCAGTATGTAATTGAAGCACCTTTGGCAGCGTTTACAGCATCTAGTCTTCTTGGGTATGATGCCACAAGGTTCACAAACCTGTATTTGGGGATTGTTTGCCATTCTTCTCTACAGATCCTCTCAAGCTCAGTCAGGTTGGCTGGGACTTTTCGGTGGACAGCCATTATCAGATCTATCCAGAGATATTCAATTGGATTCAAGTCATGGGTCTGGCTTGAGCACTCAAGGATATTCACACAGTTGTCCCTAAGCCACCACGGTGTTGTCTTGGCTGTGTTGTTTGAAGGTGAACCTTTGGCCCAGTCTGAGGTCCAGTCCACACTGGATCAGCTTTTCATTAATAATATTTCTGCACTTTGCTCCATTCAGCTTTCCCTTAACTCTGACCCATCTCCCTTTCCATCAGCCCCCCATGTCAGCCATCATGTCCCCATGTCAGCCATCAGCCCCCCATGTAAGCCATCATGCCCCCATGTCAGACATCAGCCCCCATGTCACATTTCTCCCCCTCCATGTCAAATCACCCCTCTATGTCACATCAGCCCTCCATGTCACATTTCTCCCCCTCCAAGTCACATTTTCCCCCTCCATTTTACATAATCTCCTCTGTCACATGACCTCCATGTGATATTTATCCCCCCATGTCACATTTATCCCCCTCCATGTCACCTTTCACCCCCTCAATGTCACATTTATCCCCCTCAAGGCCTTAATGTCACAATTTTTCCCCTTCCATGTCAAATCACCTATGTCACATCAGCCCTCCATGTCACATTTCACCCCCTCCTTGTCACATTTCACCCCTTAATGTCACATTTCTTCCCCCTCCATTCATGTAATATTTATCCCCCTCCAAACCATGTCACATCACCCCCTCCTTTTTAGTTTACATCACCCCCTTCGTGTCACATCATGATCACATCATTACCCCCTATTGTGTCACATTTCCCCCCCATGGAACCTCCCCCCCTCTCCCGGCTGGCCATGGCCCCATCCCCATGTCACAGACTGCAGACATTGTCCCCCCTCCCATCATGTCACAGTCACCCCCCTCTATATATGATTGTTGTTTGTGTAATATTTTTTTAAAACACATTTATGCCGTGCACTCTGGCGCTAGTGCGCTCATCAGTGATCACCTACCCACCTGTCCTGCTGCTACTGTAATCTGGCTGTGTGTGAGTCAGACTCACAGACACAGTCAGCTCCAGTCCCTGTTGCCGCCCGCCGCCGCTGCGCCACTCGCCAGTCACATCCTCCTAGCCTGACCCCGTGACCGCAATGCCGTGCTGCTGGGCCCGTGCTGCTCTGTGAGTGAGGACCGGGGCCGCACGGCACACGCAGGCTGGAGCGGGCGGCGGCACAACTCACAAGTAAGTGATTTAAAACAAAAAAGAAGGTTCATTCTCTGCTCCCTAAGGCAGCCGCTTGGTCTGCCTTATGGTAGCACCGGTCCTGGGTGTATCTTTCCAAATCATATGTCCTATCAATTGGATTTACCACAAGTGGACCCCACTCAAGGTGTAGAAACATGATGATGAAGAGAAATACGATGTCCCCAGAGCTAAATGTAAAATGTCATAGCAAATAGTGTGAATACTTATGTCCATGCAAATTTTTTTTTTTCCCCCCCACAAGGTAGCTACATAACAGCCTGTGGGAAAAAAACAAAGGGTCTGAAGACTTTCTAAATGTATATAGCTCAGAACTTTTTTTTATCCTTTCTTGAGTTTGTGCTTCTGACCCATAACATGTTTGTTTTTGAGGGACAAGTGGAAGCCTTCATTGGTGTTATTTTGAGGTACATCAAACTTTTTTTTTACATTTTTACATAAATAAAATGATTTGTATCATGCCTGATCCATTTGTTCTTGAAATGATAAGCCACCGCAAAAGGTGTCCAGCAGCAGCACCTGATGTGTTTTGCATGCAGCTTCAGATTTGTCAGCTTTACCTGCATGTTCGTAATATGTTGCTAAGTCTACAAAACTGAAGCTTTAAAAGACAAATTGTTTTGTGCTTTGTCACTTCTTACAGTACATAGACTTCTGTTTATTCAGACAGCTAATGTGTGACTCTTGAATAAAATCCAATGAAGCATCATCTGTGCCTAGTGAGACATCCTTTGACACTGCTGAAATGTTACAGACAGCATATTTGCTGCCTTTAAAGCTACACTCGCTACATTAGAAGTCTAGAGTTCTCTAGTAAAAATAACAAATCTTACTTAATCTTCATGCAGATTGTACCTGGAAGCCAAGTAAAAAAATCACTGCTGCTTGCATGATTAGTTTAACCATCGTTTTCTCATCAAGAAACATTGAACAAAAAAGAAAGTTTAGAAATCAGCATTGAATTGCTTGCCTGCATCTTCTTCACATGTGAGCAGGATGCTGATAGTATTTGTAAGGAATGTGACATAGAGGCAGGTCTTCACCATGTTGTTAGGTACAGTATATACAGTTTATTCATTATCTTTCTATTACTTATTGCTTATATAGCATCAATATTTTTTGTAGCACTGTGCATACATTATTGCACACATAAGTCCCTGGCCCCCATGAGGCTCCCAATCTAATTTTCTAGAAACTCTCAAACATTCCCTAACCTCAGGCTAAATGTTCCAACACGTAGGTAGCGGTGCACATAGAAAGGGAGGTCCCCGCAGAGTAATATAACAAATGTTTCTCTTTTACTCTATTTATTGCAGATAAATGAAAGGACCTGTTTCGGCCCATCGCTAGCCTATTGCAATGATTCAGTTGCTTAGGATGTCCTTTCATCTAGATGCAGA
Organism: Bufo bufo; assembly: GCF_905171765.1. NCBI lineage: Eukaryota > Metazoa > Chordata > Amphibia > Anura > Bufonidae > Bufo > Bufo bufo. The sequence continues at coordinate 377,595,300 of NC_053390.1, forward strand.
GTGAAAGAGAAGAGCTTGTGCAGGGATTCCTGTTATATTCCCTAATCTCATTTTCATAGGAAAGCAATTAATCTATCCATATGTTTTTGCAGTATGAAACTGGAAAATATGAAGGAACTCATGAAAACATGGAAAGAATATACACACTCCATACATTTGTTCACCCAGGGCCCCAGTATAAACCACTTTATTATTGACTATGTGAAGCATGAAGAACATAGGATTATTATAGGTACTGTAAATAATATAAGTATGTAATCTAAATGTTTTATCGCTTTTCTTCTACTCCTTTAGTCAAAGAGTAGTCAGTAAAGGCAAACTAATGTTGACAAGAGAATGGGTAAATGATTAATAGTAGAAGAGAAGGCAGTTCTAGAAATGAAGTCTCCATCACTCCATACTCCATCAAGCATAATGAAGGCATATTCAAATTTGTTGTTAGGGGTGTAAACCTATCAATAAGCTGCTGCAAAGGTATATTAGAGGTGTCAGTAGAATACAAACACATAAATGAAGTTGCAATTCATAGAAATTGCAAGTAGCTTGCTTCTTTCTATGGACAAGCTACTTACACTGACTGACTCACTCTCTTTCCAACTTTAAAAACTATTCACACGGGTTGACATGCAGGAATAGTCCTTATCTTTTTTGTACATATGTTTTTATTGATGTAAAAGGAAAGAAATGATATAAAAATGTATTAGAGTTGTATTGTATGATATAGGGGAAAGCATAACCTGAAAAGACATGAAATCATGGTAGGCTGTACGTAGAAGTTGTCTAATTTATAAAGTATATCCACAGAATATGAAGGCATACAAAGAATGTAATTTAGAAGAAGGGAAGTAAAAGCTAGGTGGAGGGGAAAGAGCGGAAGACCTTAGGTCACTATGAGAGGGGTATCTTCTAGTATTGGACATATTGTTAAGACCTGTCATTTGTATCAGTGTAAAATGGTTGTTAGAGTTGACATTATAACTTTTCGATTGAATCATTTGTTAACTCACTAATTTATTTGGATTCAACTAATTTTGTCTTTCTTGTGAATTCACATGTTAGTTTATGGTGGCTCTGAAGACTGCCAGTTCACAGGGATAAAAATGTTTAACCCCTTAAGATCTCCACCAGGTTTCTGCTGTTTTGAACAGCAGACACCCAGGGCTATTGTTTGTGATCAGCGATAATGCAGATCACAGACATTTAACCTCTCAGATGTCCCTTTGAATCCAGAGGGAAAAAAGCAGGCTGGTTTGAGAGCTGCCTTTAAGCAAGCAGGCAAATAAAGCGAGTTTGTGAGCGTTCGCGTGTTTAAATTCAAGTATGCGTTTGTATTAAGTGTGTGACTTTAGATTACGTGACTTGAGATTCAGGGACTTTAGGAGGGTATTACAGTAAGTTAGATTCTTACCACTGCACTTTATTGTATTTTTCTCTTTTGTTGTGTAATCCCCACTTAGTATGTTTTCCATTATTGACAGTTCAGTCCAGTGCACATCTTGTCTAATGTATGCAGTCCTGGAACAGCTGTTTGAGGATGCATATCTTTGTTCAAAATGTGAGCAAATTGCTCACACATCGAGTATCTAAAAGGGGGAATTTCAACACTGAGAAGCGTTTACAATTTGGAAAAGAGTTTGCTGCTAACTGAGCAAGCACTCTTTGGGGTAGATGTGGGGGAGGGTGGTATTCAGGAGGCTCAGGAAAGTGAGGTAGCTAGCTGGGTAACAGTTAGAAAGCAGGGTAGAGGGAAGAGTGCCAGGGAGGCTAGCTATGATCTGACACACCCCAACAAGTTTGCACGGTTGACAGATGAAGGGGATGTCAGTTCAGGGAGAGCACTGCTGCAGCCAGACACTTCCTCTACCAGTCAGATGAATGTCAGCTCCAATATGCAGGGGACCAGGAGAGCAGGGCAGGCCAGACCGGTGCTGGTAGTGGGAGACTCAATTATTAGGGGAACAGATAGGACAATCTGTCACAAAGACCGGGATCGTCAAACAGTGTGTTGTTTTCCTGGCGCTCAAGTTCAACACATCGCGGATTGGGTTGACAGATTACTGGGAGGGGCTGGAGAAGATCCAGCAGTCATGGTCCATATCGGAGGTAGGTGGATCGTCCTTAAAAATGATTTTAGGGATTTAGGTCAAAAGCTTAGGGCAAGGACCTCAAAGGTAGTATTTTACTAAATACTACCGGTACCACAAGAAAGGCAGCGAGAGATTAGGGAGGTTAACAAGTGGCTCAAGAACTGGTGTAGGAAGGAGGGGTTTGGGCTCCTGGAGAACTGGGCCGACTTCTCTGTTGGTTACAGGCTCTATCGTAGGGATGGCCTGCACCTCAAATTGGAATTAGAACAAATAGGTTACCAGCAAACAAAAAAATACTTCAATCCAATCTCAACGTTGGATATGGTACAATAATCCCTCAGAAGGCCAACTCATGAAAATTCATAAACCTACAAAATACTGAATCTTTAAATAGCCATATGTATAAAAATAACAATAATCTTTATTAAATACATAACAATACAATAAAAAGATGAAAAACACAACCACAAAAGTGTGGTATCACTGAGGGGCAAGAGGTTAATATATAATTATATCACATATAGGGACTGTGTGGGAGGGTAATTACTTTATAGGATGGAAAGAAAGTGCAAATAGAGACCGGGGGCAAGGTAATGGGACTGGGGAGAAATAGAAGGAGGGACTAGAACATCTTATAAGGAAAAGTGTAGAGTATAAAATATACATAAACCTCTTAAATGCATGTATACTAATGCCAGAAGCCTGACTAATAAAACTGAGGAACTGGAATTAGTGATGTGTGAGGAGGACTATGGCATAATGGGAATAACTTAGACATGGTTGGATGATAGCTATGACTGGGTCGTTAATGTACAGGGTTACAGTCTGTTTAGGAAGGATCGCCAAAACCGGAGAGGAGGAGGGGTCTGCCTTTATGCAAAGTCCTGTCTAAAGCCCACACTCCGGGAAGATATTAATGAGGGACATGAACATGTGGAGTCACTGTGGGTAGAAATACATGGAGGCAAAAATAATAATAGATTACTAATAGGAGTTTATTATAAACCATCTAATATACCAAAGTCCACAGAAAATCTGCTACTAAATGAAATAGACGAGGCGGTAAATCATAATGAGGTGGTTAGTATGGGGGACTTCAACTACCCAGATATAGACTGGGAAACTGAAACTTGTATATCTCATAATGGAAACAGGTTCTTGGCAATAACCAAAGACAATTGCCTTTCCCAACTGATTCAGGACCCGACTAGAGGGACGGCCATACTAGACTTAGTATTAACCAATAGACCTGACAGAACAACAGATGTGCCATTCGGGGGACACCTGGGAAATAGTGACCATAAAGTAATAACCTTCTAATTATCATTCAGAAGAGTGTTTCTTCAGGAAGGAACAAAAATACCAAACTTCAAAAAAGCTAAATTTAGCCAAGAGAGGCCATAGGCCTGTCTAACTGGGGCAAAGTCCTCAAAAATAAAAATACAGCCACAAAATGGGATATTTTTAAAAGCATCCTAAATCTAATTGTGAGATGTATATACCTTAAGGGAATAAAAGGTTAAGGAACAAGAAAAAAACAATGTGGATAAATAGAACTGTTAAGAAAGCAATAAATGACAAAAAATAAAAATAAAAATTAAATCAGTAAAACAGGGGGTAGTGAAGAAGCACTGAAAAACTTTAAGGAGAAAAATTGAATATGTAAAAAACTAATAAAAGCAGCCAAACTAGAGACCAAGAGATTAATTGCCAAAGAGAGCAAAACTGACCCTAAAATATTTTTCAATTATATAAATGGTAAAATGTATAAATCTGAAGGTGTCAGCCCTCCACAGAGTAATGAGGGGGGAGTTGCAGAAAGCGATGAGGAGAAAGCAAAGCTATTAAATATTTTTTTCTCCACTGTATTCATTGAAGAAAATAAACTATCAGATGAAATGCAGAATGTAAAAGTTAATTCCCCATTAATAGTGCCCTGTCTGACCCAGGAAGAAGTACAGCGGAGTCTTAAAAAGATTAAAATAGACAAATCGCCAGGACCAGATGGCATACTCCCCCTTATCCTAAGTTAATTAAGTAATGTCATAGCCAGACCCTTATTTCTGATATTTAGGGAATCTATACTGAAAGGAAGTGTTCCCCAGGATTGGTGCATAGCAAATGTAGTGCCAATATTTAAAAAGGGTCCAAAAACAGAGCTCAGAAACTATAGGCTGGTAAGTTTAACATCTGTCGTTGGGAAACTGTTTGAAAGTTTTATAAGAGATGCTATCTCTGAGTACCTCAAGGAAAATAAGCAAATAACGCCATATCAGCCCTCCCTTCTTCCCTCTCTCGCACAGAATTTTAGGGAAAGATACTGTTTTAGTTTTTCCTTCCCATTCTCACCTAGTATTTCCTGTTTTACATTAGATGTTTTTTATGGGGTGAGCATGGAGATTTCTGAATATATGCAAGGAGTCTTCTGGCAGGAAAAGTCTTTTGGAGAGTGAGGAAGTTGTAAATTTCCCCTAAATAGATTTATAAAATATCTGTATATTCATGTGTAATATTGACATGACATTTGAATGGGTAAGTCAGGTTAAGAAAATCAATGCTAAAATTCCAAGAATTTCAACAAACACATACGTAGCTTAAATAGAACATAAAAAGAATTTAACCTTTAGTTTGAACTGTATATTAAATATCCCCAAATGTGCCCAGATTAAAAGAAATGCATCAATTGTGTTTTACATTCAAGCTTTTAAAGTACTTAGAACAGGAAGAAATAAGGCTTGTGCTGATTGTAAAATATATTTGGCTCAATAGGTTACATAATTAATATTGCCGATATGCAGAGTTACACAGCACTATACGTGCTTAGTCATTATAAGTAGAGATCAGCGAATTTCATATTTTGAAATTTGTTCACGCTTCATTTGGTGGTAAAAGCAGAATTGCGTTATGGATTCCGTTACCACGTACCATAATGCAATTCTATGACGGAATGCCTTTTAGAGGCATTTCGTTATTCATTCCGTCATAATAGGAAGTCTATGGGTTGCAAAACGGATCCATCCCATTTCCGTTATGCAGGGGAGTCCTTCCCTGCATAACTGAAACGGGACGGATCGGTTATGCAGGCCATAGACTACTATTATGACGGAATGAATAACGGAATGCCGCTAAAGGCATTCCGTTATGCATTCCGTCATAGAATTGCATTATGGTCCGTGGTAACTGATTCCATAATGCAATTCTGCTTTTTTTACCAAACGAAGGGTGAACATGAAATTCGCTCATCTCTAATTCTAAATGGAAAATATTATGACCCTACCATTTGCTTCTTGTATGTGTGTAAAGGTGGCCTTACACCTTAAATAGCCAATGCTCATACACCCAACAGCTATTATGGACATCTATATATAAATGCTTAATTGGTTCACTTAAGTGTGTATGTGTTTTCAGAAGAAGCAGATGAGCCATTGATAGACACATCTTGTGGCAGTTTATCTCTTGAGAGAATATAAGGATGGGCTATGTTGAAACCCAGCATGCCCAAACTTTCTTTCCCCTGATATCTGCCTTCTGAGGAGAGTGGAGACACTCCCATATACATTAGGTGGATGGCCAGTTATGTTAAAATCGATCAGTTTGGCCGACATTCGTCTAAAGTGTATAGCCACCTTAAAGGGGTTGTCTCACTTCAGCAAGTTACATTTATCACATAGAGAAAGTTAATACAAGCCACTTACTAATATATTGTTATTATCTATATTGCTTCTTTTGTTGGCTGGATTCATTTTTCCATCACATTATCTGCTGCTTATTTCCATGCTTACGGCCACCCTGCAATCCATCAGTGGTGTCCGTGCGTGCACACTATAGGAAAAAGCGCCACCCTCTCTGGTGGCTGGGACTGTAGGAGCTCACATAGGTTAGTGCTTTTTCCTATAGTGTGCACGCACGGCCACCAATGATGGATTGCAGTGTGGTCGTAACCATGGAAACACGCAGTGTATATAGTGATGAAAAAAATAATGCATACATACAAGTTCAGAACTACATAACAGATACTGTGAACCAACTATCCGGTGAACTGTGTGATTGCATGATTTAATTTTATTTTAAAATTCTGTTCCCTGATTGTCTTACAGTGTGACACCTATTTCTAATATGACAGAAGTTTGTCATACTTTGCAGTACATTGTGAGATTTGAAAGCCTGCAGTTACCAGATGGCTTGCTTTTTAAACGTATGTGCTGAATTCCTTAAAAAAATGTGTTATTTTAAGCTCACATATAAAGCAAGTTCTTGTTTTCATAATGATGTTTTGATGTTACTAACCTCATCATTTCCTCTAACACTGGGACTAATGACACAGATGGTTGACTATACTGTAGCTATATCAGCACTAAAGGCTATCAGAGATAAAGTGGCAAGACTTTAGTTTAACCAAGAAAAGGTATTCCAAGTTTAGAATTTTAAAAAAAGTATATATGATGTGTAGAGATGAGCGAATTGATTTGTTTTCATGAAAATTCATCTGCCAAAGAAATACAACTACCGTATTTTTCGCTTTATAAGACGCACCTGATGATAAGACGCACCTAGATTTTTGAGGAGGAAAATAAGAAAAAAAATATTTGAACCAAAAAGGTGTGCTTTTGCTGGGTTTTGAACTAATGGTGGTCTGTGGATGACGCACTGTTATGGGGGGACCTGTGGATGACGCACTGTTATGGGGGGACCTGTGGATGACGCACTGTTATGGGGGGACCTGTGGATGACACTGTTATGGGGGGACCTGTGGATGACACTGTTATGGGGGGACCTGTGGATGACGCTGTTATGGGGGGACCTGTGGATGACGCATTGTTATGAGGGGGATGTAGCATCATATATAGCATCTTATGTAATGGGGGTCACTATTCACACAGGGACAATATACTGTGACACATATGATACTGTGACCAGCATAAGATGATCTTATGCTGGTCACAGTATCATATGTGTCACAGTATATTGTCCTGTGTGAATAGTTACCCCCATTACACCACAGTGCACACAGACTTTATATGTAAAATCTTTTAATGGCTCTGCTTTCTTCTATAACAGTACTCACTATGAAAGCAGCAGTCCGGCCAGCACGTGACGTCACTCAGTCAGTCACGCTCCTGCCAGCTTCATTAATGAAGTGGGAGGAGCATGACCGAGTGAGTGACGTCACGCGCCGGCTGGACTGCTGCTTTCATAGTGAGTACTGTTATAGAAGAAAGCAGAGTGAAATGAAGCCTTTTTCATATGTAAAGTCTATTATCTTCAAGCAGTATCTCTGCTTTTAACTAGGGCAATCCTCTGTAGTAGTACACCTTACTATGAAAGCGGCAGGCAGGGCGGCAGCGTAATCTCGCGATGCTCACTCATTCATGAAGGAAGTGGGAGGAGCGTGAATGAGTGAGCATCGCGAGATTACGCTGCCGCCCTGCCTGCCGCTTTCATAGTAAGGTGTACTACTACAGAGGATTGCCCTAGTTAAAAGCAGAGATACTGCTTGAAGATAATAGACTTTACATATGAAAAAGGCTTCATTACACTCTGCTTTCTTTACATGTGATAATTGCCGTGAGCGGGGCCCGATGTATTACAGTACAGTGACTGCATCGGGCCCCGCCGCGAGTGTTGCCAGCCTCCGTCCCCTCCTCCCGCCCCTCTGATACATTGCGGCTTGCGATGTATCAGCGTCAGCAAAGTAAACATGGCAGTGTTCGCTTTATAAGACGCACTGCCATTTTCCCCCCACTTTTGGGGGGAAAAAGTGCGTCTTATAAAGCGAAAAATACTGTATTTTTTTTATATAACTTCCTTAAAAATTAGTGCCAAGCACCATTTACTGTGATGATTGGTTGGGAAAATAGGAGGGAAGAATGGGATGAAGGATCACATAACATCGGGAAAAAGTGTGGGGGGAGTGGCTTGTCTGATTGGCTCAGAGTCTGACAGACAGCCTGATTAGCCAATCAGGGGTCAGTATGCAGGCAGGTCCTTCTGTTCCCAGGTAGGTTTCTGAAAGGATGTGTTATGGCAGTATCTCTTGAAAAACAATTGTAGACACAAGCCAGTTACTAGGGACACTATAGGGATACTATAGGGGCACTATAGGGAGAGAATTGGAGAGATAATTGGGTTTTTATCAGAGAAATATTAGCATAGGGATTGAGGGAGGGACTGGTCACTGTCCCAAATGTTTAATACAGCTTGATAGCAAATTCAAAATCCTGCAAGAAACTTGTATTTATTTGTATGAACACCAGGAAATCTTTTTTTTTTTTTTTGTAAAACATTCATAGATCTATTTCCAGCACTCCAAACTGGTAGACTCGATGGATGGATGCCATATAGTATCGGTCACCATAGAGTTCCATTGTAATAAAATCTAATAGATTAAAATATATGTTTTTGGTGGACTCTGCAGGATGGAAAAGTGTAGTGTAGTATGTGTTTGAATATTTTTCTTTCCGAACGTATATGTTAAATGTAAGGTAAAAACAGGATGTGGTGCAGGATGTGTTTCTCGACAATATATAGACGTTGTCTAAGGAGTACTGCAGTGCCCCTAGTATGCAGAGTACATGTGCGCAGTATTGTAGGCCAGGCGATAGCTCTCTGAGTGTCTGGCTCTCCATGAGAATGAGTCCCCCCCAAACAACACATATATATTTTCAAGAAACACAGAGTAGCATACTGAATCTTGAACGGAATCTTGAAAGGTTTGCTCATCTTTAATCAGGACCCCAGTGTATACTATTCCATAATTGACTACATGAAGATTGCAGAACATAGAATTCTTATACTGTAAATAATAAGTAAGTAATCTAAAGGTTGTATCTCTTTTTTTTAATCTATTGTTCCTTCAGTAAAAAAACAAAACAAAACAAAAAAAAAAAATGATGTTGACATGAGAACGGGTAAATGAGTAATAATAGAACAGAAGGTGGTTCTAGAAATGATGTCGTCATCACTCAAAGTTTAAAATCCATTCATACTGGTTTACATGCAGGAGTAGAACCTATTATTTATTTTATCAAATATGTTTTCATTGATGTAAAAAGAAAGAAAAATTCAATCAACAACAATTGTGTTAGGGAAATTCGTTATCTGAAAAGACAGAATATAAGACATGAAGCCATGGTAGGCCTCTCTATACGTTGCCTAACTATAAAGCAAATCCACACAATAGGAAGGCATATAAATAATGTAATTCATAAAAAGGGTGGTAAAGGTGGGTGGAAAAACAGGGGAAAGCCCTGAGTTACTTTTAGAGGGGTATCCTCTAGTATTCAACATATTATTTATAGCAGCCAGTATGAAACAGGTGTCAGGGTTACCAATGGGATTATAGCTTATTATTTGAACAATTTGCCACCTCGCTACTTTTTCCATGTGACACATTTCATATTTCTTTGGAATCCACAAGGTGAGTGATCAGATTGTTCTCATTAGGAAAAGGGAGGGGCACAAAACCAGAGAAGAACTGACTAGTTTAAGTTGACAAGTGAATGCGGGAGGGGGGGGTCTCACTGATGTGCATAGAGAGCAAAGTGTAATCTGTCTGGTGCAATCTCTCTGAAGACCTACTGTATCACAAATTGGTGAAAATGTTAATGCTTGATATGACTGAACGTTTTGAGAACACACAGTGCATCACAGCTTTTGGTGTATCGGTCTGCATAGCTGAAGCTCATAGTGCCCATGCTGACTACAAAGTACTCTACTTCATGACAATGGTATTCCCTAATAGCAATGGCCTATTTCAGCTGGATAATGTGTCCTGCTACACTGTAAAACATGTTTAGAAATGGTTTGGAGAACATGACAATGCGTTAAAGGTTGTAGACTCCAAAATTCCCAGGTCTCAATCTGATTGAGTATCTATGGGATACTGTGGAAAGACAAGGGTGATCTATGGATGTCCCACCTCACAACTTACAGGGCTTAGAAGGATCTGCTGCTAGCAGCCATCTTGGTGCCAGATACCATAGGAGAAGTTCAGGACATATTGTCTTGTGGAGAGGGATTTACTAAATATCAGGGAGGATTTTTATAATGTGATGGACGATCGGTGCGTAGTATACACACACATATTGTTCCATATATTGCCACATATGCGTTTGTGCAAAAAAATAAAATAAATCATGGCAGGATCAAGCTTAGAAGAGGTCTCTGTCCAATATACATTATGCATATATTGAAAGGAAGAAATTGTGGCTCAAAATGTCCAGATGACAGTGCTATACATTGACTAAATAGTATAAAAACAGGTCTCATGTTATAAGTTAATTATGAAATGCTTAGTTGCTTTAGAGGAAAAAACATTATGCAGGTCAGTAATGGTGAATGCTATATTGTCCATGATCTATAATTCTGCTCTTCTTTGTTATAAAACATTAAGGATGGGCCAAAACTTCGGTCAACCACTATGTTGTGTCTGTGGGCAACCTTAGCCATACATTCTGTAATCTAGTTACCAAGATTATAGTGTTATAGATGGATGACACATGTGTGCACATTCTAGTTCTTTTGTATTCCTAGTGTGCCGCTGTTCTGGTGGCTTATTTTACTTTAAACAACACATGCTGGTCCTGTAATTTAGCTGTAATTTCTTTTCTAGCCTTTTTTTTATTAAGTCATGTAATAAAAGCTGTCATCTTACACAAGCTACACCATAAATATTTATGACCCCTGCCTTTATTAGAACCCTTTTTGACAGATGCTTCATTTGTTGACAGAATATTATTTATACCTGTTAACAACACCTGCTTTTACATCAGAGTGTGATATTGAGGCTTGTCTGAAAAGATGAAATGTTTTCTGCATACATCCTTTTCAACACCTCTTCCTCAATTTTCATTTAACATTTTATGAACATGAACCGTCTCAATAGGATTTCTGCAAGATCATTTTGGACTGTAGATGTAGAAGCAACTAAATGTCACCATGAACCTTGAAACTAAGCTTTAGTTTTATATATATACTGTATATATATATATATATATATACACTCACCTAAAGAATTATTAGGAACACCATACTAATACGGTGTTGGACCCCCTTTTGCCTTCAGAACTGCCTTAATTCTACGTGGCATTGATTCAACAAGGTGCTGATAGCATTCTTTAGAAATGTTGGCCCATATTGATAGGATAGCATCTTACAGTTGATGGAGATTTGAGGGATGCACATCCAGGGCACGAAGCTCCCGTTCCACCACATCCCAAAGATGCTCTATTAGGTTGAGATCTGGTGACTGTGGGGGCCATTTTAGTACAGTGAACTCATTGTCATGTTCAAGAAACCAATTTGAAATGATTCGAGCTTTGTGACATGGTGCATTATCCTACTGGAAGTAGCCATCAGAGGATGGATACATGTTCTCATTCTGTTTACGCCAAATTCGGACTCTACCATTTGAATGTCTCAACAGAAATCGAGACTCATCAGACCAGGCAACATTTTTCCAGTCTTCAACAGTCCAATTTTGGTGAGCTTGTGCAAATTGTAGCCTCTTTTTCCTATTTGTAGTGGAGATGAGTGGTACCCGGTGGGGTCTTCTGCTGTTGTAGCCCATCCGCCTCAGGGTTGTGCGTGTTGTGGCTTCACAAATGCTTTGCTGCATACCTCGGTTGTAATGAGTGGTTATTTCAGTCAACGTTGCTCTTCTATCAGCTTAAATCAGTCGGCCCATTCTCCTCTGACCTCTAGCATCCACAAGGCATTTTTGCCCACAGGACTGCCGCATACTGGATGTTTTTCCATTTTCAGACCATTCTTTGTAAACCCTAGAAATAGTTGTGCGTGAAAATCCCAGTAACTGAGCAGATTGTGAAATACTCAGACCGGCCCGTCTGGCACCAACAACCATGCCATGCTCAAAATTGCTTAAATCACCTTTCTGTCCCATTCTGACATTAAGTTTGGAGTTCAGGAGATTGCCCTGACAAGGACCACACCCCTAAATTTATTGAAGCAACTGCCATGTGATTGGTTGACTAGATAATTGCATTAATGAGAAATCAAACAGGTGTTCCTAATAATTCTTTAGGTGAGTGTATATATTACACTTTTATATACTTATGTATGTTTTGTTCCATTGGCACAGGTAAAACGTTCTAAAGAGCTCACCGAATTCCAGCATAGTACTGTAATAGGATTCCACTATTTGTGAAATGTCTTCCCTCTTAGATATTCCACCATCTACTGTGAGTAGTAGTATTGTGTGGAAGTGTTTAGAAACTACAGCATCTCAGTCACAAAGTGGCAAACCACATAAAGTTACAGAGTTGGGTCACCTAGTGTTGAAGCACATAGGCCCTGATTTATCATGCCTTCACTCCAGAATTCTGGTGTCAAAAAGTTGCAAAATAGGGCTTTTGTGGCTTTTTTGCACTTGCTTGTGCAAAATTTAAGCGATTGTGCAAAAGTTTGCATCATTTTACACTCACTTGCATAACATTTTGCGACTTTTTGCATTTTTACACCACTCACTCCAGTTTTGTAATATGGGTGGGAAAGTGGGTGTGGTTAGCTATGTTAATGACTTTCATTCCAGAGTTATCATTGTGACTTTTTTTAAAAGTCGCTAATAAGTCACAATCTCACTCCAGGAGGAGGGTGGAGTTGGAAAACTGGAGTAGCTTCTCTAGACAGAAGTGTTAGGTTTAAGGACAAGCCAAATTTATCAAACAACCTGTGACACTTGATAAATGTGGATTAAAGTCCGCCAATACAGACTCAAGCAAAACTGACTTCAAATATTCTCCTTATTATAAATTGCCCCCATAGTATATAAAAGTCACCAATGCTCTGCCAACTAAGTACCTGCAGATTGCCAAACATCCACTGACATTAACATCAGCTCAAAAACTGTGCACCGGGAAACGTCATGGCATGGGTTTCCATGGCCGAGCAGCTGTTGTTTATCAAGGTTCTGGCTAGGTCCCTTGGTTTTAGTGAAAGGAAATCTCAATGTTTCAGCATGCCAAGACATTTCGGAGAATTCTATGTTTCCAACTTTGTGGGAAGAGTTTGGGGAAGGCCCTTTTCTGTTTCAGCATGCCTGTATGCCAGTGCATAAAGCAATAAAGCAAGGTCATAAAGTGAAAGTTGTTATAGTTGCAAAAGGAGACCACCTTCATATCAATGCCTATATATCAGCTGATGAAATAAGGCACATGTCGTAAGCTGGCTTGGTGGGTATACAAGGCTATATGCACACATATCCCAAGTTGCTGTCATGGATAAAAGGGTTAATTTATCATAGTTAGATTTTAGGCCAAGGGTGGAAGTATTTCTGAAACTGCACAGTTTGTGAACTGTTCCCATGCAGCTGTGGTGATAGCTTATTGTGAGTGCACAAATGGCACCATTGCAAATAAGTGATGTGGAAACTGCTGATCACCACGTGCCATTAATGTAAGAGGTCAATGTTGGCTACATAGGGTGGACTGACACACTACAGTGAAGCAGCTCACTGTCTAAATGAACTGTCTAAAACAACAGTTTAATAACCAAGCATGGCCAAGACTTCCAAATACTACCCTGGCCTCTTAATTCCCCAGACTTGAACCCAATTGAGCCTCTGTGGACCACCCCATTTGCTGCAATTGCTCCACAGATCCTTATCCGTGCACCCTCCAGTATCTGTAAGAGGTACTGCAGTCAGCATGGCTCCAGATACCTGTGACAACCTTCCAGGACCTTATTAAGTCACTCCCAGCCCGTCTAGCTGCTGTTCGTGCTGCACATGCTTTTTCTGGATATTAGCTGGTAGTCATACTAATATGACTCAATTGTGTATATATATTCTTCAACCTTTAATATGGGCGACATATATAATGCAGACCAGAATAGGACATGTTCTATAATTTGTGGAACAGACGTATGGACGAGGACAGGACAAGGATGAACTTGTCAGTGTGGTGCAATTTGTTTCCGTCTTTTTTTTATTTTTTTAACCCTAATGTTAAGCATTTCAGCTACAATTCATTTAAAACACCACTGACCACAAGTTTTTATCTTGGGGTGTTAGTCCAGGTATACATATTGTTTTTTATGCAGTGTTTTTTGCAGTGTTTGCTGTGTTATTCTACATGCCCTTTTGATGCATTTTTTTTTTTCCGGAAGGGTGTTATAGCAATAGCATTTTTTCAGGTGTTTATCCAAAAACAAAGCTGAGCAAAACATAAAACATGCATATGACAGAAGAGAATGCTTGCACTTTTATGTAAAAAAAAAAATATATGCCATACCAAATATATGTGTGTAGGAGCCCTTAGAGTGCAGTATGTACATTATAAAACTGCATGCAGAAAAAAAAAAAGATAAGGCAAGACCTGTAAAACATACTTTACATTTTGTGACGCCATCATCACTTGAACTGAAGTGTTTTGCCTGAGGTTATGAGAAGAGCCAACAGTGCTTCAGTGAAAGATCAGCTGCTTCGCACACCTCCTATGTTATTCCAAAGTATGCAGCTGCACAGTTTGTGATTTATAATTTTACTATTATATGGCAAGCTACTTGTTTAATTAGCGTGTGTTAACTTCTGATCAAGATTTTTTTAAAGTAATGCAGGGATCTCTCACATTTAATGTTGGTTCGTCTCTACTAGATATGAGCGAATTTCAAAAAAATTTGATTCAGTCAAGTCGTTGAATTTTCCAAAAAGATTCAATTCGATCTGAATTTATTTGTGATGAATCATGTTAAAAAAAACTGCTATTTCCTGGCTGCTGAGAGCCTGCATAGTAGTGTAGAACACTGTGCATTGCAGAAACATACAAAGGGAGCTTGCTGCGCTAGTGAAACAGTACTGTAAGTCAGTATGACACGCAGATGACAGGCGTCACTCTTAGGCCCCTTTCACACGGGCGAGAATTCCACGCAAGTGTGAGATGAGCGGTGATTTTCACGCAGTACTTGTGCGTTGCATGAAAATCGCAGCATGTTTTATATTCTGCATTTTTCACGCAACGCAGGCCCCATATAAATGAATGCAAGTGCGGATGCGATGCGATTTTCACGCATGGTTGCTGGGAGATGATGTTAGTAAATTGATTAAAGTCAATTTCCTTTAATATTTTCCCTTATAACATGGTTATAAAGGAAAATAATAGCATTCTTAATACAGAGTGCTTAGAAAAATGTTGCTTGAGGGGATAAAAAAAAACAAAAAAACTAACTCACCTCATTCACTTGATCATGCAGCCGTTATTGTCTACTTTCTTCTTCTTTGAGGACCTGCAAAAGGACCTTCTATCTTCATTCAGCAGGACCTGCGCTGACATCAAAGGTCCTTTTGTAGGTCCTCAAAGAAGAAGAAAGAAGATGATGCTGGCTTCGCGATCAAGTGGATGAGGTGAGTAAATTATATAATTTTTTTAACCCCTCAAGCAACATTTTACTAAGCATGTTTTAAGGGAAAATAACATCTACACAACACCAAACCCAAACCTGAACTTCAGTAAAGAAGTTCGGGTCTGGGTACCACATTCAGTTTTTTATCACTCGTGTACAAAACGCATTGCATCCGCGCGATAAAAACTGAACAACGCAATCAGTCAAAACTGACTGAAATTGTGTGCACACTCGCGCAGGTTTCCCGCAATGCACCCGGGACGCATCCGGAGCAAATCCGGGACGCCTGTCTGAAAGAGGCCTTAGAATCACTTCACACTTCACTTATTTGGTCAGTTATTGGGCCAAAACTGACCAAATAACTCAAGTGTGAACTCAGCCTTACAGGTCAGTGTTAGCTTTAAGAAGAAGTGCACACCGTCAACAGCTGATTCCACATAGATTTCCACAGAACCTGTTCTGTTACATGCTAAAACAAGTGGTGCCACCATGACCGAGTGGTGAGGTAGTAACAGCATGAGGAGTCAACACAGTGGCTCAGTCACAGAGTGGTGAGGTTAGGAATCGCATGAAGAATCGCATGAGTTGTCAAAGTCACAGAGTGGTGAGGGTGGCAATCGCATATGCCGTCAACACAGTGGCCCAGTCACAGAGTGGTGAGGGTGGGAATCGCATGAGTCATCAACACAGTTACCCAGTCACAGAGTGCTGAGGGTGGGAATCGCATGAGGAATCGCATGAGTCGTCAACACAGCGGCCCAGTCACAGAGTGGGGAGAGCGGGAATCGCATGAGGAATTGCATGAGTCGTCAATACAGTGGCCCAGTGATAGAGTGTTGAGTTGGCAGCAGCATGAGGAGACCACAGAGTGGTGAGTTGGCAGCAGCATGAGGAGACCACAGACTGGTGACGTTGACAAAAGCATGAGGAGACCACAGAGTGGTGAGGTGGTTGGTAGCAGTAGGAGCACCAGGCAGCAGGTGTGTGGCAAGAGGCGGGTGGCATCATCAGTATAGTAGTTGAAGCAGATAGCCAGAAGAAACAGGTCTATTTTGACAAAGTGCAGGTGTGGCACCATGGATGATCTAGTCTGATGCATCAGGCACTGGTGTGTGGAAATCCTGGCTGATTCACACCTGATTCATCTTCGCAAAGGTCAGTTTCTCCACATTTTGGGTGGACAGGCAAGTTCTCCTTGGGGTAACTATGGCCGGCCGGGCAGAAAAGCTTGTCCATGGCAAACTCTGCAACAAATCGAGTTTGGCTGCCCAGTAGTCCAGGGGATCTTTGATGTGGGGTGGCAAGGTGCAGTTCAAGTATGCCACAACCTGCTGGTTCAAGTCTCCATGTCTAGCTGCTGGTGAGTAGTTTTTTCACTAGGCGGGTGAAGAAAACTGCTCATCAGCGACTCTAGATTTAGGTTGCTGCTGATGGAGCTGGTACGTTCCACTGCCCCCCTACCCCCCCAAGCAGCAATGGCAGTGGAACGTGAGCGCAGAGGGTCCCCCCGGTCAGACCTGCGTGAGGATGGGCGATGGCGCACATAGGCAGTGGCCAACTGACTACATAGGATGTCTCAATAGTAGTTCAGTTTGCCCTCCCTCTCAGCAGGTGAAAAAAAGGCCCCCATTTTGGACCGGTAGTGAGGATCTTACATGGTGGAGAGTCAATAGTCATACCTCTGCTTAATGGTGAAAATTCGTCTGTCACTACGCAGGCAACTGAGCATGCATTGGGCCATTTGCACAAGTGACTCATAGGAACTCCCTGCCTCCATCTCCACTGCATACTGCCACGTGTGTCTGGGTCATCTGTCTTGTCTTCCTCATCGCCCTGTAGCTTCTCAGGCTGCTCCTGCAACTCCTCTCCTGTCACCTGTGTAGAAAAACCATCCATTTCTCTACACATTGCTTGTACTCGAATTTCCTGCTCCTCCTCCTCTAGTTCAACCCCCACTGGGCTCATGTGGCCATGAGATGTAGTTGCCACATCCCCTGGCCAGCCAGATTTAGCAGCATCCATTCCAGGACATGAATCAGTGGAATAATGTTGCTCATCCCGTAGTCCTGGCGACTGAAAAATAAAGTGGCCTACTCAAAGGGCCCGAGCAAACAGAAGGTGTCACACATGAGCTGCCACTGGCTAACATCAAAGTGTCACAGAGGATTATCTCTGTCCACCTGTATCATCAAGAAACCGTTTATGCCCTTTCTCTGTTCATATAGTCTGTCCAACATATGGAGGGTGGAGTTCCAATGGGTGGAAACATCGCATATCAAACAATGTTGGGGAACACTATTCTGCCTTTGCAGTTCAAGGACAGTGTTCTTTGCTGTGTAAGAGCGCCTGAAGTGCATGCACAGTTTCCTGGCCATTTTCAGGATGTCTTGCAGATGGGTGGAAGACTTCAGAAACTACTTTACAATCAGATTCAACACGTGCGCCATGCAGGGCGTCTGGCTTAGACCTACTTGATGCAGCGCCGACACCATGTTCTTCCTGTTGCCGGTCACCATGGTTCTGAAGGAGAAAGCCAGCATTCGCCAAGGTCGCAGAGCAGTTTCTCCCCTGTGTGACTCAGTTTGCCCAGGCAAACTAGGTGCAGAACAGCATGGCACCACCGTGCCCTGCACATGTGGTATGCTGGTGGAGTACTGTGAATTGTCCCTGCAGTGGAAGCTGAGGATACGGTGAAGGATGAGGAGGCAGAGGCGGACATTGTCACAGGACCAATGGTGTGAGAACGTGGAGGCAGCAGCGGCGTCACCTGACCAAGTTGCTGGTGTGGCTGGACAGGAACCACATTTAACCAGTGGGCTGTAAAGGACATAGTTACAGCTCCACATGTCGGCACCGCCGTTAATTTTGGCAGACACCAGCAGGCTCAAGGACTGGCCCACTTTCTGTTCAACAGGTGTGCATGGCTGTTACTGCCTTTTTCACAAACAAATGATGGCTTGGGACTCTCCACCTCGGCTCGGCACAAGCCATCAGTTCTCCGAAAGGTGCAGAGTTTACCACTTGGAAAGGAAGGGACTGCAGCACCAGCAACTTGGCCAGGAGCACGTTCAGCTTCTGCACCGTTGGATGAGTGCACGCATACTGTTGTCTCTTGGCAGTTGCTTCGGTTATTGATTGCTGATGAAATGACTGATGAAGAGTATGAAGATGAGGAGCAGGAGCATCAGGACCAGTAGATGATGGGAAGAACAGACAGCTCCCTTTGGCTGAGGTGGTAGAGCCTTGACTTGCGGAAAAGGGGTGTGAACCACTACTTTCCAGGCAGGTAGGCTCCTGTGAAGCGGGCGGTCTACCCCAGGCACATTTGGCTCCTGACCTCCCACTGCTGCCACCCTGGTGACTCACAGCCATGCTACCACCTTGCTGGCTCAGTTGCTGCCTCACATGCAAGCTGCCACCTTCTTCTCCTGATGATGATGAAGCTCCTTCTTTACCTGGGTCCCAAGTGTGATCGGCTACATCATCATCATCTGCTACTGTCTGCACGTCACTGATGTCCTCATCAACGGTCTCAGGGCCAGAATCCTGACCGCTCGCAACACCAGCTCCCACGTTACTCTCATGATCACTACTTGCCCGCCTTCCGTATGAAGCGGTGGATGTCTCCTCCAGATCTTGGCTTGGCAGTAGCTGCTGATTGTCCTCTAGTAGCTCGTCTTCGCTGAAAAGTGGAGCCAAGCCTATGGCATATAAAACTTCTCGCGCTGAGGGAACAGAAAATGACAGTGGCAGGTTGAGGACAGTTGGGGGCAAATGGCCTGCTCCCGGCCCATGCCAACTAAGCGTCATGTCTGAAGAACCCACCGACTCTTGGCTGGGGGTGTCTGATGTCCCTTGCACTGAAGTCGAAGACCGAGTCAACCTAAAAGCAGCAGTATAACAGCAATTTGGATCCCCAATTAGTACAGCAAGGTGTAATAGAATCGCTCCTATTACCCAGGATTTACACTCCCCTATTGGTCCCTGCTCTCTCCCTATAGTGTGGATAATGCCTCCCTATCCTTTCCCTACACTTTGAATGATCTTTCCCTGAACTTCTAAATCTTTTTTTTTTGCAGGATAAAGTCTTTACTAACACTATCCCAAACACCTTTCATGTCTCTCCCTGCAGAAGTACATTGGAAAATGGCAGCATCCAAGATGGCTGAGGCTATTTATAGGGCTGTAACATCACAGGGGCTGGCTGGCTGCAGATTGGCTGCATGCATGGCATTGTGGATGATCCCTCGTTCCCAGAGTTCTTTGCTCTATGTCCTAACATGTGCAGCAGCCATTTTAGGAAAAAATGTGATTCGTTACCACGAAGTGTGAGGAAATTCGACTTCGGTGCAAATAATATTTTTCCTGAAATTCAGATCGAATTCCACTTCGTCAACTTCGATTCTCTCATCTCTAGTCTCTACCAATATTTATCCATCAGGCCAATTTCACACAAGCGTATTTATTGTGAGAAATATGCTCCATGTGTCACAGGTATATCCCGTCCTGAATGCTTCTTTTATGACATGGACCCACAGCAAGATAATGAGTTGTAATAGTGCGTGTTCCTGCCTGACCTGACTGTAATGATTTGTACTCACATAATGCCATCAGTGCTAAACATGAGAATTGAGATCGGGCAGGAACATACAGCATTATAAATCATTATGATGCTGTGGGTCCATGTCATAGGAGCAGCATTCAATCCTGGAAATACCTCTGACACACGGAGTATGTTTCTCACACTGAATATGATCACATTAAATTGGCCTTACAGCATCTTTTAGGTTATTTTTTACCTTACTCTCTGTTTTTTACTAAGAGTGAAAAGCTTTAATTCATGATGTGTGTGAACATGCTCATAATTAACAGCATCAGCAGATGGATATATTGTGTGGGTCTTTTTCTTTAGAAAGGGCAGTCATGACTAAAAGCTATTAATGGTGAGAGGACTTTTCAACACAGTGAAAACATCTGTGACTGGATAATAGAATATAATAAAATATATGAAAGTCGGTGAAAGCTGCAGGATCTAAACAGAATCAATGTGGAATGGCACCTAATATGAATGCAGTATTTCAGATGCTTTATAAATGTATATTATAGTAAAACATCATATTGAACTAACACCTGTGCATCTGGTACTGTGTACTAGGTACATAGGTGTCAATGATAACTATCAACAATACAGCATGGTTTCACATGAGAGTAAAACAGACATATTTTCCTTCCGTATTTCTCCTGTGTGTTATGGCCCAACCTCTGGTTTAGATGACCCAAACCCTCAACATTATAGGGATCTACTCTAGGTAGTAATATGTACAGAAAATAGGTCTGTATTAGGATTGTGTCAATTCAGTCAAACAGGGCCAAAAGTTCAAATCACCATAGTAAATCATATAAACAAAACATCATACCATAAAATGCCTTGTTATGTGCTGGTACAAAATTGCCCCTGTATATTGAAGCATTAGGTGCTCCATGGCATAAAGTAACGGTACGACCACACTGTAGTCCGCACTGTTAGGTTACTGCATGTAGTTCTGGAAGCCAAAACCTGGAGTGAATTCAAAAAAGAGAAGTATCTGTCCTGTATACTTTCTCTCCTTCTATAATCCACTCCTGATATTGGCTTCCAAAACTGCATGCAGAAACCTGACCGTGCGGCCATGCGCTAAAGAGAAAAAAAGTAAAAAAGTAACAGAATACATATATATATATATATAATGAGCTTTTCATTCATCAAATTTAACTAAATATTAGATTAATTGCCAAATGAATTCTACACAAATCAAATATGCTCAATGGGCCTGAAAGTTGGTATACAAGACTCTGAGATCTCCTTTTATATTCTGTTGTTGTTCTCCCCCCTCCTTTTTAAGCTCTTGAGTGCAATGACAGCAATACATTTGGCCAAAATGTACACCAATGTCTCATCCAGCATGGAGGGCAGAGTGCTGGATGTAGTGTGCGATCACATTTGCATTTTCCGTTTGTATATGTATTTCGCCATAGTGATCTGCACCTACAGGCAGGTTGTGCGGGCTCAACCCCCCACATTTTTTCTTTGTAGCATATATTGGAGGCGTGGCGATCTCCTTTAAGTCAAGCACACCTGACCAGTCAATGTGTCCTGGAGGCTGGTTTTAAAGTCAGTATAAAACTGAGTCTGCTTATAAAGAACCTACCATTAGCCATTTGGCTCCAGGAGAAGTATATGGTGGGCTCAGCATGCATGTTGGTACTTGCATCCCTGGATCCGATGAAAGCTGTAATGGCACCGGACGGGGTTAAAAGCAGAGTGTACTTGGTTTGCATGCTGACCTGCATTCCCTGGACTTTATGTGGCTGTCATGGCCCATAAACAGGTAGGAACAAGAGTTAGGGACCACTCAAATGAGACGACCTTGACGTGGTGAGTGGCTTATTACGCTTTGGCCAAAATGTACACAAATGTCTCATCCAGCATGGAGGGCAGAGTGCTGGATGTAGTGTGCGATCACATTTGCATTTTCCGTTTGTATATGTATTTCGCCATAGTGATCTGCACCTACAGGCAGGTTGTGCGGGCTCAACCCCCCACATTTTTTCTCAATAGTAAACGATGTCAGAGTGACACTGAAATATATATGGGTTAACCCATGATTGATGGTATTAACAAACATAAAAACATACTGCTCTGGTGCATGTGTTATGCTTTTCATATTAAAAGTCTTCCAAACATTGGCCCTTACTGGGACAGAAGGTGCTTAAATACTCATAGTGTAATGTATAAAACAGTGACTTGTTGGGACCAAGCATCCAAAAATAATGCCTTAACGAGGACGGATCCCATTCCCTACCCCTGTTTGTACACACACAAATGTTAATAGTTGGGGTGGCTGTGTAATGGTAATGGCAGTGGCAGTAGGGGGAGTGGAAACTGCGATGGTGACAGCAACAGTAACAACCATATGGTACCGAACATGATGGTAGGCAGGCAAACAGCAGCAATGGCAATTTTATTTGTGAGTCTCAGCCAGAGGAGTGTGAAATCCTCACAGATCCATGCCTGATTCATTTTGACAAAAATGATGTTTTGTAGACTGGAGGAGGACAAGTTTGTCCGTTTCAGATGACAATGGAAGCTGGACAAGACAGTACAGAGAGATTAAACTGGGCCAGTTCTAGCCACTGTTCCAATTCGCCTCCTCAGGTGGTCCATGGGGTCAGAGAACAAGGTATGGATGGGCCAGGGAAAGGCCAAAGACATTTAGAAAAAAAGACAATTTTAAACATTTTTTTTTTTTTATAAAATGGACAGCTAGGCAGAATATTATACAAAATTTCATTTGAGGTGAAGGCGTGGAACTGTGCCACTACAGACACATGGCCAAAAGTCAGACCGCCTTGATATGAAAAAAACTGTGGCTGATTACATAGAGAAGAATTTCATTTTAGAAAAGGATTACATTTTAATGAAGGTGCATACCTCCTCCACTACATCTGACCAAAGGTCCAGCTGATGGAAAATGTGTGAATAACTGTGGCTGATGGCATAGAGAATAATTTTATTTTAGCGAATAATTAAAATTTGGGGAAAGTGCAGAATTGTGCCACATTGACCACATCTAAGTGGCACTGCAGCAACTTAGCCAACAACTTAGTTACGGAGTTTAGCTTGCACACAAGCTAATTGCTGGTCGTGAATACCGTATTTATCGGCGTATAACACGCACTGGCGTATAACACGCACCCTTCATTTTAAGGGAAATTTCAGGGAAAAAAAATAAATTTCAAATTGTACTGCTATGGGGTGGGGGGGATCTGTGGATGGAACTGTTATGGGGGGGATCTGTGGATGACACTGCTATATGTCTTTCACAGATCCCCCTCATAACAGTGTCCATTTCAAATTGTACTGCTATGGGGTGGGGGGATCTGTGGATGGAACTGTTATGGGGGGGATCTGTGGATGACACTGCTATATGTCATCCACAGATCCCCCTCATAACAGTGTCCCCCAATACACCGGGCCCCGCCGCTCACCGAAGTATTTATAAACGTGAATCCTTATCCTGTTATTAGGCTGCCCTCTCCCATGTTCCCATGTCCCCCCTGTATCCCCACAGCACTTACGATTCACACGCTTCCATAGCAGGCAGAGCGGACGGCACCAGTAACGTCACTCACTGACGTCGCGCGTCTGCTCCGCCTGCTTCATTCATAAAGGGGGCGGAGCAGGCGCTCGACGTCAGTGAGTGACGTTACTGCTGCCGTCTGCTCTGCCTGCTATTGAAGCTTAAGTAAGTGCTGTGGGGATACAGGGGGGACATGGGAACATGGGAGAGGGCAGCCTAATAACAGGATAAGGATTCACGTTTATAAATACTTCGGTGAGCGGCGGGGCCCGGTGTAAGAGTACAGTGACTGCACCGGGCCCCGCCCCTAGTTACGGACTCCAGCCCCTCCTCTTTCCCGGCTCATACAGCGCAGTGAATATCGGCGTATAACACGCATACATGATTTGCCCCCTATTTTCAGGGGGAAAAAGTGCGTGTTATACGCCGATAAATACGGTAGTTTTCTCATGGCCACACATTCTGTTATGGATGTCTCAGAATGGAGTGGTGGACTAAGTGGAGGAGGAGTCTGAGCAGGAGAAGAAGCAGCTGATGAGGATAATGACAAGGACACTGTACTGCTTTGATATGTGCACTGGCTGTCACAAAGAAGACCAGGATAAGTAGTACAGACTTGTTCTGATTCAGAATGCTGGCCAGTTCTAATTTTCCACATGATCCATTGATGCCTCCTCATGTGTTGCTGTACAGCCCTGGTACCTATCTTTGTGTTTCAATATCTGCAGCTTATTTTAATCCTGCAGATCCTGCACATGGCTATGTTTTTTGTGCTGGCCTTATGGAATGAAAATGTCATACAGGAGTTGATCTAACAGAGCTAGAGGCAGCCAAGTTTGTCCTAGGTCTGGAACATTTTTGAGCCTGCGCCCACAGTCTTAGCAGCATCACCAGTTCCCAAGCTGACCAAATAGAAGCAGATCTGGCGCTGACATTTTTTAGGGAGGTTTTAGACATATGTTGTCTCTGCTCTTTATTGCCGCCCTCCTTCTCTGAATATATCTCCTCCTCAGTAGCCCGATTTGGCTCCCAAGTCCAGTCCAACATACAGTCATCATCATAAACCACACTGTTATGTAATTGTGGGCTCCTTGGCCACCTTCCCGATTTCCTGCTCTGTATTTGTGGCCCTTTTGCTACCACTGCCCCTACCACCACCACCGTAGCTACAAGTGGCACTACTACTACTGGCTGGATGGATGGTGCTGCTACTGCTGCTACTACCCACATTTTGACTCTCGGATAATGAGACTGGGTTTTTCACTTTTCCATTTTCCAGACATTTTAGTATGAGCCTATAAATGAAAAGTCACAGGTTCAGATCTGACCAGTGTCACTTTATGTGGTGATAACTTTAAAACGCTTTTACTTATCCAGGCCATTCTGAGATCGTTTTTTTTGTCACATATTGTACTTCATATCACTGGTAAAATGGAGTAAAAAAAAATTCATTTTTATTTGCAAATTTCCACGTTTCAATATCTCTACTTCTATAATACATAGTAATACCTCCAAAAATAGCTATTAGTTTACATCCCCCATATGTCTACTTCATGTTTGGATCATTTTGGGAATGCCGTTTTATTTTTTGGGGACATCACAAGATTTAGAAGTTTAGATGCAAATCTTGAAAATTTTCTGAAATTTTCAAAAACCCACTTTTTAGGGACCAGTTCAGGTCTGAAGTCACTTTGTGAGGCTTACATACTAGAAACCACCCAAAGTGACCCCATTCTAGAAACTACACCCCTCAAGGTATTCAAAACTGATTTTACAAACATTATTAACCCTTTAGGGTGATGGCAAATGGAGATGAAATTTCAGAATTTCTATTTTTTGCCAAATTTTCCATTTTAATCAATTTTTTTCCACTAACAAAGCAAGGGTTAACAGCCAAACAAAACTCTATATTTATTGCCCTGACTCTGCGGTTTACAGAAACACCCGATATGTGGTCGTACACCACTCTACGGCCCATGTCAGGGCGTAGAGGGAAAGGAACGCTGTGTGGTTTTTGGAAGGCAGATTTCGCTGGACTGGTTTATTTACACCATGTCCCATTTGAAGCCCCCTGATGCACCCCTAGAGTAGAAACTCCAAAAACGTGACCCCATTTTGGAAACTACGGGATAAGGTGGCAGTTTTTTTGGTACTATTTAAGGGTACATATGATTTTTGGTTGCTCTATATTACACTTTTTGTGAAGCAAAGTAAAAAAAAAATAGAAATTCAGAAATTTCATCTCCATTTGCCATTGACTCTTGTGGAACACTTAAAGGGTTAAAAAAGTTTGTAAAATCAGTTTTGAATACCTTGAGGGGTATAGTTTCTTAAATGGGGTCACTTTTTGGAGTTTCTACTCTAGGGGTGCATCAGGGGGGTTTCAAATGTGACATGGTGTAAATAAACCAGTCCAGCAAAAACTGCCTTCCAAAATCCATATGGCATTCCTTTCCTTCTGCGCCCTGCTGTGTGCCCGTACAGAGGTTTACGACCACATATGGGGTGTTTCTGTAAACTAAAGAATCAGGGCAATAAATATTGAGTTTTGTTTGGCTGTTAACCCTTGCTTTGTTATGGGAAAAAAATTATTAAAATGGAAAATTTGCCAAAAAATACCTGTTTTGGCACCGTTTTTATTTTTTATTATTTACAACGTTCATCTGACAGATTAGATCATGTACTATTTTTATATAGCAGGTTGTTACAGACGCAGGGATACCTAATATGTTTACTTTTTTAAATGTATTTAAGTTTTACACAATAATATCATTTTTGAAACCAAAAAAATCATTTTAGTGTCTCCATAGTCTGAGCGCCATAGTTTTTTTTTTTTGGGCGATTGTCTTAGTTAGGGTCTCATTTTTTGAAGGATGAGATGACTGTTTTATTCATATAATTTTGGGGTACATACGACTTTTTTGATCACTTTTATTACCCTTTTTTGGAAGTAAGGTGACAATATTATGGCTTTTTTTACACCATTTTTATTTTTTATTTTTACGTTGTTCAGCTGAGGGGTTAGATCATGTGATATATTTATAGATAAGGTTCTTACGGACAGGGCAATACTTAATATGTGTACTTTTTTTTATTTATTAAGGTTTTACACAATAATATCATTTTTTAAACCAAAAAAACTTGTTTTAGTGTCTCTATAGTTTGAGAGCCATAGTTTTTTTTATTTTTTGGGCCATTGTCTCATGTAGGGCTCATTTTTTGCGGGATGAGACGACGGTTTGAATGGTACTATTTTGGCGTACATACGACTTTTTTGATCACTTTTATTACATTTTTTTGGAAGTAAGGTGAGCAAAATTTAAATTTCATCATAGTTTTTATTTTTTATTTTTTATGGCGTTCACCGTGCGGGGAATGTAACAGGACCGTTTTATAGATCGGGTCGTTACGGACGCGGTGATATATAACATGTGTAGGGAATTTTATTTTTTAAATTTTTAATCAGGGATAAATGTGTTTTTTTTATTTAAACTTTCTTTCACTTTAATTTTTTTTTTTTTACTCAGACCAACTTGGTTCTTGAAGATCCAGTGAGTCTGATGTCTGTATAATACAGTACAGTACACTATATAGTGTACTGCACTGTATTTCACTCACACTTTGTCTGAACAGATCTCTGCCTTTAGCACAGATCTGTTCAGCACCATGGACAGCAGGATGCCTAAGAAGGCGTCCTGTTGCCATGGGAACCTTGCCCGTCTGCCACAACTGAGCAGACGGGGAAGGGGAGGTCCCTCTCTCTTCACCTCTTCCATACAGCGGTCCCTACGGACCACGGCATGGAAGGGGTTAAAACGGCGGACATCTGCACAGATGTCAGCCGTTTGAATCGGAGTGTCAGCAATGAGCTGACACTCTGATTCAACCACTCAGCCACCCTGAAAATAAACGGGGGGCGGGCGGAAGATCGTGCACCCGCCCCCCACACATCCGCACGCCACCCGCCCGCAATCCTCCCCCCCGCTGCGCCCACAGGCACAAAAACACAGAGGGCTGCAGGGGGGGTTAACTTTCAAAAATATGGGCACTTTGAGGTTTCTGATCCTGATAAGAAACTTGCATAAGCGCTAAAAACCGATTTCAACAGGCACTCTGTTCCGATCACTGCCGGCCGTGCGGCAGTGATCAAAACTACACAGGACATACTAGTACGTGGGGCTGGGCGGCAGTTATGTCGTTTCTGGCAATGCCGGATACAGAGGTACACGCCAGGCTGTTTCCTGCCCGAACAGCCTAATGGATCTCACTTACACTAGTGTGAAACTAGCCTTCTGTTAGTTCAGTCAAAAATTTCTTACACTGGCTTCAACGGTTGACTGCATTGCCATATCAGAAGGAATAAGAGACTATATATCACTATGGCAGGACATGCATATTTTTCAATAGGTGTCACGATGGGGAGTGGGGGAAACCCCCCACTGTGCAATGTCTTCAAGAGGAAAGAGCAACTAGGCCTGCAATCAGGGATAAAGGAGCAGGTCACCACCTAAAGCATCCCTATTCCTCACCCTAACTCCTTACCGTATGACCGGACCTGGATGGTAGAACGACTCATACCCAGGATACCTAGGACCCTGAGTCGCCCTGATAATCCCTCACATAGGAGCAGAGGAGAGACGACCTTCCTAGACACGGAAGAGCAGGAGTCTCTGCAGGCCTAACAGCAAAGGGAATGATGGCAGCTAGCGGCAGACGACACGACAGGTAAATGTCCAGAAGCAGCAAACACAACTGCCAACAGGACACTTACCTGATGCAGCTGCAACCAGGAACTATAGCCGTCCACGCCACAACCACTGGATACTAGTAATGCGCCTAGGCACAAACACACACCAGGAAGGACCCAGCACCAACACCCAAACACAGAATCCAGTAATCACTACTTGGACCACCATGCAGAATGATGCATGGCAGCCCCAGGCAGCGCTTCTCATAGTTCCCTCATCCGGGGAACTTCCAGGAACCCCCTTTCGGAGGAAAAGACGATAAGGGGAAATGTCTAGCAGACATGCTGGACACAACATCAACAGACCAGACATGTAACAACGCACTAGACCTAACAACCAAACCCCAAATCAAACCCACACCAAACATAGACACATAAGGAATGGTGGAGACATGGAGAAGACATAGGGGTGACATTGCTAAAAGGCCTTGATGTCCAACAAGGTGGTCCTCAATGACTGGGCAGATGGAATTGCCCAAGAATGGAGCATAGCTTTCAGCTCACAGCAAGGCTAGAGCACAACTAACCTACATGTTACAAGCCTAGGCTAAATAGCACCAAGAGACCACACCCTGATCCACGCCTAGTCAGGAAATTAACCCCACACTCACCAAACAGCAGGAAGACTCACCTTAAATGGAAAGTGCACGTGCAAACCGAAAACTACACGTTGCCGCCAGCCACCAGTCTGCACGGCAACCGTGTCACGGTCAAAATAGCATAGGCTGTGACAACAGGCAATGAAATTCTATTCTATTCATCTTCTTTGATATTTTATTTAATTTTAACTGGTTTTTTTTTAACATTTTATGTGCTGCCTTTTTATACTAATTCAAAACCCCCAAATGAGAAGACAATATTTTCATAAGCATATTAAAAACTGAAGAATTAGTGGCCTATAAATGTTCTTGCCTACATTTAAGTCACAGGAGACTTCCCACAGCATGAGAATGACTGGTGGTCAAGTCAGAGTCATTTTGAAGGAAATAAGGAGTGACAGTCAGATTCTATGAGCTCTCAAGCATGAATGTGACCATATCCTCCCATCAGACCCACATATAATTGTTCATTAATTTTAACAGAACTATGATGAATTAGATGCCTATCTATACATAGTAGGTTCATTCCTTGAGTTGCAGTTCTGCTGCTGGCAGAAGTCTCAAGGAAGAATACCTGACTGTAGTGTATGACTATGGTATATTGCTTTACAGAGTCTTTTACTTTAATCTATTTTGTTAATTAAAAAAGTCTAATTTACACAACCATATGTAAATATGGTTAAAAACAGTTCTGAATATAAACATGAATATTGATCTGTCGTATCAATAATGAATTTTAAAAATTGCAGTGGCAGTTTATTAAGAGTGCCATTTTCTACACCAGGCTTAAATCCCTGTGCGCTAAAGTGAGATGTGCCTTATTTATTTAAGATGCATGTCTCTAATAAATTAGATGCATATCTGGCCATCCATGCTCGAGCTGACGTCGAGTTGAGCTGTAAATTATAGTAAAATGAATGCCTGCTGAGGCTCTGCCCCTCCCACTAAATCCAGCTTCTTTTCTTGCCACTTTAGTGGATAAGTGGTGAGTAGTGTTGAGCGAGCACCAAAGTGCTCGGGTGCTCGAGTAGAACACTTTGTGATGCTCGGGTGCTCTACAGAGCACCTGAGCACAATATAAGTCAATGGGAGAACCAGAGCATTAAACCAGGCACCCCCTGCTCTGAAGAGGGGAGGGTGTCTGGTTCATAGGAAAAGGTCAGAAATGGATGAAAACACCACTGAAATAGTTCAAGAAAAGTAAGAATAGTAATAAGTGCAAATATTCTCAAATTTTTATTTTATCTATCATTAATAAACTTTTATTATATATATTTTACCTACCATTAATAATTTATTTTTATAGATACTACATAATTACCTATAACATATAATAGACAACATACAATCACACAAAGGCTGTATGCCAAAAGCCGGGTATGTGCAAACCAACAATCTATCGATAAAACAGATAGTCAGCATATCTTACAACGGCAGCCTTGTGTGCGATAAGACTATCACGCCCATCTCTCATCTGACTGAGAGCTGGTAAGCCTCAAAGTTGCCTGGTCTGAGTTGGATAGCTTGGGGGACCTGCACACCTAGACCATTATGATTATGGTGAATTTATTATTTTTTTTGGATGCCAGCTAACTCTTCTCTCACTGCTTAGGAGGGCTGCATAACAATTTTCAGTTTTCTAATTGTTCTAACATTTATATTTAATAGCCTTTCTATATGAATTTACATGACAAAACAGTATAGAAAGTTTATTGCATATAAATGTTATGACAATTAGAAAACTGAAAATTTTTATGCAGCCCTCCTAAGCAGTGAGAGAAGAGTTAGCTGGCATCGCAATATTTATTTATTTTTTACAATTTTTGTCACCATAATCATAATGTCTAGGTGTGCAGGTCCCCCAAGCCAACCAACTCAGATCAGGCAACTTTGAGGCTTACCAGCTCTCAGTCAGATGAGAGATGGGCTTGCACATACCCAGCTTTGGCATACAGCCTTTGTGTGATTATATGTTGTCTATTGTATGCAATATAGCATCTATAAAAAGAAATTATTAATGATAGGTAAAATAATATGTATAAGAAGTTTACTAATGATAGGTAAAATAAAAACTATAAAAAAAAGTATGGAAGATAGATTGCATAATAAGGATTTGAGATTATGAAAACTATCATGCTCAACAATAATGGCTATGGCATTACAGTATTTCCCTGCACGTTTTTTGGCATAGCAGCCAACAAATGTGTGGGGGGAGGAGACTCGAACATTGCGCTCGAGCACACGCGTTGTTCGACCGAACGCCACAATGTGCCGATCATGCCGATGCTCGAGTCAAAATGGTGTTCAGCCGAGCATGCTCGCTCAACACTAGTGGCGAGCACAAACAAAAGTTGCAAATTATGGCAAAAATATGACATTTGCCATAATTTGTGACTTTTTAACACAACTTTTGTGATAGTGATGCCCTAATAAATCTGCTACCTAATGGCACTAGTTTATCTGCCCACAACTCTCCTTATCACGTACTATTGTGGTTTACTCCTTGAGGTCCCATTGCTAACCAAGAGGTTTCACTTGCTACAGCTGAAGAAATGTTTTGTTTGACAAGGGTTTTTGACAGTTTTGAAAATGGCATTGATATTGGTTGGGTCTGCACAGGTAAGCTCTGTACTGTAGAAAGGACCTATAAAATTTTTAAAGAGAATGAGAGAACTATTCCATATAAAATGTTGTTTCAGTTTATTTTAACCCTTACTCATAACTCGCTTAGCCACATAAATTCACTGAATTTTACTGAAGGTTTATCCAGATGTTTGACAAGCTGCCTGCACTGACTCGACAACACGCTAACCTAAGGTGAAATGAAGCAGGAGTTTTTTTTTTTACAACTTTTAATTGGGGTTTTGCAGCATAAATAAAATTGGTAGCAGTGGGCTCATAGTGGCTTACAGCATTAGAAAACCAATGCTCACTTCAATGTACCCTCACCCCATTGTTTCCATTAATCTTGCTCCCATCTTAACACACAGAACATGTTTGCTCTGTCAATCATTGGCTAAGGCAGTTCCCTCCTGTTGCCAGTGATTGATTGAGAGGGCATTTCCAGACATTTTCTGTATGTTGGTAGTGATTAGTGAGGACCTGGGCAGTACCAGGATGGCAGTGGTGTGAGATCGATGAAGTAAGTATAGTTTTCTTATGTTTTTTAAGCTGCTCTGAGCATGCTGCCATGATTATGTTTACCCTAGAAATCTTTTAGTATGATATCTGCAGTGCTGCCTGGACTAAACATTTTTCTTTATAACAATCATCACAACTTGACAAACCACTCAATTTTATGTGACATGTCACATGGTTTTATAATTTCAGCACTGCAAAGTAAACTCAATCAGTATTATGTTACCTTGAAACATGTGCATGTCATTGTCCTACCGGTCTCTGAATAGTCTTACCCAAATAATTTGTGTAAACTAATTCAGATGCAAAGGGGCATATTTACTAATTGAAATGAGTCAGAAATCTGACGCACAAGCCATGAGCCACTTTTCTTGTCTTAGACACTTAGGCCTCTTTCACACGGGCGTTATGTTTTTGGGCCGGATAAGATGCGGGTGCGTCGCGTGAAAATGCACAATTTTTCCACGCGAGTGAAAAACATTTTAATCCATGGTGATGGATCATGTGACGGACCATGTGATGATTGCAGTGACGTCACCACAGGTCCTTTTCCTACTGCACAGCAAAAGAAGAAAAACAGAAGAGATGCCGGCTGCGCGAACAAGTGGATTAAGGTGAGTTAAATATTATTTATTTTTTTTAACCCCTCCAGCCCTATTGTACTAAGCATTCTGTATTAAGAATGCTATTATTTTCCCTTATAACCATGTTATAAGGGAAAATAATGATGATCGGGTCTCCATCCCGATCATCTCCTAGCAACCGTGGGTGAAAATCGCACCGCATCCGCACTTGCCTGCAGATTCTTGCAATTTTCACGCAGGCCCATTCAAATCTATGGGGCCTGCTTTGCGTGAAAAACGCATAAAGTAGAGCATGCTGCGATTTTCACGCAACGCACAAGTGATGCGTGAAAATCACCGCTCATGTGCACAGCCCCATAGAAATGAATGGGTCCGGATTCAGTGCGGGTGCAATGCGTTCAACTCACGCATTGCACCCGCACGGCAATCTCGCCCGTGTGAAAGAGGCATTATTGTGATGTGCTTGACAAGGGGTGTGGCTTTAGTGGAAAGGGATGTGACATAAGATCCAACATTGTGGGCCTACTTTGCAGCAGAATTTTGGCATACAATTCTGGACCAAAGAAAGTCAACTAATAGGTGGATCAAACTTAGACTAAGCAGTCTAAAGGTGTACCAGATTTATCAACAAGCATCTGCCACTGTAATATATCGGATGCACTGTCATTTCAGTGTACAAGAAGCAGAGGAAATG
Organism: Bufo bufo; assembly: GCF_905171765.1. Classification (NCBI taxonomy): domain Eukaryota; kingdom Metazoa; phylum Chordata; class Amphibia; order Anura; family Bufonidae; genus Bufo; species Bufo bufo. The sequence continues at coordinate 377,628,625 of NC_053390.1, forward strand.
AAATTCCAAGCATACAATTTAAGTTGAAACTTAAAAAAATCAAATGCGCTGCACCAGAAAAATTGGGTTATTTAGCCAGTTTTGTCTGTAGAGTACCTATTTGCACAACATTTATGAAGTGTTTGTGACATTTTATCATGGTTTTGACATGCCCGGCAGTTTACATTTACTAAGGGGCAGCTAGTATTTTTGTGGGCATAGGTATAGTTTTAGCCAGATTTGAAATTGCAACTTTTTGCAAAAAGTCATAAAAAGGTTGCAAGTGTGCTCCAGTCCCCTGGTCAAGTACAAACTGACAGAACCTTTGTAATATATGATTTAAGACTTACATTAAAAAGTTAATAGTTAACTTAAGACTTAAAAATTGTCATATAATTCATACAGCAAATTTAACTAATGGCATGTAGCAGTGGTGGTGGCTGCTTGTGCTTGGTTTGATACCATTTTTAAAAATTTGCTTTAGATTTACAAAATGTGAAATGTCACATATCACCACTTGTTAAACTTGGCTCATAAATTACATGGTGACATGCCTAAAATCGAATCTTATTTATTACAAATGTTCTGTCACTTTGTACACACTAGGGGATGGAGGTATACTTATGTCCTATTTATGAATTTTTGCAAAAAGCTGCAAAAATACATATGGGTAAATATTAAAAATACCCACAAAACTCCTGGCCGCCCCTTAACAAATTTACATTGTCGGGCAAGGAGCAAACCACAATAAACACTTTATAAATGTGTTTCAAAAAAAGGCAAAAACACTTCCTGGCGGAATGCACCTTGATACATTACCTCCTATGTATTAGACATTTTCTTACTTTGTTTTAATAAGAATTTTTGAATGATCTCAGTTTTTTTTGTTATTTATGTGAAGTAATACTATTTGCTGTTCTTAAAGTGATACCATGAGGTTGTTGTGGAGCTGTTATTGCCCATTTTTCTGTTTATCTACTTTCTAGTAGTGAATGTAATCTTCTTACCATTGACTGTATTTGTAAGTTATAACCTCTTTTTTAATCCTTAGCTATGTCATTTAACCAGCACTCTGATCTCCTACTGAAATTGGCTTCCTGTTCACACATAATATGCTGTGTTATTTGTGAAGTGCTGGTCACATGACATACAACACACAAATACAGTCACTGGTAAGAAAATTACCTTCACTATAGTTTACATCATGTACCTTTCTAACAGGCCAGATAATGCAAATTTTTGTGGAAGTGCTTTTTTAAGTACACCTGCAGATCTTGCAAACACAACCAATGTGTGACCTAAAGAAATGCACAAAAAAACTTGACAATACTATTTGATTATGTGAGAAACATTTTGGAGGTATATTAACAAACTAAGACATTTTTTACACAGTTCCAAAATATCTCAGATGATTACTACACCATGTGGACAAAGCCTGGGGAGGTTTTTAGACTGTGTCTAACAAGATCAAGTTATCATAACATCACAAAACAGTCTTGAGTAAAAGTAGGCCATGGTTTAGACTGAACAATACAAATCATACAGTGATACATACAGTACAGACCAAAAGTTTGGACACACCTTCTCATTCAAAGAGTTTTCGTTATTTTCATGACTATGAAAATTGTAGATTCACACTGAAGGCATCAAAACTATGAATTAACACATGTGGAATTATATACATAACAAACAAGTGTGAAACAACTGAAAACATGTCATATTCTAGGTTCTTCAAAGTAGCCACCTTTTGCTTTGATTACTGCTTTGCACACTCTTGGCATTCTCTTGATGAGCTTCAAGAGGTAGTCCCCTGAAATGGTTTTCACTTCACAGGTGTGCCCTGTCAGGTTTAATAAGTGGGATTTATTGCCTTATAAATGGGGTTGGGACCATCAGTGGCGTTGAGGAGAAGTCAGGTGGATACACAGCTGATAGTCCTACTGAATAGACTGTTAGAATTTGTATTATGGCAAGAAAAAAGCAGCTAAGTAAAGAAAAACAAGTGGCCATCAGTACTTTAAGAAATAAAGGTCAGTCAGTCAGCCGAAAAATTGGGAAAACTTTGAAAGTAAGGGCTATTTGACCATGAAGGAGAGTGATGGGGTGCTGCACCAGATGACCTAGCCTCCACAGTCACCGGACCTGAACCCAATCGAGATGGTTTGGGGTGAGCTGGACCGCAGAGTGAAGGCAAAAGGGCCAACAAGTGCTAAGCATCTCTGGGAACTCCTTCAAGACTGTTGGAAGACAATTTCAGGGGACTACCTCTTGAAGCTCATCAAGAGAATGCCAAGAGTGTGCAAAGCAGTAATCAAAGCAAAAGGTGGCTACTTTGAAGAACCTAGAATATGACATATTTTCAGTTGTTTCACACTTGTTTGTTATGTATATAATTCCACATGTGTTAATTCATAGTTTTGATGCCTTCATAGTCATGAAAATAAATAAAACTCTTTGAATGAGAAGGTGTGTCCAAACATTTGGTCTGCACTGTACATTTAGTGGTACTGCAAATAACTTAAGTGTTAAAAATAGTAATTATTGCAAAAGTTTTGATGAAAGGAATATATATATATATTTATATATATATATATATATATATATATATAGTCAACAACAAATTTGAGAAAGTAGCACAGTGGCACTGAAAGATCAAGCTACAAACTGAAATGAAGTATTGATTCACACACCATGAGAGCAAACTCATTCTGTCGTATTTTGATTAAGAAATATCATCCGGTGGAGAAGAGTTTTCTTGGGTAGAAGATCACTGGTGGAGGATTCACATGGCATGGAGGGAAACCATTTCTGCCAACTGTGACTGCAAGATGATTATCTCTGATAAGAATACAGCAATTTTAAACCCTGTGTTGCTAAATATGGCATTTACAGATTCACTTGTCTGTTTCTACTAGAAAAGATGACTGCCGAGATGCAATTTATTTTCTTTTACATAAACTAGTTAATATTAATAAAGTAGTAGGTATGATTTTTATTATTTCCAATAGTACATTAGTAAATTATGCAAAATGTTTGTTCATAATTACTAATTGATATAAAACAATTAAAACAAGTATTGGGAAAGAACATAAAAAAAGTTAACCACTGGCGCTAATTACACAAAGCAATTTCTACACAGCTCCGTAATAGCTGCCACAGAAAACCTAACAAATCATTTGTATAAAAATAGAATGACACCGCGCTCAGCCAATCACTGATAGCCCTTACTGTCAGATATTAGGACATTGTAGTACCATTTCACATCAGCCTTAACGTCAAGATTACTTTCTTTCTGATGTATGGATTTGCTGTACGACTTTGTCCAGGGTATCGATGATATGCGGATTATTGTGCGCAGAGGGTTTTGCAGGTAAAAGGCTGTTCGGAGTTCGCCCCGGCCGGTAGCGAAACTCCGCTGATACTCACGCTCACGCTCACAAAGGGAGCCGGTGATGTCACCACTATGAGCTACGGGCTGCTGTAAGCACCAAAAGACATCCAATGCGTTTCTAGCAGTACGCTGCTTTTCGCCAGGGAAACATTCGGGTGCTATCGATAGCCTCCTTTTATTATCCCCGCTTTTGATGTTAATTATCTCCAAGGTCACAAATCCGATAGTTTGTTATTATTCAAAACCAAATAACTCAATTTCTGTGTTTAAACCCTTCGGGACCAATGTGTCCATATTGGAAATCCATTGTGTTTCTTTTTTCAACATATTTTTTATGTAATCTCCTCCTCGTGTATCCATTTTAACTATTTCTAGCCCAAGAAATGAAGATCCCTCAAACTTCCCATTATCCTTTTCTCTAAAATGCCTAGAAAGAGCATGCCCTTCAGATTTTTTGTTAATATTATACAAATGTTCGCTCTCTTTGTGCGTCCAATGTACAGTTTTTTTCATGGGCACTTTATTGCATAAATAACTCCTTTTGTACTGCATGTTATATAATCTCTGATGTTGTAATCATATGTGCTGTCCCCATTTGTTATCTGGGTCTGTTTAGTAGTATTTTTTAGTATTTTTTTAGCGATTTTTTTGCAGGCCATGCATTTTTTGCATGGAAAAAAACTTTTTAGTAGATATATATCATTTTCTTTTTTGTTTAACATTATGGCGGCACATTTTTTTCATGGGTGCAACTATATTCCCAATGTTGGTTGCTTTTTTATATACAAATAATGGGGCCTTAGGAAATAGGTTCCCCATCACCTTATCTTCTTTTACACAATATTCCTGAAAATATTTGTTTGCGCATTATACAGGATAATGATGGGTGGAATTTTTTCTCCATTTTCTTTCTGTTTCCTTAACATTGTTTTTTCCACTATTACATTTTTCAAAAGTTGTTCCCTCTCAATTTGTTTGATTTTATCTTTTTGTTCTACAAGCTTGTTCACATTATATCCCTTTGACTCAAATTTATTTTGTAATTTTTCTGCTTCTCTTTCATACTCTGTCATCTCCGTGCAATTTCTCTTAATATTTCACTGGAAAATTAGCCTACTTAAAACGTAACTTTTATATTTGGTATTTGCTAAAATAAGTCCCATAAATAGATAAATGTTGTAAATGACTGCAATTAGTTGTCTGGCAAATAATCATATATTTTAGGTACATAACACCACTTTTACCATATAATGATGTATTTTATAACACTGAATTATTTGTAACCACTCACGGTTTGATGTATAATTTCTTCAAGCTGATGTGGTGAGTCTGGGTCTTGGGTCGGATAGATGTATTTGGTGAAAATTCCCTTTTTTCGATCCGTGGACCTTAATTGTAGGTTCGTCCGCTGTAGAAACAATCCAAAATGTTATGGGGGGAGGAATAATATACCTATTCGTTCTATAAAGCCCTGCCTAAAAGTGGAGAGGTCTCCCGCCTAAATGCGGAAGAATCACCCCCTAGAGAGCGACCCCACTTATCGGTGGCTGACCCTAAATTAATTACTCCCAGTTCATGTATTCCAGATAAACCGTCTATTCAAGTCCTGACGCGTTTCCTCTGTCAATGTATATTGGCAGATTTATAAGGGGATAAAGAGATCAAAATATAGCTTAATAGCTATTAGCTGGATAGCTCTTGCTGGTGCTCTGACTGGTGATATGCAGTCCAGAACAATGTCTGGAGTCTGCTCCCTAATATACCCATTATAATTAGACAAAAGTTCACACATGTATGTAACTTACTTTCGTCCATAGGGTGCGTTCCACCTCCATGACGCGGAGCCGGAAGTTTGTCACCCGGCACATCCGCTCGTATCCACCGTGGACCGCACTGACGTCAGAAGTCTGCGTCCAGAAGTGCGTCCAGCGGAAATGCGTATATGAGTTGATATCGGTGGAACGCAGGTGGAACGCATACCAATGCGCAGGCGCTAGGGAACATATTCGGCGCCTGTACAGCTGACTCGAACATGATTCAACATAGCTCCCCTGTGCATGCGCACACAGAGTTTTTGTCTACCCGTACTTGTATTCGGCTGCCATCTATTATATTGAAAAACTGGAAAGAATATATATATATATATATATATATATATATATATGTATATATATATATATATATATATATATACACACTAAACAATCACTAACCACTATATTATAAATCTGTGGATGGCACTGTTATGGGGGCATCTGTGGATGGCACTGTTATGGGGGCATCTGTGGATGGAAATGTTATGGGGGCATCTGTGGATGGCACTGTTATGGGGGCATCTGTGGATGGCACTGTTATGGGGGCATCTGTGGATGACACATATATAGCATCTTATCTCATGTGTCATCCACAGATCCCCCATAACAGTGTCATCCACAGATCCCCCACTAACTTTTGGCAGTCAGGAGGCCAGGCGGGCGGGCGCTCGCAGCGTAGCTCACTACGTCACGTGCCTGCACCGCCTGCTTCATGCCAAGAAGTTAGTAGTAAGTAGTACAGCGCTAGATTTAAGATGATTGGAATACTTTAACAATACCCACAAGTTAGATATGATTACCGTATACTACAGTGAGCGGGGCCCGGTGTAGTAGAATATAGTGACTGCACCGGGCCCCGCTTCCATTACAGAAACAGATGCCGGCAGCCCCTCCTCCCTCTCAGCCTATTCACTGGACGGTTGAAGCATTCGCCCCATAAGACGCACTGCTATTTTTCCCCCACTTTTGGGGGAAAACAGTGCGTCTTATAGGGCGAAAAATACGGTATATAAGGGGGGAAAAGTTATTCAAGGGATAGGGTTATTGGTTTCTAAAAATCACGATACGCCCTATCTGGATACCTTTGTTCACCTATGACTTGATTAATATTGTTCGACCTTTTTCGGTCTGATACGTTTATTATATTGTCTGGCAGGTCTAGATGCACTTTATACACAATGGGCCAGATTTATCATTACTCTGACAACTCACTCCACTTTTATATATGGCTAAAGTCAGTTTTAGCCAAGTCAGATTTATGATCGGCCCTTTTAGACTGTAATAAATGTTGTTTGATGGTAGCAGTTTATCTGTCAGTAAGCAGCTTTACAAAAGTCGCACGTCTTTACGAAAAATTTGCATGTTCTATTAAAAAGTCTCATAAGATAAGCATGGTCCTCACTGGAGTGAAATTGCACATTTTTTTGCGACTTTTTTGCGACTTTTTAAATAGTCCCAATAGTAAATCTGTCTAGAGATTAATTTACATAGGAAAACACGCCCACTTTCAGAAAACTGGTGAGCATAGTGCAGAGCAGAAAAAAGTCGCAAATTTGTGCGCAGTTTTAGCGATTGCGCAAAAATTTGCGACTTTTTCACTCCATTATTCTGACTTGAGCTAATGATAAATCTGGCCCAATGTATTTTACTCACAGATATATGGATGTAGCGAACAATCAGATGAAACATCCTAAAGATAATATCTCATTGAGGCCCAGTGGGCTCACAGTTTTTAGTCTGTGAGTCCACTCTGCCTCTTTCTGTAGTATTTTTCTATTTAAGTCTCTTCCTCTTGGTGAGGGACGTACAACTTCAATTACACAAAACCTTAATGATTTTTCATTGGTTGTTGTGGCGTGCTGACAAAGCTTTTCCACATTTCGGCCATGCTAACCCTGCCTTCTGAGGTGCTGGCAGTGCCCCAGCTGTGTTGGCGACCTCTTCCTCGTCCTCTGCCTTCGCCTTGTGCTTCCACTGTGCCCCCGCTGTCAGGTGGGAATGCCACCAGCAGCGCGTCTACCAGCATGCGCTTGTACTCGTGCATCTTACGAGCACGCTCCAGTGACGGAATTAAGGACAGTACGTTGTCCTTGTAACAGGGATCCAGCAGCTTGGCCACCCAGTAATCAGCACAAGTTAGAATGTGGGCAACTCGGCGGTCGTTGCGGAGACACTGCAGCATGTAATCGCTCATGTGTGCCAGGCTGCCCAGAGGCAACAAAAAGCTGTCCTCTGTGGGAGGTGTATCGTCTGTGTCTTCTGTATCCCCCCATCCACGCACCAGTGATGGCCATGAGCTGGTCTGGGTGCCACCCTGCTGTGAACATGGTTCCTCCTCCTCCTCCATATCCTCCTCCTCATCCTCCATCTCCTCATCCTTCAGAACTGTGCCCTGGCTGGACAATTGTGTACCTTGGGTTTGTGGGTGCAGGAACCCACCCTCGGAGCCACTTAGGAATGACTGGCCGGAAACCCTACGAAATGATCCCTCTTCCTCCTCCTCCTCCTGTGCCACATCCTCTTCCATCATCGCCAGGAGCGCTTTTTCAAGGAGGCATAGAAGTGGGATAGTAAAGCTGAGAACGGCTTTATCGGCACTGGCCATGTTGGTGGAGTACTCTAAACAGCGCAACAAGGAACACAGGTCTCGCATGGAGGCCCAGTCATTGGTGGTGAAGTGGTGCTGTTCCGCCGTGCGTGCTGCAGCTGAAACTCCACTATCGCCTGCTGCTGCTCACACAGTCTGGCCAGCATGTGCAAGGTGGAGTTCCACCTTGTGGTCACGTCGCATATGAGGCGGTGAGTGGGAAGGCCAAAGTTACGCTGCAGCGCTGACAGGCGAGCAGCAGCAGGGTGAGAACGCCGAAAGTGCGCACAGACGGCCCGCACTTTATGCAGCAGCTCTGACATTTCGGGGTAATTTTTAAGGAATCTCTGCACCACCAAATTCAGCACATGCGCCAGGCAAGGGATGTACGTCAAACCGGCTAGTCCCAGAGCTGCTATGAGATTTTGCCCATTATCGCACACCACCAGGCCGGGCTTGAGGCTGACTGGCACAAACCACTCATCGGTCTGTTGTTCAAGGCCCGTCCACAGCTCCTGCGGGGTGTGAGGTTTGTCCCCCAAACAGATACGTTTTAAAACTGCCTGCTGTCGTTTACCCCTTGCTGTGCTAAAATTGGTGGTGAAGGTGTTACGCTGACCGGATGAGGAGCTGGTAGAGGATGAGGAAGCAGAGAAGGAGGAGGAAGCAACAGGAGGCAAACTGAAGCGCCCTGCAATCCTTGGTGGTAGAAGGACATGTGCCAAACTGCTATCCGCCTCAGGCCCAGCTGCCACTGCATTTACCCAGTGTGCTGGTATGGAGATATAATGGCCCTGACCGTGCTTACTGGTCCACGTATCCGTAGTCAGGTGCACATTGCCACAGATGGCGTTGCGCAGTGCACACCTGATTTTGTCCCCTACTTGGTTGTGAAGGGAAGGGATGGCTCGCCTTGAAAAGTAGTGGCGGCTGACAGCCACCGCCATAAGGCCTTTAAAACTATCCGTCTTCACCAGACGGAATGACAGCATTTCAAAGGCAAGTAACTCAGAAATGCTGGCATTCAGGGCTAGGGATCGCGTTTGGGTAGGGGGGTACTTCCTCTTCCTCTCCAGCGTTTGGGAGATGGAGAGCTGAACACTTCCGTGGGACATTGTGGAGATGTTTGGTGACCCAGGTGTTGGTGTTGCTGGCAGATCCTCTGTTTGTGGGGTGCCAGGTAGCACTGTCACTCCAGAGGTGGATGAAGAGGCCACGACTACAGCAGAAGAGGAAGCAGGAGGAGCCAGAGACCTTTCTTGGTTTCTGAGGTGTCTCCTCCACTGGAGCTCGTGCTTTGCACTTAAATGCCTGGTCATGCAGGTTGTGCTCAGTTCAGGCTCTGATTGCACAGCGTGCAAACCACTCGTGTCTTGTCGTCAGCACATTGTCTGAAGAACTGCCACGCCAGGGAACTCCTTTGAGCTGGCTTTGGTGTGCTCAGTCCCTTGCTGCGGTGGGCAGTAGGAGGCATACTGTCTAGAGGCCGGGCACTCATATTTTGCACCCTGCTCCCTCTTCTGCTGTGCTGGTGGCTCTGTGTGACCACCGCCTCTTCCTCCGAACTACATCGGTCACTCGCATGACCTTGATTCCATGTGGGGTCAAGGACCTCATCGTCCTCCACATCATCTTCCACCCAGTCTTCACCCCTGACTTCCTTGTTGTTCTGCACACTTTCGAAAGCCCCAGCAGTTGGAACCTGTGTTTCGTCATCATCCGAGACGTGCTGCGATGGTCCTCCCATGTACTCATCTTGAAAAATAAGTGGTTGGGCATCGGTGCACTCAATCTCTTCCACTTCTGGGGAAGGGCTAGGTGGATGGCCCTGGGAAACCCTGCTAACAGAGTCATGAAAAAGCAGAAGAAACTGCTGCATGACTTGGGGCTCAGAGTGCTTGACTGATTTACAAGGGGGTGAGGTGAAAGACTGATGGACATCGGCTGCAGGTGCCAACTATGGTCTTTCAGCAGGAGACTGGGTGGGAGACAATGTGAAGGAACTGGATCCACTGTCAGAAACCCAATCTACTATCGCCTGTACTTGTTCAGGCCTCACCATTCGTAGAGCAGCATTAGTCCCGACCAAATACCGCTGCAGGTTTTGTCGCCTACTCACACCTGAGGAAGGGGTTTCACTTGTGCGTGTAGCTGGCACAAATCAACAACGTCCTTTCCTGCAACAGGAGCTCCACCAGCAGCACCATGATCTGGGCCACGTCCCTTATTTGACGCGCTCCTCATATTTTTTTAATTTAGGATCTTGCCCTAAATGGGTGTTTAATTAATAGTAGAAAAGAACAACAGTATGTAAAGGGTGTATCTCACATAGCCTGAACCAGACTAGGCCTCAATTAAAGATTTCTTTGCACAAAATGGCTGTATTTCAAATGGCTCTATTTCAAATGGCTCTATTTCAAATGGCTGAATCAAACCCCTGTATATATAGGGGGAATCTCACACGCCCTGAATCAGTGTAGGCCTAAATTAAAGATTTCTTTGCACAAAATGGCTGTATTTCAAATGGCTGTATTTCAAATGCCTGATTCAAACCCCTGTATGTAGGTGGGCATCTCACACGGTCTGAACCAGTGTAGGCCTGAAGTAAATATATCTTTGCACAAAATGGCTGTATTTCAAATGGCTGTATTTCAAATCCCTGAATCAAACCCCTGTATGTAGAGGGAGTATCTCACACGGTCTGAACCAGTGTAGGCCTGAAGTAAATATATCTTTGCACAAAATGGCTGTTTTTTTAATGGCTGTATTTCAAATGCCTGATTCAAACCCCTGTATGTAGGGGGGTATCTCACACAGTCTGAACCACTGTAGGCCTGAAGTAAATATTTCTTTGCCCCAAATGGCTGTATTTTAAATGGCTGTATTTCAAATGCCTGATTCAAACCCCTATATGTAGGGGGGTAGCTCACACAGTCTGAACCAGGGTACGCCTGAAGTAAATATATCTTTGCACAAAATGGCTGTATTTCAAATGGCTGTATTTCAAATGCCTGATTCAAACCCCTGTATGTAGAGGGAGTATCTCACACGGTCTGAACTATTGTAGGCCTGAAGTAAATATATCTTTGCACAAAATGGCTGTATTTCAAATGGCTATATTTAGAATCCCTGATTCAATCCCCTGTATGTAGAGGGTGTATCTCACAGGGCCTGAACCAGTGTAGGCCTGAATTCAATATTGGTGCACTAAATGGCGGTATTTTAAATCTCTGAATGTAACCGAAATGTATTAAGGGTGTATCTCACAATGACATCTGCATCAAAGGCTGCCAACTAAATTTTTTGTGCCCAAACGAGTGTTTGTTTAACAACTGAATTTGACAGCAGTATATAAGCCTGTAATTTCACACGTGCTGATGCTGCAAGGCCTGAAAATAGTGTTTTTTGTCAAAAAAGTGTGTTTTTCAAACCCCAGAAAATGATGGGTGTATTTCTACCTTAAATTGCACACTGACTAATACAGATGTTGTAGATTGGCAAAAAGTTTTTTTTTTGGTAACAGAATATGAGAGCTGTATATATTAAACTTGAATTTAAAGGGCTTCTGTCAGCCCACTAAACCGTTTTTTTGTTTTTTGTTTAATAATAATCCCTACACTGTGATCTCTGCATACATAAGTAAAATAATCATTTCCGTTCAGTAGAATTTGATAAAACGCTATTTTTATAATATGTAAATTACCTTGCTACCAGCAAGTAGGGCGGCTACTTGCTGGTAGCAGCCGCATCCTCCGATCCTAATGACGGCCCCTCCGCAATGTGATTGACAGGGCCAGGGAACGGAATCGTTCTCTACTGGCCCTGCCTGTTTTCATTCAATATCTGGTGCCTGCGCCGCGGTCGTACCTATCTTCAATCTGCGCAGGCGCACTGAGAGGCGGCCACTCACTCGGCCACTCCATCCTCAATGCGCCTGTGCCGATGACGTCACATCTACACCCGGCGCAGGCGCATTGAGGAGCGAGCGGCCGAGTGAGTGGCCGCCTCTCAGTGCGCCTGCGCAGATTGAAGATAGGTATGGCTGCGGCGCAGGCGCCAGATATTGAATGAAAACAGGCAGGGCCAGTAGAGAACGATTCCGTTCCCTGGCCCTGTCAATCACAATGCGGAGGGGGCGTCATTAGGATCAGAGGATGCGGCTGCTACCAGCAAGTAGCCGCCCTACTTGCTGGTAGCAAGGTAATTTACATATTATAAAAATAGCGTTTTATCAAATTCTACTGAACGAAAATTATTATTTTACTTATGTATGCAGAGATCACAGTGTAGGGATTATTATTAAACAAAAAAAACAAAACGGTTTAGTGGGCTGACAGAAGCCCTTTAACACTTGCAGATCTGGAAAATACAGTTTTTTGAAAAAAAAAGTGTGTTGTTCAAACCCCAGAAAATGATGGGTGTATTTCTAGCTTAAATTGCACACTGACTAATCCAGATGTTGTAGTTTGCAAAAAAAAATTGTGATTTGCAATGTCCCAAAAGCTCAGATGCAGTGCTGGTGCACTGAGCTTGCTTAAAATGGCCGCCGCCCACCTAACTAGTTAGTTTTTTTTTGTCAATGAGCTCAGGGCAGGGTAAAACGATTGTGCCCTGCACCCACACAACTATTCCTCTGTAGATCGCTGAGTTAGATTCTCTCCTATTCTCTCCCTGAAATCACAAGTCCAGCAGCAACCTCTCCCTACACTTGTAACAGCAAAGTGACGTGCAGCGCTACGGGACTCAAGCTTATATAGAGCCTGGGTCGCATGCTGCTCTGGCCAATCACAGCAATGTCATTAGTAGGCATGGCTGTGATGGCCTCTTGGGGCAAGTAGTATGACGCATGTTGATTGGCTGCTGTGCAGCCTTTCAAAAAGCGCCAAGAAAGTGCTGAACACCGAACCCGAACCCGAACTTTTACGGAAATGTTCGGGTCCGGGGTCCAAAAATCCTAAAGTTCGGTACGAACCCGAACTTTATAGTTCGGGTTCGCTCAACCCTAGTTACAAACAATTCAGTGTTATAAAATACATTATTATATGGTAGAAGTGGTGTTATGTACCTAAAATATATGTTTTGTTTGCCATATAACTAATTGCAGTCATCTACAACATTTATCTATTTGTGGGACTTATTTTATCAAATACCTAATATAAAAGTTACGTTTTAAGTAGGTTAATTTTCCAGTGCAATACAGTTAATACATACCTACACAAAATGCATTAATACTACTGTGAATTTGCAATTCCTCCTAATGCTCAAGAATTGACTCCTGGGTATATTATCCAACCATAGGGGTAAATGACAGCTGCCCCTTGAAATATAACTATTGGAGTCTGTTGTTTTTGTGCATATTATTTCCCCCCCCCCCCCCCCATTGTATAAATAGTAAGATCTAAAAAAATGATTTCTTTTGAGCTGTAAATAGGAGTAAAATTCTAATAAAACTCATTTTTATTAATTTCAATAAAAAATTATTTTAGACCAAACTCTCCCCTTTCCCAAATAAAAATAACATCATCTATAAAGCACCGCCAGAGGACGAGGCCCGCCCGTAGCTCGTTGTTCGGGTGTATGGCTTCTTGTTCCCACCGACCAACGTATAAATTTGCGAACCCCGGTGCTAACCTCATTGCGGTCCCCCACGTCTGAAGAAAATTATTCTTATATTTAAAAAAGTTTTTTTGTAAAATAAATGAAATGCAATCCCCAATAAATTCTTTTTTCAATAACCGCATACATTGATTTTATGTCCAATGTTCCCATTATATAGCCTTCTTTCCACTTTTTCCCAAATTTGGAGTATATGCTTTGTGTCTTTAAGATAGGTGGGCAAGGACTGTGCACAGGGCTGTAGATATGAATCTACATATTTTGTTAAGGCGCTAGTTAGACACTCCACCCCTGACACTATGGGTCTACCAGGGGGCTTATTCACATCTTTATGTATTTTGGGATTTTAATAAAAAATGGCCATTTTAGGATGTTTAATATCTATATACAAACTTTCCTGCTTGTACAGGATGCCTTCATTCCTTGCTTTTTGGACCAACTCTTTTAGTTCTTTCTTGAAGGTTTCTGTAGGGTCTTTTTTCAATAGTTTGTATGTTTTACTATCACTCAATATGTTTAGCGCCTATCTGTCCTAGTCATCTTTATTCAATATTACGATCCCTCCACCTTTATCCGGTGAACAGATAATATTTGATTATTTTCTTGCATTTTAATTATAGCTTCCTTTTCAGTTTTAGTGATCTTACTCATATATTTTGATCTTTTTGATGTTTTTATTTTTCTAATGTCCCTCGTTACCAGGTTCATAAAGGTATTGAGTGCCATGAAATATTCATTTGTTGGATCAAATCGGGACTTAGGTTTAAGATCAGTATGTATAAATGGGTCACTATTGATTACTATTTCCTCTCTAAATACCTTATTTACACTCTTTTTCATATGATATTTCTTCAATGCTATCCGTCTCCTAAATTTTCGAACCCCTATAAAAGCCTCGAATTTATTAAAATAGGTTGTTGGGACAAATTTCAGGCCTTTCTTTAAAATTTCTTGTTCTCCCTTACTTAACATATAATTAATCAAATAATACATTTTTTTCCCCAAGATTCTGATTTCTTGTTACATCTCTTGCTCCCTCTTTCTCTGTATACTTCATTATTTTTTTAGTTTCCTTTTCTGTGGGGCTTGAAAAAATCCTGTTTTACAGTTTTCTTTACACTAACTTTATTTTTTACCGCATCTCTTTTCTCTTTAGGTCTAACCACTCTCTCTGCAGTATCCCCTATTATATTAATGCTGTTTTCATTCCCATTTTCCTCATGTCCTCCCCTTCTACCTAAGCTTTCTCTCTATTTTTATACAAGTGATTTGTTAAGTATTGGGAAAGAGCATTTGTCTTGAGACATCTACTATTGTGTTATGCTAAAATCTATGTCATACAGTAAGTTTGTACATACAACTCTCACCAATTTTGAAAAGACACAAAAGTTTATATGGTTTCAAATGTTAATTAGTTTCATGATAGATTTTTTATTCCAACTTTCTTAGAAAGTCACAACATCTCTCCTGTAGGGGGTAAAATAGGAAATATGGAGAGCAGTAACATTTCTAGACAGCTTAAAGATAATTTACCAAACATTGTATAACCTTAAATAAATTTGCTGCTCCAAAGTCAAAGCAAAACTGATCGTAGCCTATTTGTATTTTTCATGAAGGGGTTCAAATACTTTATAAAATATATCGTACAATAAAGATCCCAACAAAAATTTATAAAGTTTTACTTTTATAGTTTTGTCTAAAAAAAAATAGATTCCCAATAAGAAAAATCTCTATACTAAAGGTTATCACTATACATAATAGTCATAGCTAGGTCTAACATACTTGTACCTTCCTGTGGTTCTAGATTTGGTTTAAGACAATATATTTTGTGATTGGTTGATATAATATGAAGATAAGGTGATTGTGTTTTAGAGTTCTTTTTCTGCAAGTGGCATGCTTCCGACTGCTGACTCATTCACAATTCAATTTATTTTCCTTGTAGAGCTGCTTCTAATAGGTTTTGGTTGTGTTTACTGATTTAATGGTAACCATTCCCTATGGAGTACTTTTAAAATAGGGATTGTTGTACAGAAGTCTGCTGCTGAGTGATTCAGAGGTTTCCACTGGGGGAACCACCATGAGATCAGTCAGTCCCTTTGAAAACATTGAGTCACTGAAGATAGCACATGTAATATTCAAGTTGTTTGTTACACAAGTTGTTTGTTGCTAATTAATACTGTTAAGCACAATGGCTTACATAGAAACAGCACTTCTACTCTTAGTAGGAAATGGCTAACCATACTGTAGGCTGGAATTTAAGTAATAGATATATTTTTAGAAATATATTTGAAAATAAAACAAATATAGAATATGGACATTTTGCTTGACCATTGTAGGCTAAGTAACCTCAAGGGTACCCAAATTATTTCATGTAGACCCAACTTTTTTAGTATAGTTACTGTACCTAGGCCACAATAATGTGTAAAAAAAAATGCACAAATCAGCCCAAATTGGCAAACAAATTCTACATAGAAACTTAACAAATGTATTCAGTGTTTAAAATATAATGTGTCATCATAAAAGTACCCATTGTTTAAATCAGGTTTCATGTTAAACATTTTTAGATTATTTTTTTGGAGATTTTTTTTTTTTACTTTTCCATGCCACCATTTCTATTATAAAATAAATTTAAAAATGGTAAAATAATGTATTTTATGTCAATATGCCTAAAGTAGGTCAAGACTTCCTGTTCTTTGAGAGCAGCCACATTGGTTATAGACACAATAGACTGGAGCTGACCTCGCTTACTGTTACATGTCTGTTCACTGTTCACCACTGTGGGCTGGTTGCTGAATGTTGTGGTTGCATCTCTAGGACCAGGTGTGCCACTGTACATCTGCCTCTGTTCTATGCATACTTGCCTTGGATATTTGTGGGTTTCAACTGTACCCCAGGGACTTGTATCTCTTCCTTGTCTGTGTCTGTATGGAGGAGTACTGTTACAATGTATTTTCACTGTGCTCCATTGTATTCCATATGGGCTGGTTCCCTTACATTGTATATGTGCATCTAGGGCCATGTCTTGATATGGCAGTACACAGTCTCAGTCTTTGTTGTTTGTGTACTGGCCACAGATTGCTTGTGGGGGTAAATTGCTCTATTGTGATGTGCGCCTCTCCAATTTAATTCCATAGGGGTTAATGCCCCCAATCTGCACTTGTTATCTATATACTCATTTAGCTCCTCTATTTAGTTCCTGAATTCTGTTTGTGGCTAGCCTGGCTGTGCAACAATATTTGCTTCTAAAGTCCAAAACCTGTTCCTGAAGCCTGATCCTTGTGTCTGCCTGTTCATGCCAAGATTGTCTGGGTTCCAGAAGTCATTGCTGTGTCTGCTTGTTATTTTTGGTATATTTGGGTTCCAGAAGTTACTGTGCACTGGTCCCTGTAGTTGTTACTGTTTGGACTGGACTTCTGTATGTCTGGGTTCCAGAAGTCTTGATCCAAGTGTGAACAAGTTCCAAGTCCATATCTCTGTTTGTCCTGCGTTGTAGGTTAGCAACCTTCAATCAGTATTCCAACCTTGCAGTGTTTTCCAGTGTGAGATACAGTAGTTCCACAAAATCCGTAACATTGAATTCTATGGGAAAGTGTTCTAGTCATGCTCTGTGACCTGTGCAGAGGTAAGGGAGGAATAGATAAGCTTTGGTATTACATGTTGTGAATGGTGGATCCTGTGTTATCTATACAGAAAATATATCTGTATGCCGGTGGTGATAATACAATAGCTAATGAAAAGTTATCTGTATTTAACACTCTAAAGGTGGATTTAGATGGGATGATTCTGCAGCTGATTGTCGGGAAGGAATCTGTCAAGAACCAGCGGGTGTGAACCCACTGTGCCACGTGTCCCACTTCCTCTAAGGGCATTATCTAAGTGTACCCCTTGATCCTTCACAGTACCCCTGATGGCAGAGGTAGACTTTCCCAATGGGGAACACTAGGTCGCTACCTCTTTAGGAGGGTAGTCACACCAGGCAGCTGGTCCAGGCGGACCAGGAGGTACCTGAGTAGGTACCAGAAGTACAATGGTAGTCAGGCAGGTGGGGTTGTTACCAGGAGCAACAGTGCAGGACCGAAGGATGAGGCAGAGGCGTAGTCAGACAGGCAAAAGGTCAGGGCAGGTGGCACAGGAACAGGTCAGGAATTTCGGATCGGCAACAGGAGAGTCAAGGCAAGCAGGCAGGGATCAGACGAGTAGCAGAATCAAGGAACAAGATATAAGTCAGGAGCGCATGTGAGTATCAGGATCTAAGCGAATACAAGGACCTTGACACTGAGGCATCTGGGAAGGGGGTTGAGCCACTTAAGTACCTGCAGGAGAGCCTGGGTTAGTCAGCAAGGTAACATACAGCCCAGGGAGTCATGCGCGCCGCCTCAAGGCACTGTAACAAGAAACCAGCAGCAAGCATGCTGTGGGCAGGGCTGAGTGGAATCTGTGGAGTGTAATACTCAGCACCACAGTACATACAGCCCCAGAGCCCAGGACTGCAGCGATGGATGGAAGGATCACCACTGTGAACGGTGCCCAGGATCACAGCGGTAAGTGGGGGAACAGCGGCGTACAGCCACCACTGTTACAGTATCCCCCTTACAGCCCTTCTTCTTGAGTCCACGACGGGACAAAAACCTTTTTTATCAAGTCCGGTGCATTAATATTCTCCTCTGGCTCCCAACACCTCTCCTCAGTACCAAAGCCCTTCCAGTCCACCACATAGTAGGTCTTCTTGCCACGCTTCATTGACCATCAGATATCGGAGTAGGAGTAGATGGAGCTGTCGACAAGAGGTTAAAGACTACAGGTTTAAGCAAGAACACGTGGAAGGCAATGGGGATATGTAGAGAGAGAGGTAGCCGTAACTTATAAGTCACTTCATTGATCCTCCTC
This sequence comes from Bufo bufo, assembly GCF_905171765.1. Classification (NCBI taxonomy): domain Eukaryota; kingdom Metazoa; phylum Chordata; class Amphibia; order Anura; family Bufonidae; genus Bufo; species Bufo bufo. The sequence continues at coordinate 377,646,899 of NC_053390.1, forward strand.
GAAACTACGAAGGGTCCAAGGAACCTAGGGGCAACTTGAAACTAGGAACCCTTAAAAGGATGTTTTTGTAGGATAGCCATACCTTGTCTCCAGACGAGAGCGGTTTTCTTCTTTTCTTGTCTGCATCCATTTTCAAGCGGGACACTACTTTACTGATGCTGACCTTGGTATCATGCCAAATCTTCAAAAAATCCCTAAAAGAAGAATCCGCCGCTGGTACCCCAGAAGATATAGGGACAGGGAGAGGCATATGAGGATGTTGTCCAAAAACAACAAAGAATGGAGAGGATCCAGTAGACTCACTAGTGTGGTTATTATAGGAGAACTCTGCCCAAGGTAGCAATTGTACTTAGTTGTCATGTTGAGCTGAAACCAAATGCCAGAGATAGTTCTCCAATGCCAGTTTAGCAAGTTCCGCAGCCGAGGGCAATCCAGTCAAAGGAACGAAGTGCGCCATCTTGGAGAAGCAGTCCACGACCACCCAAATAGCTGTACATCCAGCAGAAAAGGGCAATCCGAAAATTCTAATTGAGCACATCACTCTGTCAAATCTGGCTGGTGTGGGTGCTCGTCAGGGGTTTGTTCCTGGCTCCACCTCCTGGAACTCAATTTGTGTCAACCAATTTCAGACAGCAATCCAATTTTTGTAATGCTCAATTGGTTTTTATTGGACGGACATGGTGGTACACAAAGCAACATTTTGGGCACATAGGATGCCCTTCGTCAGGCAGAAACGTGTCCACTGGACTGAGGGAAGAGCTGGCAGCAGAAGAGGGCAGATCTGTAATAAAGTCCATGGCAATGTGTTGCCATGGAGTATCAGGAACAGGTAGAGGTAACAACATCCCAGGTAGTTTTGAGCACAGACTGTGCAGGCAGAGACATAATCACGCACATCCTTGGACAATGTGGGCCAACAGTAGTGGTGAGACACAAGTTCTGTGGTTTTGCGGATCCCTGGGTGACCGGCCAGTTTGGAGTTGTGCCCCCAAGCTAAAATACGTCTCTTCTTGGCAGATGGCACAAATGTCTTTCTGGGAGGGATATCTTTTATCAAGACAGGAGCCACTGTGATCAATCAGGCAGGATCTACAATGTACTGAGGCTCCTCCTGCTGGTCGGAGAAGTCAAATGACCTAGACAGCTTGTCCCCTCTTGATTTTCTTCTCAGCCAAGCAAAAGTGCAGCTCAAAATCAAAACAGAAGAAGAAGAGAGCCCACCTGGCTTGACGAGGGTTTAGACGCTGGGCGGTCTGCAAATATGTGAGGTTCTTGTGCTCGGTGAAGATTATCACTAGATGTTGGGTCCCCTCTAATAGATAATGCCACTTCTCCAAGGCAAGTTTTATGGCCAGAAGTTCTCTGTCTTCTATACAGTTATTTCAGCAGGTGAGAAGAGCTTGGAGGAAAACCCACATGTAAACATCTTGCCCTTGGAACCTTTCTGTAGTAAAACAGCACCGTCTCCTATGGAGAAGGCGTCCAATTCATAAATGAATTGGCAGGAGACATTGGGATGTCGCAGAACAGGTGCAGAAGCAAAGGACCTCTTTAATTGGACGAAGACGGCCTCTGCCTCATGAGTCCAGTCTTTGGCATTCACCTCTTTCTTAGTAAGATGGAGATCAGAGAGGGATAAAAAATTTGGGTTGAACTGACAATAGAAATTAGCGAATCCAAGGAAGTGCTGTATAGCACGAAGACCCTGTGGCAGGGGCCAGTCCATTACTGTGTTCAATATTTCAGAATCCATCTGCAACCCGGCATCCGAGATGATGAATCCAATAAACAGTACGTTAGATTTTTCACAGATGCATTTCTCGAGTTTGGCATAAAGTCGATTCTCTCTCAACCGCCGTAAAACCAAACGTACATGCTTCCGGTGAGTGGTCAGATCTAGAGAGTAGATCGGTATATCGTCCAGGTAAACTATCACGCAGACATAGAGCAGATCCCAGAAGATATTGTTTGCTAATTCCAGGAATACCAGGGGAGTATTGCACAGGCCAAAAGGCATGAGGAGATACTCGTAGTGTCCATCACGAGTGTTGAAAGCAGTCTTCCATTCATCGCCCTTTCGGATGCGGATAAGGTTGTATGCGCCGCGCAGGTCAAGTTTAGTGAAGACCTTAGTCCCCTGGATCCCTTCAAAGAGTTCAAAAATTATTTATTCTTGACTGTGACCTTATTCAGACCTTGATAGTCGATACAAGGCTGTAAGGATCCATATTTTTTCTGCACAAAGAGCAACCCATCACCGGATGGAGAAGTAGATTTCAGATAAACCCCCTTTCGAGATTTTCCTTGATGGGGAGACCAAGGATAACTGAATTCACGCAGTTACAGAAGCTTTCCTTCCAAACAGTCAGATGTTCATTTAGTGAAGGAGATCGCTGCATTTATGCATTTAAACGCAATAGTGATCCCCTATCCTCATAAAGATTCATGTTTTTTGAGCAGCAGATTGCTGTAGATTGCTGCCCAGAAACTATAATCATTAGTGCCTGCATGAACGACAGGATCATTCAATGAGCTAGCGTTTCACTCTTTCATCAGGTATCAGCAGCACATTTACATGGGCAGATTGTCTGGAATGTTCCCGGTAATCTGGCCGATTATTGCCTTCTGTAAATGCAGCTTAAGGGCTCGTTCACACGGATCCGCAATACATGGGCACTGTTCACGGATGCGGACCCATTCGTTTCAATGGGTCCGCAAATCCGGAGATGTGGAACGGAACACTACGGAAGCATAGAACTTGCTCTATATTTTTGAGGAACTGAAGGATCGCGGTCCCATTCAAGTCAATGGGTCTGCAATCCCCATGCGCCTGCCCAATGGACAGTGCCCGTGGATTGCATACCACAATTTGTGGTCCACAACACGGGCACGGGTTTCACACGTTCGTGTGATCGAGCCCTAACTCTAGACTAACTAGATTGAGCTAGGGGAGGCTATAGGATCCACACCCAACTTCTTGCAAGGGCTGAGTCAGGGTAGTTAACCCTGAAATTTGTACGTGAAGCAATGGTAAACAGTAACACATCTATTATTTACTCTGTAAAGAAATCTAATGGCTATGAAAAGCAAAGAATTATGTTTCTAAAAAAAATGGATACTCCTTTTTTGATTTATACAGGTGAATTAAGATTTTCTTATGTCACTCTTTGCTAAAAATGTTTAAGGAACCTGAAACCGTTATTGCCCCTTCCAGATATGATATTTATTAATGATTTCATAACATTTGCATAAAAGGATAACATGTTAGATATAGAGCCATCACACTTACCTGTTGAGAGGCTAAAGATATATTCAGGCTGTAAAGGCATCAAACTCGCTTTCCGAATCTGCCTCTAAAATCAGTGCATTTTCCTTATTGATTTTGGATGTGGATCTCAAAATAAATAGAATTTTTTTATTATTATATTTTAGGTGTTTATTTTAGCCTAGCCCACAGGACTATGAAAACTCCACCAATCCCCCTTCAAGTCACACTTATTTTGCGGAGATTTGTTAATAGTAGACTTTGGTATATAGAGGCTCACCTCTCTTATCACTGTGGCAATGGTGCTCTGCTATGAGTGGTTCACCAAATCCATTCGTAATGTACTAGTATAAATTGATTAGCAGGCACTCACCATCTGCATTTCATACACGTAACAAATTTATTTTTAATGGTAGTAGTAGTAATAAAATCTGTCGTACATTGGTAAAAACAAATGATAAGAACAAATTGTAAAACCATACAACATCAAATAAAAACTTGCAATAAATATATAGCTTGTGTCATAAAATAAATGATATATTAAAATGGATAACAGTGAAGTCCATGCGGTGACACTAATTGAGAGTCCAGTATTGATAGTATGCACATAGACGGTATAAAAGGTGCATTAATGGTCACACATAGATTTGGTGATACAGTATTCAAATCTTGTTCCAAGCAATGGTATATATAGCCATCCGGGTATATTGTGATTTATTTGACAATATCCTATGAATCAGTCCACTGTTGTGATGGTTTCTTTATGTGTTTTTGTAGTTAATAGACACTGTGTTATCAGATGGAGCACCTGAACAGAGCAACTAATTAATGCAGATGACCGATTTTAGGTCGATGTTACATACAGACAAATAGTATAACTCTATATCGATAGTTGGTATCACTCTAATTATTAATGCAAATTTGTGAGATGTTTGATTGTCTCTACTCACAAGAGACTGGCTTTCGCTTACTGCAGGGGCGTCCCACCTGTATTACAGCTACTCACCCGAGCCAGGAGATTTTTCTCCATTGTATACTGTTATTGCGCCTAAAATCGGCATCCCACGTGGCATGCTGTGTAGTCATGTGACTTATCTTCGATTATATGGCAGAGGCAGCAAAGTTCTTCTGTTTGCCTTTCTTTTATTATCTCGATTTTTTTAGAATGCGCTTTTTAATCCTTCAGGTTAAGTGTTCGGTAGTTTGGATTCTTATCCACGCCAGACGCATTTCAAGGTGACCTCACCTCTTCATCAGTGGCTTAAATGAAATCCAAATTACTTCCTTTTTATATATTATCGGTGGTTCCATTGAAAACCTGTTTTTTCAGAGCATTGGAAACTCTGGTAAGGATTTTTGGATATCTCTTATCTTCGTAATAAAAACAATATATAGATACATAATGTAGGTTATAAATACAACATATAAATAGTTTCTTCCGAACATACAGTACAGACCAAAAGTTTGGACACACCTTCTCATTCAAAGAGTTTTCTTTATTTTCATGACTATGAAGGCATCAAAACTATGAAATGGTCTTCCAACAGTCGTGAAGGAGTTCCCAGAGATGCTTAGCACTTGTTTTGCCTTCACTCTGCGGTCCAGCTCACCCCAAACCATCTTGATTGGGTTCAGGTCCGGTGACTGTGGAGGCCAGGTCATCTGGCGCAGCACCCCATCACTCTCCTTCATGGTCAAATAGCCCTTACTTTCAAAGTTTTCCCAATTTTTCGGCTGACTGACTGACCATCATTTCTTAAAGTAATGATGGCCACTCGTTTTTCTTTACTTAGCTGCTTTTTTCTTGCCGTAATACAAATTCTAACAGTCTATTCAGTAGGACTATCAGCTGTGTATCCACCTGACTTCTCCTCAACGCCACTGATGGTCCCAACCCCATTTATAAGGCAAGAAATCCCACTTATTAAACCTGACAGGGCACACCTGTGAAGTGAAAACCATTTCAGGGGACTACCTCTTGAAGCTCATCAAGAGAATGCCAAGAGTGTGCAAAGCAGTAATCAAAGCAAAAGGTGGCTACTTTGAAGAACCTAGAATATGACATATTTTCAGTTGTTTCACACTTGTTTGTTATGTAAATAATTCCACATGTGTTAATTCATAGTTTTGATGCCTTCAGCATGAATCTACAATTTTCATAGTCATGAAAATAAAGAAAACTCTTTGAATGAGAAGGTGTGTCCAAACTTTTGGTCTGTACTGTAGTTTAAAATGACATTACAAGATGTATATTCAGTAAATAAGTAGAAAAAATACGAAAAACGCATATGCGTCTTTGTTACGTTTTTTCGTTGGTCTTTTTTGGTATTTAATGTTATTGGTGTTGCATTGAACATATTCTATGTCCTCCATCAGGTTATATATATGTATTTTTTGAAAAATATGTACATGTAGATGGATAGACTTTATATATTATATATACATACAAATCATAATGAGGTGGCTATTATGGGGGACTTCAACTACCCAGATATAGACTGGGAAACTGAAACTTTTATATCTCATAAAGGAAACAGGTTCTTGGCAATAAATAAAGACAATTACCTCTCCCAACTGGTTCAGGACCCGACTAGAGGGACGGCCATGCTGGGCTTAGTTTTAACCAATAGGCCTGACAGAACAAAAGACGTGCAGGTTGGGGGACACCTAGGAAATAGTGACCATAAAGTAATAACCTTTCAATTATCATTCAGAAGAGAGTTTCTACAGGGAGGAACAAAAATACCAAACTTCAAAAAAGCTAAATTTAGCCAACTAAGAGAGGCCATAGGCCTAACTAACTGGGACAAAGTCCTCAAAAATAAAAAATACAGCCACAAAATGGGATATTTTTAAAAGCATCCTAAAATCTCATTGTGAGAGGTACATACCGTATGGGAATAAAAGGTTAAGGACCAAAAAGAAACCAATGTGGATAAATAGAACTGTAAAGAAAGCAATAAATGACAAAAATAAAGCATATAAATCACTAAAACAGGAGGGTAGCACGGAAGCACTGAAAAATTATAAAGAAAAAATAGAACATGTAAAAACGAATAAAAGCGGCCAAACTAGAGACGGAGAGATTAATTGCCAAAGAGAGTAAAACTAACCCTAAAATGTTCTTCAATTATATAAATGTTAAAAAGTATAAATCTGAAGGTGTCGGTCCTTTAAAGAGTAATGAGGGGGGAGTCCCAGAGAGCCACGAGGAGAAAGCAAAGCTGTTAAATATTTTTTTCTCCAATGTATTCACTGAGGAAAATAAACTGTTAGATGACATGCAGAATGTAAAAAAAATTCCCCATTAAAAGTGTCCTGTCTGACCCAGGAAGAAGTACAACAGCGACTTAAAAAGATTAAAATAGACAAATCGCCAGGACCCGATGGCATACACCCCCGTATCCTAAGGGAATTAAGTAATGCCAGACCCTTATTTCTGATATTTACGGACTTTATACTGATAGGGAATGTCCCACAGGATTGGCACATGGCAAATGTGGTGCCAATATTCAAAAAGGGTCAAAAACAGAGCCTGGAAACTATAGGCAGGTAAGTTTAACATCTGTTGTGGGTAAACTGTTTGAAGGTTTTCTGAGAGATGCTATCCTAGAGCTATGTACTATGTTACTATCTCAACGGAAATAGGCAAATAACGCCATATCAGCACGGCTTCGTGAGGGATCGGTCATGCCAAACTAATTTAATCAGTTTCTATGAGGCGGTAAGTTCTAGACTTGACAGCGGCGATTCAATGGATGTCGTATATCTGGACTTCTACAAAGCATTTGACACTGTACCACATAAAAGGTTAGTATATAAAATGAGAATGCTCGGACTGGGAGAAAACGTCTGTATGTGGGTAAGTAACTGGCTCAATGATAGAAAACAGAGGGTGGTTATTAGTGGTACACACTCAGATTGGGTCACTGTCACTAGTGGGGTACCTCAGGGGTCTGTATTGGGCCTTATTCTCTTCAATACATTTATTAATGATCTTGTAAAAAGCTTGCATAGTAAAGTATCAATTTTCGCAGATGACACTAAACTGTGTAAAGTAATTAACACTGAAGAGGACAGTATACTACTACAGAGGAATCTGGATAGATTGGAGGCTTAGGCAGATAAGTGGCAGATGAGGTTTAACACTGACAAATGTAAAATTATGCACATGGGAAGGAATAATGCAAGTCACCCGTTCATACTAAATGGTAAAACACTCTGTAACACTAACATGGAAAAGGATCTAGGAATTTTAATAAACAGCAAACTAAGCTGCAAAAACCAGTGTCAGGCAGCTGCTGCCAAGGCCAATAAGATAATGGGTTGCATCAGAAGGGGCATAGATGCCCCTGATAAGAACATAGTCCTACCACTTTACAAATCACTAGTCAGACCACACATGAAGTACTGTGTACAGTTCTGGGCTCCTGTAAACAAGGCAGACATAGCAGAGCTGGAGACGGTCCAGAAGAGGGCAACTAAAGTAATAACTGGAATGGGGCAACTACAGTACCCTGAAAGATTATCAACATTAGGGTTATTCACTTTAGAAAAAAGACGACTGAGGGGAGATCTAATTAATATGTATAAATATATCAGGGGTCAGTACAGAGATCTCTCCCATCATCTATTTATCCCCAGGACTGTGACTGTGACGAGGGGACATCCTCTGCGTCTGGAGGAAAGAAGGTTTGTACACAAACATAGAAAAGGATTCTTAAGGTAAGAGCAGTGAGACTATGGAACTCTTTGCCTGAGGAGGTTGTGATGGTGAGTACAATAAAGGAATTCAAGAGGGGCCTGGATGTATTTCTGGAGCGTAATAATATTACAGGCTATAGCTACTAGAGAGGGGTCGTTGATTCGGGGAGTTAATCTGATTGCCTGATTGGAGTTGGGAAGGAATTTTTTATTCCCCTAAAGTGGGGAAAATTGGCTTCTACCTCACAGTTTTTTTTTTTGCCTTCCTCTGGATCAACTTGCAGGATAACAGGCCGAACTGGGTGGACAAATGTCTTTTTTCGGCCATATGTACTATGCTACTATGTAACCTAATATAAGTTTTTGTAGGTTGTTTCTGGATTTTCTCTATTGTCTATAATTATTATGGACTTCTTCTTTGAACTGTTCTTTGTTTTTTCCTTGACATAGTATTTTCTCTTTATATAACTATTAGAATGGTAACTATGCGATTTATTTAATAGGTCCTTTTTTTATATAATGTTTCATTACTATAGGCAATGATAGAACTTCAATAATATAAAATGGTAAGATACCTTGATATAATTTATAGTATTGATAGGTATATTTTAAACTGTATAAAAATAAGTAAAAATGAATAAAAATGGAAAACTTGAAAAACCGCATATGACTTTTTATTGCGGTTTACATGCTTTTTTCACTTTCTACATTTCTCTTATAGTTGGAATGTAAAAAGTGAAAAACGCATGTAAACCGCAATGAAAACGCATATGCGATTTTTAAAGTTTTTTATTTTTATTCATTTTTACTCATTTTTATACAGTTTACAATATATTTATCAATACTATTAATTATATCAAGTAATCTTACCATTTTATATTATTAAAGTTTTATCATTGTCTATAGTAATGAAACATTATATGAAAAAAGGACCTATTAAATAAATAACATAGAGTTACCATTCTAATAGTTATATAGAGAGAAAATACTATGTCAAGGAAAATCCAAAGAACAGTTCAAAGAAGAAGTCCATAATAAATATAGACAATAGCAAAAATCCAGAAACAACCTACAAAAACGTTTTTTAGGTTACATGTATGTATATATAAAGTCTATCCATCTACATGTACATATTTTTCAGAAAAACATATATATAACCTGATTGAGCACATAAAATATGTTCAATGCAACACCAATAACATTAAATATCCAAAAAAGCGCAAGACCAACGAAAAAACGCAACAAAGACGCATATGCATTTTTCGTTTTTTTCTATTTATTTACTGATTATACATCTTGTAATGTCATTTTAAACTATGTTCGGAAGGAACAATTTATATGTTGTATTTATAACCTACATTATGTATCTGAAATATATTGTTTTTATTACGAAGATAAGAGATATCCAAAAATCCTTACCAGAGTTTCCAATGCTCTGAAAAACCGGGTTTTCGATGGAACCACTGATAATATATAAAAAGGAAGTAGTTTGGATTTCATCTAAGCCACTGATGAAGAGGTGAGGTCACCTTGAAATGCGTCTGGCGTGGATAAGAATCCAAACTACCGAACACTTAACCTGCAGGAATAAAAAGCGCACTCGAAAAATCGAGAAAATAAAAGAAAGGCAAACAGAAGAACTTTGCTGCCTCCGCCATATAATCGAAGCTAAGTCACGTGACTACACAGCATACCACGTGGGACGCCGATTTTGAGCGCAATAACAGTATACAACAGAGGAAAATCTCCTGGCTCGGGTGAGTAGCTGTACTACAGGTGGGACGCCCCTGCAGTAAGCGAAACCCAGTCTCTTGTGAGTAGAGACAATCGAACATCTCACAAATTTGCATCAATAATTAGAGTGATACCAACTATCGATATAGAGTTATACTATTTGTCTGCATGTAACATCGACCTAAACCGGTCAGCTGCATTACTTAGTTGCTCTGTTCAGGTGCTCCATCTGATAACACAGTGTCTATTAACTACAAAAACACATAAAGATGCCATCACAACAGTGGACTGATTCATAGGATATTGTCAAATAAATCACAATATACCTGGATGGCTATGTATACCATTGCTTGGAACAAGATATGAATACTGTATCACCAAATCTATGTGTGACCATTAATACACCTTTTATACCGTCTATGTGCATACTATCAATACTGGACTCTCAATTAGTGTCACCGCATGGACTTCACTGTTATCTATTTTAATATATCATGTATTTTATGACACAAGCTATATATTTATTGCAAGTTTTTATTTGATGTTGTATGGTTTTACAATTTGTTCTTATCATTTGTTTTTACCAATGTAGGACAGATTTTATTACTACTACTACCTTTAAAAATAAATTTGTTACGTGTATGAAATGCAGATGGTGAGTGCGTGCTAATCAATTTATACTAGGAGATTTGTTAGGCCTCTTTCACACGGGCATCATGTTTTAGGGCCAGATAAGATGCGGGTGCGTCGCGGGAAAATGCGCCATTTTTCTGCGCGAGTGCAAAACATTTTAATGCATTTTGCATGTGCGTGAGAAAAATTGGCATGTTTGGTACCCAAACCCGAACTTCTTCACAGAAGTTCGGGTTTGGGATCGGTGTTGTGTAGATTGTATTATTTTCCCTTATAACATGGCTCTAAGGGAAAATAATAGCATTCTTAATACAGAATGCTTAGTGAATTAGGGCTGGAGGGGTTAAAAAAAATAAAATAATAATTTAACTCACCTTAATCCACTTGTTCGCGCAGCCCGTCTTCTCTTCTGTATTATTTCTTCAGGAGCTGGGTAAAGGAGCTTTGATGACGTCACTGCGCTCATCACATTGTCCATCACATGATCTATCACCATGGTGATGGATCATGTGACGGACCACGTGATGAGCGCAGTGACGTCACCACAGGTCCTTTCCCTACTGCACAGCAAAGATGAATACAGAGGAGAAGCCAGGCTGCGCGAACAAGTGGATTAAGGTGAGTTAAATTATTTTATATTTTTTATAACCCCTCCAGCCCTAATTTACTCAGCATTCTGTATTAAGAATACTATTATTTTCCCTTATAACCATGTTATAAGGGAAAATAATAATGATCGGGTCCCCATCCCGATCGTTTCCTAGCAACCGTGCGTGAAAATCGCACCGCATCCGCACTTGATTGCGGATGCTTGCGATTTTCACGCAGCCCCATTCACTTCTTTTCTTCGTGAAAAACGCATAAAGTAGAGCATGCTGCGATTTTCACGCAACGCATAAGTGATGCGTGAAAATCACCATTCATGTGCACAGCCCCATAGAAATTAATAGGTCCGGATTTAGTGCGGGTGCAATACGTTCACCTCACGCATTGCACCCGCGTGGAAAACTCGTCCGTGTGAAAGAGGCCTTAATACAAAGCTTTCCTTTTTGTGTGGGAAAAAAAAACTCCAAAATTGTTTTAGAATGTGTAATATTCAACACAATTTTTTGTTGTGGTTCTACACCAAAGACTGCTCCAGAATGTGTTCAAAACATTAAAGCACATTTTTTCTTCTTCCGATTAATTTATATCAGAATTTCAGTTTACGCCCCAAGTTAGGGTATAACACTTTATATCAATAACCTGAGAAAACCATGACATACAAATTATGATGTAGATTCCCTTTGAAATCACTTGAAGAAAAAATTGATGATTTTTATACATTTACACCTTGATTCTGGCACAGAAAATGCATCAGAATCAGTGGGAAAATACTCTGTGGGAATATACCCTAAGGAGGATAAGAATCAACATTTAGACAATGACAAAACACATTTTTGTCCGACCAATATAACAATAAGACCTTCTACCAGATAACTACCAATCATAGTATGTTTACCTAAAAGGACATTAAAAGGATTTCTTATTGCAAAACCACTCCTTGAAACACCACACATAATATATATATATATATATATATATATATATATAAAAAGGGGAAAAAATCCAGCGGGAGCACCAACCAAAGTATGGGTGCAAGGTCCAGCACAGGGTAACGGCTATACCCAATATTGTAGAGACGAAGAAAGTAGGACTGCACTCCAGGGTAATGGTGAAATAAAGTGTTTAATCACCCATAATATGGCAAACTTGCGACGTTTCGGCTCACAAGAGCCTTCCTCAAGCATAGAGACAGTGAAAGTGAAGGCATATAAAGGCATATCATAAGTGTTCAACCAATCACATTAAAGTTACAATCAGAGTACAATTACATACACCTGTTACAAAGGACAAATAAACAAAATGCATGTGCATAAAGTGACATGTGCCGTATGATCTTCTACACTCTCAGGAGCATCTCCCTTTGTGTAGAAGAACATATGCAAAATGTGAAAATAATATCAATAAAGATCATATTTAAAAACAGTGATGGAATAGTAAATACGGATCGTGGAAATTAGACCTTAGGAAGCCATGGCGCCCACATAGACCATCGCGTTCGTTGAGCGTCTCTATCTCTTGACTGCGCATGTCCAGATAAGCGTCATCATATGAGTCATAGTACAAAAAATGTGGCGCATGCGTTCTGTAATATCAAACTAACATCGCCATTTTGTTTAAGGGCAAGTTGCCCTATAATTCCATATGTGTTCATCACACTGATGTGGGCTGTGCAGGATGTCACCTGAATAAGGTAAATAGCCGCAGTAGGGGTCTCCTACATATGTCAGCAGATGGATCGGGATCCCACCCTGCCGAGAGGGACACCGAACCATGGGGCCGTGGGTGTCGGAGGGGGACACTTCCATGAACCCCGCCGACACCAATAGCCCAACTGCCTACAATAATGCAGCCATAGAGGAATCATTCCTCAATACAATAAAACAGCATCGCACCAAAAAAATAGTTGAAGATCTGGATTTGCACATAAAGGAAAAGAAATTACAAGTCTGGATTTGCGCATAGAAGAGAGAACAATGATGTCAACTCTGGGTTGTGTCGCTTCCAAAAGGGCATAGTTCACGGATCCATATCCAATATTATGTGAATTAAAATGTTCTAAAAGGCAAGGAGAAAATGCATATATTAATATTTATGTATATTATGTTAGAGTTACATATTATTCTTTCACAATTCTCTTGCACTATTATACATTTATGAGAAAGGTATAGCACACAGAGAGAACAGGGAGCGAGCCACAGATCCACAGGCTCTCACCTAAACTCAACATTAAGGCCTCTAGGGTGCAAGCTATCCAGGTAATAGATCCATCGCAATTCTTTTTTCTTAAGGATTGCTAAACGATCACCACCTCTTCTAGGAAGTGAAATCTGGTCAACAATCCAGCATCTTAGATCCCGTTCAGTATGTTGAAGGGATCCAAAATGTCTGGCAACTGGTAAATCAGTGTGTTTTTTCCTTATTGAGTTTCTATGATTGTTCAACTTCAATTCTGTTGATGTTTCTCCAACATATATTAAGTTGCAAGGGCAAGCCAACACATAAATTACATATGATGAGGAGCAGGTCAGATGAAATTTAATGGGATATTCTTTGTTTGTTGATGGATGTATAAAAGACCTGGATTTACAGATATAGCGGCAATTGACGCAGTTGAGGCACGGAAAACATCCAAGCCCCAAGTGCGTCAATGTCCGCTGTATACTGATTTTCTTAGGGCCGACATCTGCTCTTACTAGATGATCTTTGATATTTTTATTTTTACGATAGGATAGAAGTGGAGGAGGTCTGAATTCAGGTACATCCTTAATGGATCTACTTAGAATGCTCCAATTATCCCTCAAAATATGCCCTATGTATATATACACTGCTCAAAAAAATAAAGGGAACACTTAAACAACACAATGTAACTCCAAGTCAATCACACTTCTGTCAAATCAAACTGTCCACTTAGGAAGCAACACTGAGTGACAATCAATTTCACATGCTGTTGTGCAAATGGGATGGACAACAGGTGGAAATTATAGGCAATTAGCAAGACACCCCCAATAAAGGAGTGGTTCTGCAGGTGGTGTCCACAGACCACTTCTCAGTTCCTATGCTTTCTGGCTGATGTTTTGGTCACTTTTGAATGCTGGCGGTGATTTCACTCTAGTGGTAGCATGAGACGGAGTCTACAACCCACACAAGTGGCTCAGGTAGTGCAGCTTATCCAGAATGGCACATCAATGCGAGCTGTGGCAAGAAGGTTTGCTGTGTCTGTCAGCGTAGTGTCACGAGCATGGAGGCGCTACCAGGAGACAGGCCAGTACATCAGGAGACGTGGAGGAGGCCGTAGGAGGGCAACAACCCAGCAGCAGGACCGCTACCTCTGCCATTGTGCAAGGAGGAACAGGAGGAGCACTGCCAGAGCCCTGCAAAATGACCTCCAGCAGGCCACAAATGTGCATGTGTCTGCTCAAACTGTCAGAAACAGACTCCATGAGGGTGATATGAGGGCCCGACGTCCACAGTTGTGGGTTGTGGTTACAGCCCAACACCGTGCAGGACGTTTGACATTTGCCAGAGAACACCAAGATTGGCAAATTCGCCACTGGCGCCCTGTGCTCTTCACAGATGAAAGCAGGTTCACACTGAGCACATGTGACAGACTTGACAGAGTCTTGAGACGCCGTGGAGAACATTCTGCTGCCTGCAACATCCTCCAGCATGACCGGTTTGGCATTGGGTCAGTAATGGTGTGGGGTGGCATTTCTTTGGAGGGCCCACAGCCCTCCATGTGCTCGCCAGAGGTAGCCTGACTGCCATTAGGTACCGAGATGAGATCCTCAGACCCCTTGTGAGACCATATGCTGGTGCGGTTGGCCCTGGGTTCCTCCTAATGCAAGACAATGCTAGACATCATGTGGCTGGAGTGTGTCAGCAGTTCCTGCAAGACGAAGGCATTGATGCTATGGACTGGCCCATCCGTTCCCCAGACCTGAATACAATTGAGCACATCTGGGACATCATGTCTCGCTCTATCCACCAACGTCACGTTGCACCACAGACTGTCCAGGAGTTGGCAGATGCTTTAGTCCAGGTCTGGGAGGAGATCCCTCAGGAGGCCGTCCGCCACCTCATCAGGAGCATGGACAGGCGTTGTAGGGAGGTCATACAGACACGTGGAGGCCACACACACTACTGAGCCTCATTTTGATTTGTTTTAAGGACATTACATCAAAGTTGGATCAGCCTGTAGTGTGTTTTTCCACTAAATTTTGAGTGTGACTCCAAATCCAGACCTCCATGGGTTGAAAAATTTGATTTCCATTTTTTTATTTTTGTGTGATTTTGTTGTCAGCACATTCAACTATGTAAATAACAAAGTATTTCAGAAGAATATTTAATTAATTCAGATCTAGGATGTGTTATTTTTGTGTTCCCTTTATTTTTTTGAGCAGTGTATATATATATATATTTCTTGTGCCCCTGAGACCTAGCACAATTCATCCTTATCATCTGTTCCTTTGGTTCTGCCATCAGGCCTGAATGAATAAAGTTTGTTATCACAAGATATTTATAACATCTGACTGGAGGTCTATATGTCTGATGACCATTCCTTTCCAGATCTGGAGTTAAGAGTCAGTCAATAATGGCCAGAAGGTAACTTTTTGTAGCTGAGATACTTGTTTGTTTGTTCGTTCCATTTGTCTTGCCTATGACAAGTTAAATTTCAGCTTAGGGATCTATAGTTTGTGTATGTCTTTCAGCTCTATACTGTGTACAAAAAGGAATCTTCTTGTAAGGAAAATAATTCACAAACATCAACGCAACTCCAAAAAGTGCCAAGAGCCAGAGAAACAGACTCATGGACACAACTCATGTCACAGTCCATCAACATTGTCTATTTCACTGGTTTGTCCTCTGTTGCCTACCTAACTAACCACAAAGCATGATTTTCCTCTAAAAAGTGTTTTCTTTGATAGAAGAAAAATAATCTCTTTTTTCCCCTTGTAGGTTTGTGCCTTTTCACTGCATGAATGCAATTTATTGCTAATTAAGCTTATTATTCTGCTGCTTCATACCGAAAAATAGAGTTTTCCAAAAAGATGTATTCATTGAAATGTAAAAAATATATGAGATGCACCTAAAAATGACAAAATGACAAAAGAGTTCCTGTTTAATATATTGATTAACCAATGTAGCATTGTGGTCCATTGCTTAAACATTAATTTTATCTTAAATACGCCCGTGAAAATGAAATAAAACAGTGGTCTAAGATACTTTTTTTTATTTATATATACACGGTATATACAGATTTCTATTTTTATGTTACTGGCATCCATTTAAATAAGAAAAGGGATTTTTTTTTTATAATAAAATATTTAATTATTCATGTGCCTTTGGAAAAAATTGAAAGGATAAACCTAGAATTTAATATCATAATAGCATTATAAAGATATTATTCATTAGGCTCCCCACCTACATCCATACGATTGCATAGGTCTGTTATCCCCAACTAATTAGCATGAGGAATATCTAAATAATATTTCCACTCATGTGAAACCCCCACTCCCATTGCAACTTTAAAATACTTGTTTTAGGAGTTTGTAAAGCATACTATGAATTCTAGCCAAATTCTTTCCCCTTTTAATCTAGTACTGTGGGAGAAACTATAATGCTATGATATTTTTGGTGTTAATGGGGTACAAGATGGGATATATTAGTCCCATATTACTACTGATCTACAAAATGGGGAACACCAGTCTTAGACATATAGAATGGAATGGGTCAAGCTTGGAAACCAGAAAAGAAGTAACAAAATTTGGATGTTTTGCACCAAAATTTGCAAGGTTTTGGCATTTACACCATACTAGCTAATTTTTAAAGGTGGGTGGGAAAGTAGCCTTGGTTATGTATATTAATCAGTTTCTGTCATGGATCCCCTGGCTGGCCCTGGCTTGATGTGGCAACATTGTGATGCAGCCCTCTCAGCCTGGGGCTAATGAAGGAGGACATCAGAGCATTAGGGCGACAGCTAGTTCAGCTCACAGTTCCGCCCGACTTGTAAGGAATCCAGCTGGAGATCATCCCCAGCTCTCTATATAAGGGCTTTGGGGACTACATTGAGGACTGCAAGTTGCGGTGAAATTGTGCGCACACGGCCAGTGTCCGTATATTGCGGACCCGCAGTTTGCGGGCCGCAATGCAGACACGGCCAGCACACGTTCATGTGCTTAAGCCCTAAGTCTGGCTCCTGTGGGTGCAGTTGCCAGTGAAATTCTCTTCCTCTAGCTCCCCTGCTGTTCCTTGATGGTATTGTGCTTACTTTGGCTGTGACCTTTGGATCTGGTATTGTAACTACGTTATCTGGCTTCTGGTGATTTGGACTTGAATTGCTCTCCTGTTTTTTTTACTTCTGGTGTGTCTGGCTCTCTCGTTTCCTGCTGTCTTTCTTGGCACTTCATTCACCGATGGACTTTTAACTCTGGTACCGTATGACTACTCTTGTTGTGTCTGTTTATTCCCTTTTTGGGTGTCGGCCCTTCACATATGTAGTACAGGCTCCAACGACGGGTCACTGTGAAAGTAGGCAGGAATAGTAGGTCTGGGGAGTTTTAGGGTTACTCTGTGTGTGCATGCTACATTGCTGTCATATTCTTTCACTCCTAATTTATCGCTGTGGTCTTCTCAAAAAGTTGCAGAAAAGTCTCAAAATCACTCCAGTGGAAGGAAATGATGTATGAAAACAGTGGCATTTCTAGACAAAAGTGTTAGATTTAAAGATGCTCCAAATCTATCAAGCAGGTGACTTTGCATAAATATGGCACACCTTTCACCAATGGAAACTCAAAGCAAAACTGACTTCAGAATGTCCCATCATAATACGCTCCTCCTATAGATGTAAAAAAACATTGAATATTTTGGAAGCTATGCCAAAAGACTTCTTAGGGTGCGTTGTGAAGATCCGGCAGATAGTTCCATCGCAGGAACTGCCTGCTGGATCTGGAAATCCATGTGCAAACGGATGGCATTTGTAGACGGATCCGGATGCGTCTCTCTGGTGTCATCCGGAAAAACGGATCTGGTATTTATTTTACCTGCATTTATAAAGGTCTGCGCATGCGCAGACCAGAAAATCAGTTCAGTTTTGCCGGAACACTTGGTGCCGGATCCAGCATTTATGCATTTCAATGGAAAATAATGCCGGATCCGGCATTCCGGCAAGTGTTCTGGAATTTTGGATGGAGAAAATAAGGTATTTTCTCCGGCCAAATACCGTAAGAGGGACTGAACTGAAGACATCCTGATGCATAGTGAACGGATTGCACTCCATTCAGAATGCATTAGGATAAAACTGATCAGCTTTTTTCCGGTATTGAGCCCCTATGGCAGAACTCAATACTGGAAAAGAATAATGCTAGTGTGAAAGTACCCTTAACTGGTATTGAGAAGCCACAAAAACATGAATTAGATACTACAGAGCATAGATCAAGTTCTGTCTACGTATAGACACATACGTTACTCTGCATTAGCAATGAATGGCATATTAATAAATTATGTGCACTTAGTTTGTTGACATCCACTGCATTTTTTCACACTGGGAAGACCTTGTATATTTGTTATATTTGATATTATTGCAACTGGCGCCTCCCCCTAGAGCCCTCTATATAACGCATCCCAGGTGTAGGAAATGATGAGTGGTGTAATGTTGCGGCCCAAATGTCTCTTTATGTGTGTCACAGTGATCCTACCTGGAAACCGCTGGACACCAGGCTTTGGCTCTGAAGCAATAAATAAAGGGAATAATTGAGGGATTAAGGAAGAACTTGAGTCCATACCTTGAGATGAAGTTCAAAGGCAGCTTTACTTGAGTAAATATTTTTCTAAAACAGATTTCAGGCTTTATCTTGGTTACAGAAGGTTTTAGCATTAAAATGGCAGGCAAACCCAACACTGCGATATCTGACTCTGATGTCCTGATTAATTAGTGTCTTTGCTTTCTTCGTGATGTTGTGCTTTACTCATTGGCCAGGCTTATGTTCATCCAAAGGATGTGGTAAAATCTGGTGAGTCCCTACCAGCACACACACTACCAATAGTACTAACACTAGAACCAGTTCTAACTGGTCCCCACCCTTCCTCCAGGAAATAGGACTCACCCACTTCTCTCCAGAGGGGGGGGGGGTAGAATGGAATGGAAGGTTCCATTCTATCTAAGTATAGGTCTGCCTTGTTTGCTTCCACCTGCTGGTGAACCAGGCACATTACATAAACAGTTACATAACATTAGAAATGCACAGTGTGGAGGACCTGGAATAAATGCATAAGATGACATGAGGTTAAACCAATAAAGACAGTAGCAGAGTGTAGGAGTGGCAACATCACTCTGGTGTGTTACAATATTAGGGAAGGAAAGTTTTTATTGCTACAACACCCAGGATGGCCTGTGTTATTTTTTTTCTTATGGCCATTCATGAATAATGCATTGGTACCAGCAGTTTGTATAATTAGAAGACCAGACACTTTTTAGAGAATGATCAATGTGCTTCATTCTTATCTTGGGAAATGCCAAATATGTTCTTTCTTTTACATCAGGAGCTGGTCACTTTTGCATCCTTATAACCAAAGTGATGAAGAAATTTGTGAGAATCCACCTTTGACTTTATTTTTTTTTACTTAGGTTCCTAATTTACATATATAGAAGGTTCTTTATCACTGTCCACCTATTGAAAACATATAACTCACCATTGTGAGCTATATAGCATGGAGACTTTTGGGAACATTTGTCATTATATTTAAACCAACCTTGTGCGATAAATAAAGGAAAAAAAAACTACATGGGAAAAACCACTGTATTTATGAAGCTCTTGTGCTGCGTTTTCTGCCATATATGAAAGTGAGGGATAATGGCAAAAATTACGGAAATTATGTAACATTTTAATACATTCCTCAGGTTCAACCATCAAAATAAACATTACATTTTGAGGCTCAGGTGTAAATTCTTGGACCTTCTATCTGGCAGAACTGTGTTATTTATGGTTACAAAGCCGAATTGCGATGAAACAACTCATCTTTTTATCACTGGCTGTATTGGTGACACGTCAGCATCACTGATGTCATTGATATAGCTAGTGATTAATCCCTTAATGTCCGTGACTTAAGGATCAGCGCCGTACATGTATGGCGCGGTGATGGGCGGGTGCAGGAGATGCGCTCGCCCGATCCGCGGCAGGGGTCTGGCAGTCAATGATAGCCAGACCCCTGCTGCATGTGCTGGCATAGGTGAAAACACCAATGCCGTCGTATTAACCCTTGATGTGCCGCGGTCAGTGCTGACTGCGGCACGTGCGATGTTCCTGCAGGGAGGAATCAGCCATCGGGTCCCCGCGCTGCTGTGATGGGGACCCGATGGCAGAGAAGGCAGCCCGATGCCTTCCTTAGGCATCGTGTCTGCCTTCCGTGACAGCCTGTAAGATCCAGTCCCCTGGATCTTACAGACAGGAAGCTGTAAGTGTATTACAGTCTGTAATACACTTATAGCCAATGCATCTGTAATGGGGAGCCAGCAACGCGCTTTCTCCTTGCGGCGCTGCCGGCATCTCGAATCTGTGCAGGAGCGAGGACGCGCCCTATGTCCTCATCTCCATGGGGATCAGGGGGCCGGGAGGACCTTCTCAGTGCAGCCGGCATCCTCCTAGCTGAAAGAGGTACTGAGTGCCTATCACACTTTATCTGTACTCAGATGATTTAGGCTGGACTTTGGTCATGTGACACTGGCCACATCATGTGACCCACTTGTTCTGCTATTTAAACAGGCAGCCTGCTGGCCACAAGTTGCCTGTGAATGGTCTTGCTACCCTCACCAGCATTTTAGTATTGTGCCTATTCGTATTGTACCTGTGTTTTGGACCTCGGCTCTGTTTTTGACCTCGACCTTGTGACCTCTCTGGTATTGACGTGACTTCTTGGCTTCAGACTCCGGCTTGGCTTCAGATTTCCGGATTGTGTTTTGACTCTGTTATCGGATTGCTCCCTGTGTACCTTCGTGACCTCCTGACTTTGGCTTGTCTGACTCTGTTACGGTACTTATGTTATCTTATTAGGCCCCTGCATATATCTAAGCGAGGGACTTCCGCCAAGTTGTGCGCCGTCGGTTTGGACGGGCCGTGCAAATAGGCAGGGACAGAGGTGGGGTGGAGATTAGGGCTGCACTTATCCCTACTCTCTGTCGTGACAGCATCGCACTACAGAAGTATTGTAAAGCATTGTAAAGGGGATCAGACCCCCAAAAGTTGAAGTCGGACAAAAAAAGAAAGTTAAAAAATAAATTTTTACAAAAAAAAATAAAAGTTTCAAGTAAAAAAAAAAAAGTGCCCTTTTCCCAAAATAAAAAAGTGGCCTTGTAGTTTCTAAAATGGGGTCATTTTTGGGTGGTTTCTATTATGTAAGCCTCACAAAGTGACTTCAGACCTGAACTGGTCCTTAACCACCTCAGCCCCTATAGCTTAAACACCCTTAATGACCAGGCCACTTTTTACACTTCTGACCTACCCTTTTTTCACCGTTTATTGCTCGGTCATGCAACTTACCACCCAAATAAATTTTACCTCCTTTTCTTCTCACTAATAGAGCTTTCATTTGGTGGTATTTCATTGCTGCTGACATTTTTACTTTTTTTGTTATAAATCGAAATTTAACGATTTTTTTTGCAAAAAAATGACATTTTTCACTTTCAGTTGTAAAATTTTGCAAAAAAAACGACATCCATATATAAATTTTTCTCTAAATTTATTGTTCTACATGTCTTTAATAAAAAAAAAATGTTTGGGTAAAAAAAAAAAAATGGTTTGGGTAAAAGTTATAGCGTTTACAAACTATGGTACAAAAATGTGAATTTCCGCTTTTTGAAGCAGCTCTGACTTTCTGAGCACCTGTCATGTTTCCTGAGGTTCTACAATGCCCAGACAGTACAAACACCCCACAAATGACCCCATTTCGGAAAATAGACACCCTAAGGTATTCGCTGATGGGCATAGTGAGTTCATAGAATTTTTTATTTTTTGTCACAAGTTAGTGGAAAATGATGATTTTTTCTTTTTTTCTTTTTTTTCTTACAAAGTCTCATATTCCACTAACTTGTGACAAAAAATAAAAACTTCTATGAACTCACTATGCCTATCAGCGAATACCTTGGGGTGTCTTCTTTCCAAAATGGGGTCACTTGTGGGGTAGTTATACTGCCCTGGCATTCTAGGGGCCCAAATGTGTGGTAAGTAGTTTGAAATCAAAATCTGTAAAAAATGGCCGGTAAAATCCGAAAGGTGCTCTTTGGAATGTGGGCCCCTTTGCCCACCTAGGCTGCAAAAAAGTGTCACACATCTGGTATCTCCGTACTCAGGAGAAGTTGGGCAATGTGTTTTGGGGTGTCATTTTACATATACCCATGCTGGGTGAGATAAATATCTTGGTCAAATGCCAACTTTGTATAAAAAAATGGGAAAAGTTGTCTTTTGCCAAGATATTTCTCTCACCCAGCATGGGTATATGTAAAATGACACCCCAAAACACATTGCTTAACTTCTCCTGAGTACGGAGATACCAGATGTGTGACACTTTTTTGCAGCCTAGGTGGGCAAAGGGGCCCACATTCCAAAGAGCACCTTTCGGATTTCACCGGCCATTTTTTACAGATTTTGATTTCAAACTACTTACCACACATTTGGGCCCCTAGAATGCCAGGGCAGTATAACTACCCCACAAGTGACCCCATTTTGGAAAGAAGACACCCCAAGGTATTCCGTGAGGGGCATGGCGAGTTCCTAGAATTTTTTATTTTTTGTCACAAGTTAGCGGAAAATTATTATTTTTTTTTTTCTAACAAACTCTCATATTCCACTAACGTGTGACAAAAAATAAAAACTTCCATGAACTCACTATGCCCATCAGAGAATACCTTGGGGTGTTTTCTTTCCAAAATGGGGTCACTTGTGGGGTAGTTATACTGCCCTGGCATTCTAGGGGCCCACACACACAAGTTAGTGGAATATGAGACTTTGTAATAAAAAAAAATAAAAAATAAATCATCATTTTCCACAAAATAAAAAATTCTAGGAACTCGTCATGCCCCTCACGGAATACCTTGGGGTGTCTTCTTTCCAAAATAAGGGTCACTTGTGGGGTAGTTATACTGCCCTGGCATTCTAGGGGCCCAAATGTGTGGTAAGTAGTTTGAAATCAAAATCTGTAAAAAATGGCCAGTGAAATCCGAAAGGTGCTCTTTGGAATGTGGCCCCCTTTGCCCACCTAGGATGCAAAAAAGTGTCACACATGTGGTATCTACGTACTCAGGAGACGTTGGGCAATGTGTTTTGGGGTGTCATTTTACATATACCCATGCTGGGTGAGAGAAATATCTCGGCAAAAGACAACTTTTCCAATTTTTTTATACAAAGTTGGCATTTGACCAAGATATTTATCTCACCCAGCATGGGTATATGTAAAATGACACCCCAAAACACATTCCCCAACTTCTCCTGAGTACGGCGATACCACATGTGTGACACTTTTTTGCAGCCTAGATGCGCAAAGGTGCCCAAATTCCTTTTAGGAGGGCATTTTTAGACATTTGGATCCCAGACTTCTTCTCACGCTTTAGGGCCCCTAAAAAACCAGGGCAGTATAAATACCCCACATGTGACCCCATTTTGGAAAGAAGACACCCCAAGGTATTCAATGAGGGGCATGGCGAGTTCATATAAAAAAAAAATTTAGCCACAAGTTAGCGAATTTGGGCACAAGTTAGCGGAAATTGATTTTTTGGTTTTTTTTCCTCACAAAGTCTCCCTTTCCGCTAACTTGAGACAAAAATTTCAATCTTTCATGGACTCAATATGCCCCTCAGCGAATACCTTGGGGTGTCTTCTTTCCAAAATGGTGTTATTTGTGGGGTGTTTGTACTGCTCTGGCATTTGAGGGTCTCCGCAATCATTACATGTATGCCCAGCATTAGGAGTTTCTGCTATTCTCCTTATATTGAGCATACGGGTAATGAGATTTTTTTTTTCCGTTCAGCCTCTGGGCTGAAAGAAAAAAATGAACGGCACAGATTTCTTCATTCGCATCGATCAATGTGGATGAATAAATCTCTGCCAAAAAAAAAAAAAGGAGGGGAAAGGCGTCTGCCAGGACATAGGAGCTCCGCCCAACATCCATACCCACTTAGCTCGTATGCCCTGGCAAACCAGATTTATCCATTCACATCAATCGATGTGGATGAATAAATCATTGGCGGGATTTTTTTTTATATATACAAAGTGTTTGCCAAAGCATATAAACACCACCACCTCCTCAGCTCATATGCCTCGGCAAACGTATCTTTTACTTGCAGCGCCGCATACACCGACTTGTGTGTAATCTGACAGCAGCGCAATGCCTCTGTCAGAATGCACATCAGTGCTGCAGCTAGTCGATCGGTTGGTCCACCTGGAAGGTAAAAAAAACAAAACAAAAAAGAAAAAACCAGGCCGCAACACAATAAATTTTATTAACTTTATAATAACTTTTGAACAGAACATATAAACTTTTTTTTAACTTTTTTAACTGAAGTTAACTTTTTTGCTTACCTTTTTTTTTTTTTTACCTTTTATAGGACAAACCTCTCCTTCCCCATGGGACAATGTGCAAAGCGCAAATTGCCCAAAGATGTGGCGAAGTACATTATGCACTTTATCCCAGATGAAAGGAGAGGTTTGCAGTAGCTGTGAGTAAAAGGGCCCTAATAGCCCTGTGTGCCTGTCCTGTGAGATGCAATCCCTATGCTAAGTGTACCTGTGTGTGGTACCTCCGGAAACACTCTCCAAAGCATAGGGCAGGGTGGTCAGAACTGTCAGGACAGAAATAGCGGGTGTCACGCCTTATTCCACTCCTGCTACAGACACGACATCTTTTTCGGGGTGACGGTTAGGTTGAGGTACTAGGAACGACACTGGGGAAATGTCGCTCGTGTAGACGGCTCACTACACTGGTGGATGGGGCCACGAACCTTCTGGATACAGGAGGTTCTCGATGATCTCTTCCTGAAATTTGAGGAAGGATCGTGTTCTCCCAGCCTTACTGTAGAGAACAAAACTATTATACATCGCCAATTGAATCAAATATACAGACACCTTCTTATACCAGCGTCTGGTGCGTCGGGAAACTAAATACAGACAACATCTGGTCATTGAAGTCCACCCCTCCCATGAGCAAATTATAGTCGTGGACACAGAGGGGCTTTTCAATG
Organism: Bufo bufo; assembly: GCF_905171765.1. Classification (NCBI taxonomy): domain Eukaryota; kingdom Metazoa; phylum Chordata; class Amphibia; order Anura; family Bufonidae; genus Bufo; species Bufo bufo. The sequence continues at coordinate 377,672,065 of NC_053390.1, forward strand.
ACACGGGTTGCTCGCTCAATTTGTATTGTCGTGTCTGCGTGAATGGAGGAGAGCATGTAAACGTCACGCTTGTCTCTCCATTTCACCGCGAGCAGTTCTTCGTTACACAAGGCAGCCCTCTCCCCCCTTACAAGACGGGTGCTAACGAGCCGTTGGGGATAGCCCACGCGACTAGTTCGCGCGGTGCCACAGCAGCCAATCTGTTCTAGGAACAAATGCCTGAAGAGGGCCACACTTGTGTAGAAATTGTCCACATAAAGATGGTACCCCTTGCCAAATAAGGGTGACACCAAGTCCCAGACTGTCTTCCCACTGCTCCCCAGGTAGTCAGGGCAACCGACCGGCTCCAGGGTCTGATCTTTTCTCTCATAGATCCGAAATTTGTGGGTATAGCCTGTGGCCCTTTCACAGAGCTTATACAATTTGACCCCATACGCGCTTGCTTGGGATGTATTGTTTGAAGCCAAGGCGCCCGGTAAAATGTATTAGGGACTCGTCTACGCAGATGTTTTGCTCTGGGGTATACAAATCTGCAAATTTCTGGTTGAAGTGGTCTATGAGGGGCCGAATTTTGTGGAGCCGGTCAAAAGCTGGGTGGCCTCTGGGACGGGAGGTGGTGTTGTCGCTAAAGTGCAGGAAACGCAGAATGGCCTCAAATCGTGCCCTGGACATAGCAGCAGAGAACATGGGCATGTGATGAATTGGGTTCGTGGACCAATATGACCGCAATTCATGCTTTTTGATTAGACCCATGTTGAGGAGAAGGCCCAGAAAAATTTTAATTTCGGAAACTTGGACTTGTTTCCACCGGAAAGGCTGGGCATAAAAGCTTCCCGGGTTGGCGGATATAAATTGAGTGGCATACCGATTTGTTTCTGCCACGACTAAGTCCAAGAGCTCCGCAGTCAAGAACAGCTCAAAAAATCCCAGGGCCGAACCGATCTGAGCTGTCTCAACCCAAACTCCAGACTGGGCGGTGAAAGGGGGAACTAATGGTGCGGCTGAAGTTGGTGACTGCCAATCAGGATTTGCCAGCACCTCAGGGACTCTAGGGGCTCTACGGGTCTGTCTGTGCGGTGGCTGCGACGGGGTAACTACTGCACGTGCCACTGTACCAGCTTCAACTGCCCTTCTGGTGCTCGCCACTTCACCATGTTGTACGGCAGTGCTGGTACTAGGTCCAGAGAGGGCTGCGCTGCTGGTGTATGCCTCACCACGTGATCCGACAGCGCCAGCCCCACTCTGCTGCTCTTGAAGCGGATCCTGCGCAACCTGTGGTCTAGCGACACGGGGCCGGGTACGCCTGGTTCTATCAGGGACCTCCACCTCCTCGTCCGAACTTTGGGTCAGAATTCACTGCTTTCTACAGGTTCATATTCTGACCCGCTAGATTTGTCAGATGAGGGTTCCCATTCCTCATCCGACTGGGTCAGAATTCTGTAGGCCTCTTCAGAAGAATACCCCCTGTTTGACATTTGGACTACTAAATTTAGGAGTATTCCCTGAGACTACCGAAGAAAAAAAGCAAGCCTGTCTTACAAAGAAGAGGCTAGCGAAGTACCGGAGGCCGCTGCGGTTGATAAAAAATATCAAAACTGATTTTTTTTTTTGCCGCAGCGCTTGGAAAGTGGTGGTGCAGTGATCAAAAAAATATATATTTTTTGTCACTGCGGCGGGGCGGGTGTGGGTGAACGCATGTGTGGGCGACCGATCAGGCCTGATCGGGCAAACACTGCGTTTTGGGTGGAGGGCGAACTAAGGTGACACTAATACAATTATAGATCTGACTGTGATCAGTTTTGATCACTTACAGATACTATAAATGTACAAATGCTGATTAGCGATACGCTAATCAGCGAATCAGTGACTGCGGTGGGGGGGGCTGGGCGCTAACCGACGCTAAACTACCTAACCAAGGGGCCTAAACTATCCTAAAACCTAACAGTCAATACCAGTGGGAAAAAAAAGTGACAGTTTACACTGATCACTTTTTTCCTTTCACTAGGTGATTGACAGGGGTGATCAAGGGGTGATCAAGGGGTTAATTCGGGTGATGGGGGGTGATCTGGGGCTAAGTGTAGTGTTGGTGGGTACTCACAGTGATCTCTGCTCCTCTGCTGGAACCAACCGACGAAAAGGACCAGCAGAGGAGCAGACAAGCCATTTAACACATCATATTTACTAATATGATGTGTTATCTGGCTTTTCATTCGTTTTTTTGAAAATCGCCAGCCTGCCAGCCACGATCATTGGCTGGCAGGCTGGTGACGAACTTGTCCTCTAACTTTTGCCGGCCCTCGATGCGCATGCGCGGGTGGGCTTTGAGCGAAATCTCGCGTCTCGCGAGATGACGCTTATATGCGTGACTGTGCGCAGGGCAGCTGCCTCCGGAACGCGATCCTGCGTTAGGCGGTCCGGAGGCGGTTATAAAGTGGGTTTTGGAAATTTTCAAAAAAATTTTAAGATTTTCTTCTAAACTTCTAAGCCTTCTAACATCCCCAAAAAATAAAATGGCATTCACAGAATGATCCAAACATGAAGTAGACATGAGGAATGTAAAGTTATAACTATTTTTGTAGGTATTACTATCTATTATGAAAGTAGAGAAATTGAAATTAAAAAAAAATAATAATTTTTTAAGATATTGTAAATTTTGGATTTTTTTTATAAATAAAAAAGAAATTTTTGACTCAATTTTAACCCTGTCATAAAGTACAATATGTGACAATCTCAGAATGGCCTGGATAAGTAAAAGAATTTTAAAGTTATCACCACATAAAGTGACACATGACAGATTTGCAAAAAATGGCCTGGTCTGTAAGGTGAAATATGGCATGGTCTTTAAGGGGTTAAAGATGACATTGTGGTGTGGAGATGACATTAAATCACAGGAGCCAGGTAAACAAAGATTGTCTGGCTACCAGGAAAACATTGGTGAGGCAGTGGTAGGGGATTGATAAGGTGAGATCTTATGCTTTTATTAATTAATCGATTGCCAGTTGTTTGAAAAAAAAAATAAGGCAAAAAAAACCCATACAAATGTCGATAAAAACAAGTCTCTAACTGCTTCTGGATTGGGCCAATTTCCATTTTTCACTGTCAGCCTTCCCAGAGCCATTACTTTTTATTTTTCTATTCCCATAGCTGTATGAGGGCTTGTTTTTTGTGGGACAAATTATGCTTTCTTAAGGCATCATTTACTGTTGCATACGATGTAGTGGAAAGCTGGGAAACATTTGAATGGGGTGGAATTATAAATAAAAAAAAACAAACAAACACAATTTCACCATATCTTTCAGGGTTTTATTTTTACAGCATTCACTATGTGGTAAAACTGTTACCTTCATTATCCGGGTAAGTACTATTACAACAATACCACATTTATAATTTTTTTCTTATTTTTTAATACTGAAAATAAATATTTTACTTTAGGGAAAAAAAATTGTTTATTTGTATTGCCATTTTCAGACCCCATAACTTTTTTTTTTTTCCATTTTTATGCCTATGGAGTTGTGTGAGGGCTCATTTTTAAGGGACAATCTATACCTTTTTATTGATACCATTTTGTTTGACTTTTTGATAACTTTTTGTTCAATTTTTTGGAGAGATAAATTCACAAAAATGTTGAATTGGTGATTTTGATATATATTTTTTTCCATTATGCTATTCCCTGTATGAAATAAATATGTTTATAATTTAATATTATGGGTGTTCTCACACATGACAATGCCTATAATGTTTATTTTCTTAATTATTTATTTATTTATATTTTTAATTTGGGGAAAGGGGGGTGAATCTTTTTTAAAATTTCTTTAACAGTTTTTATTAGTTCCCCTAAGGAACTTGAACAAGCAATCATTAGATTGCTTTTCTCGTAGACTCTGATGCATTAGCATTGGGTTCTATAAGCATTTCACTATGTTCCTATGGAGCTTTGCCACAGCCAGGGTTTCCATTGAAACATATCTAAGGAAGTCTCAGATCATTTAGGAAGACTGATGTTGCCGCACACACTATCCGGCTCCTCCCATCCCTGCTCGAGAGAGTTATTTTTGAGCTCCCAGATGCTATGGCCACCTTTGACCATGGCATCTGAGGGGTTAAATGTGTGTGATTGATGTTATCATCGATCGTTAACATTAGCCCTGGGTGTCTGCTCTGTTAATATTTAAATGCCCAACTTCTGCTATAAATTTACAGTTGGCGGTTAGAAAGGGGTTAATATCTGTTGGATTTGGTAGTCCATCATTTATTCATGATGCCCTTCATCATCCCTTGATTGACTATAATCTGTTAAGTTTTTGTTTTTCTTATCAGAATTTATAGTGAATCATTTTAATGACTACAATCGTAGTGTGGGATTTGTAGGATTACACCACAGCAGAGCTGAACAAGCCATAAGCCAATGTAGCTAAGCTGCCTTTTTTCATGGTACAAGCTAAAGTTATTTGTCAGACACTTAGGAAACAATAGCGGTTATCCAGTTGGGTAAAATCATGAAGCTATACTGAAGTAATTCCATTCAATAGCTATGCCTGTAGATTGGCATGACTCCAGGATACGTAAATTGCTTTTGTGTATAAAATACTCCAATGGTTTCTTCTTACCAGGAGAGAGAAGAAGAGAGAAAGGATAAAAATAGCTTTATCATATTTCCTCTATCCCTCTCTCTGTATATGCGTAGAGACATAGATGAGAACACGCATACATAAGTCACCATAAAGTATATTTTTACGACAGTTAGAAAAGATTTTCTTTTTCTTAAATTACCTTACAAGAGATGTGATCTCATCTTGTACATACAGAATAGAGAATTCCCTTTTGCCTATATGTAGTTCACAGTAGGGAAAGCAGAACCAATCTTTTGCAGAGAAACAGTTTTTATAAATTGTATGTTTACCCCATACTGCAGCAATCAAACAGTTCTAAGAAACATCAGAAAGGTGTTATCTTCAGATGGCGATCAAAGATTGCAACTCTTTATGAACCTGATTTACACTCCCAAGGATAAACTGCTAGGCGAAGATGAATTGGTTTCTCTTCTTGGCAGGACCCTCATTCCAATTAGCTTTGCAGACAGAACCAACAGTCATCATTTTCTTAACACCTTGAGAGCATGAGAGCTTGGCAAATTGTAGCCCAGAACTGTGGCGTTTTGAAAAGTCGCCACATTTTATGAGTTAAAAGACTTAGTAATGTTTATGAAAAAATTCAGCTTAAAAATAATAATGGATTCTTTTTCCAAAGCTACATAACCACTACAGATATGAACCCTGCAAATGCCAAATGTTTATGCCTAAAACTCAATTATAATAGTGGCCAACATATTCTGCAAAACTGTACAGAGATTGACATTGTTCACATCAGTCCCTTTACCCCAATGTAGCTCTGAATCTAATTTTCCCTATCTCATACATGCACACTAGGGCCAAATTCAAGAATAACATTAGTTCAAATTTCAAAAAAGTGAAATGATATTGCTACTAGAGATGAGCGAATCGAATCCTACGAAGTAGAATTCTATCCGAATTTCATGATAAATTCAATTCGCCTTGAAGCAGAATTTCTATGTGCTTCATGGTAGCAAATTAATTTAACCTGAAATAGTGTAAATAACAAAAAAAAAAATCATACTTACCTTCTCCATTTGCACGCGATGGGCCGCCAGCCGCAATCTTGATTAAATATATTGGCAAAAATCCCATGTGTGGTGATGTATAATCCCATGTGTGCGTCAAATCTTTAAGCAAGATGGCGGTGACTGGCTGTCGCGAACAAATGGAGGCGGTAAGTTTGATTAAATTTTTTTAATGTTAATGTTACACAGTTTTTACACTCAGATTGCTGAGATCATGTATGAACATGGCATATGAGGGGTACAATGATAGGGGCAGCGTTATCGCAGCTCCCTGTCATTGCATTGGCTACTTACAAAAAAAATGTGCAAATTTTTTGGTAAAATTCGGCAAATCAGCCGGTCAGGGGCCTAAATAAGTAAAAGTGGCCTTCTCCATCGGTGGGTGACATGAAGCCTGATTCTCTGCTATGCGACCTCTCTCCTCTGTCTGGGTGCCGGGGCCAAAATATCTGAAAGTGGTCTGTTCCTGTGGTGGGTGATATGAAGCCTGATTCTCTGCTATGGGACCTATCTCCTCTGTCTGGGTGTCAGGGGTCTAAATAAGTAAAAGTGGCCTTCTCCATCAATGGGTGACATGAAGCCTGGTTCTCTGCTATGGGACCTCTCTCCTCTGTCTGGGTGCCGGGGCCTAAATATCTGAAAGTGGCCTGTTCCAGTGGTGGGTGACATGAAGCCTGATTCTCTGCTATGGGACCTCTCTCCAATTGATATTGGTTAATTTTTATTTATTTTACTTTATTTTATTTTAATTCATTTCCCTATCCACGTTTGTTTGCAGGGAATTCACCTGCATTTTGCTGCCTTTTGCAGCCCTCTAGCCCTTTCCTGGGCTATTTTACAGCCTTTTTAGTGACGAAAAGTTCGGGTCCCCATTGACTTCAATGGGGTTCGGTTCGGGGCGAAGTTCGGGTCGAGTTCGGATCCCGAACCCGAACATTTTCGGGAAGTTTGGCCGAACTTCTCGAACCCGAACATCCAGGTATTCGCTCAACTCTACTAGTGAATATTCCTATTCAGCAGAAGACTTATTTTATATTTCTGTGCTTATTAACATGTAGCTCTATAGTGTAGAGGTTAACGTGCTTGCCTCAAATGTGCAAGGTTGGGAGTTTGAATCCTAGCATAAACATATATATATATATATAAAGCTTATAGCCATAATATATTTACACATATTATTATATATTTAGAATATATAATATATTATAATATATGTAAATATATTATTGCTAATAACATCAGTAGTAGTTTCCCACATATATATATATATATATATATATATCAGAAGTATGATTTTATCTATCTATCTATCTGTCTATATATATATATATATATTATTTTATTTTATTTTTGCAATTACACATTTATTTTGTGCCATACATTTTTTACAATTACAAAAAAAAAAAAATATTCAATGTAATCTCTATTTCTGAAATGTTTCTGCCAGGATTTGAACTCCCAACCTTGTACACTTGAGGTAAGGATGTTAAGCACTACACTATAGAACTATATGTTAACCTGCACAGAAATATAAAATAAGTCTTCTGCTGAATAGGAATACTCACTACATCAGAAACTACTATGAGGTTTTTATGACACAGTTTAGCATTCAGCTTTATAAATGAGTGGATAAGGTATTTTCTCTAATGTACGAGATTGGAAGTTTGAATCCTGGCAGAAAAATTTCAGAAATAGAGATTACATTTATATATTTTTTTTAGTAATTGTAAAAAATGTATGGCATAAAATAAATGTATAATTACTAAAAAATTTAAAAAAATTATATATATATATATATATATATATATATATATACACAGTGCCTTTCAAAAGTATTCACCCCCTTGACTTTTTCTGTATTTTGTTACATTACAGCCTTAAATTCAATGTTTTCTTAATCTGAATTTTATGTGATTGATCAGAACACAATAGTCTAAGTTGGTGAAGTGAAATGAGAAAAATATATAAATTAAAATCCTGTTTAGAAATAGAAAACAGAAAATTGGCATGTGCCTATGTATTCACCCCCTTTGTTAGAAAGCCCATAAAAAGCTCTGGTGCAACCAATTACATTCAGAAGTCACATAATTAGTGAAATTATGTCCACCTATGTGCAATCTAAGTGTCACATGATCCGTCATTACATATACACACCTTTTTTGAAAGGCCCCAGAGGCTGCAACACCTAAGCAAGAGGCATCACTAACCAAACACTGCTATGAAGACCAAGAAACTCTCCAAACAAGTAAGGGACAATGTTGTTGAGACGTATAAGTCAGGGTTACGTTATAAAAACATATCCAAATCTTTGATGATCCCCAGGAGCACCATCAAATCTATCATAACCAAATGGAAAGAACATGGCACAACAGCAAACCTGCCAAGAGACGGCCGCCCACCAAAACTCATGGACCGGTCAAGGAGGACATTAATCAGAGAGGCAGCAGAGAGACCTAAGTAACCCTGGAGGAGCTGCAGAGTTCCACAGCAGAGACTGAAGTATCTGTACATAGGATGACAATAAGGCATACGCTCCATAGAGTGGGGCTTTATGGCAGAGTGGCCAGAAGAAAGCCATTACTTTCAGCAAAAAACAAAAAGGCACATTGTGAGTTTGCGAAAAGGCATGTGGGAGACTCCCAAAATGTATGGAGGAAGGTGCTCTGGTCTAATGAGACTAAAATTGAACTTTTCGGCCATCAAAGAAAACACTATGTCTGGTGCAAACCCAACATATCACATCACCCAAAGAACACCATTCCCACAGTGAAACATGGTGGTGGCAGCATCATGCTGTGGGGATGTTTTTCAGCAGCCGGGACTGAGAAACTGGTCAGAGTTGAGGCAAAGATGAATGGTGCTAAATACAGGGATAATCTTGAGCAAAACCTGTACCACTCTGTGCGTGATTTGAGGCTAGGACGGAGGTTCACCTTCCAGCAAGACAATGACCCCAAACTCACTGCTAAAGCAACACTTGAGTGGTTTAAGGGGAAACATGTAAATGTGCTGTAATGGCCTATTCAAAGCCCAGATCTCAATCCAATAGAAAAATCTGTGGTCAGACTTATAGATTGCTGTTCACAAGCGCAAACCATCCAACTTGAAGGAGCTGTTGCAGTTTTGCAAGGATGAATGGGCAAAAATCCCAGTGGTAAGATGTGGCAAGCTCATAGAGAGTTATCCAAAGTGACTTGGAGCTGTGATTGCCGCAAAAGGTGGCTCTACAAAGTATTGACCTTAGGGGGGTGAATAGTTATGCACATTGACTTTTTCTATTATTTTGTACTATTTGTTTTGTTTGCTTCACAATAAAAAATAAAAAAACATCTTCAAAGTTGTGGGCATGTTCTGTAAATTAAATGATGCAAATCCTCAAACAATCCATGGTAATTCCAGGTTGTGAGGCACCAAAATATGAAAAAAGTCAAGGGGGTGAATACTTTTGCAAGGCACTGTGTATATATATATGCATATATATATAATCATACTTCTGATATATATGAATGCATAATATGTGGGAAACTACTACTGATGTTTTTAGCCATAATATATTTACATATATCATAATATATTATATATTCTAAATATATAATAATATATTTAAATATATTATGGCTAAAAACTTATATATATATATATATATATATATATATATATATATATACACACCATATATTTCGCTCTCTAAGACGCACCTGATGATAAGATGCACCTAGATATTTGAGGAGGAAAATAAGAAAAAAAAAATTTGAACCAAAATGTGTGCTTTTGGTGGGTTTTGAACTAATGGTTGTCTGTGGATGACACTGTTATGGAGGATCTGTGGATGACGCCCTGTTATGGGGGATCTGTGGATGGCACTGTTATGAGCAGTCTGTGGATGGCAGTTTTAAGGGGGATTTGTGGATGGCACTGTTTTAGGGGGGATCTGTGGTGGACACACTGTTATGGGGGACCTGTGGAGGACACTGTTATGGGGGGATCTGTGGATGACACTCTTATGGGGGTGGTCTGTGGATCATACTGTGGATCTTATGGGGGATCATGTGGTCTGTGGATCATACTGTGGATATTATGGGGGATGTGTGAATGACACACATAGCATCTTATGTAATGGTGGTCACTATTCACATAGGGACAATATACTGTGACACATATGATACTGTGACCAGCATAAGATCATCTTATGCTGGTCACAGTATCATATGTGTCACAGTATATTGTCCTGTGTGAATAGTGACCCCCATTACACCATTGTCCACCCACTTACAGCATAGTGTAATGGAGCAGTTTTCATGGTAGGAGGGGACGGAGGCTGGCAACACTCGCGGCGGTGCCCGATGCAGTCACTGTACTGTAATACATCGGGCCCCGTACACATCAGTTTTCATAAGTAAAGTCATGGTACAGTAATCCTCTTCAAGCAGTGTTTGTACTTTAAACTCAGGCAATCCTCTGTACAACTTACTATGAGGGCGGCAGCGTAACCTCGCGATCACTCATTCACGCTCCTGCTCTGCCTTCATGAATGAAATGGGAGGAGCGTGAATGAGTGAGCATCGCAAGGTTACGCTGCCGCCCTGCCTGCCGCTTTCATAGTAAGTTGTACAGAGGATTGCCTGAGTTTAAAGTACAAACACTGCTTGAAGAGGATTACTGTACCATGACTTTACTTATGAAAACTGCTGTGTGCGGGGCCCGATGTATTACAGTACAGTGATTGCATCGAGCACCGCCGCGAGTGTTGCCAGCCTCCATCTCCTCCTCACATCCCACTGATACATCGCAGTGCGGCAGCGATGTATCAGCGCCATCAGAATTGGCAGCATTTGCTTTATAAGATGCACTGTCATTTTCCACCCACTTTTGTTGGGGGGGGGGAAGTGCGTCTTATAAAGCGAAAAATACGGTATATATTTCTGCTAGGATTCAAACTCCCAACCTTAAACATTAGAGGCAAGGACGTTAACCACTATACTATAGAGCAACAAGATAACCTGCACAGAAATTTAAAATAAGTCTTCTGCTGAATAGGAATACTCACTACATCAGAAACTTCTATGAGATTTTTCTGACACAGTTTAGCATTCAGCTTTATAGCTGAGTGGATAGTGTCTTTGCCTCTAATGTTCAATGTTGGGAGTTCAAATCCTGGCCAAAACTTTTTAGAAATTAAATTTAAATATACTGGTGTGTCCCCAAGCACTGACTCCATATATGAATATAGCTATATATGGAGTCAGAGCAGGGACTCCTAAGCTGAACTAGAGTCCCGACACCATCCCCTCTTCAGAGCAGGGGGTGCCTGGGGTTCTCCTATTGACTTCCATTGTGCTCGGGTGCTTGGGAGAGCACCTGAGCATCGCAAAGTGTTTTACTTGAGCACACGAGCACTTTGGTGCTCGATCAACACTAGTGATGACTCATGTAGAGTACCAGACATCCCCTATGCTGTGCTAGGAATGTGGTTGTCAAGGGTTTTTCATATTGCACTATTCAATGCATTTCTCCTCTGCATTTTTATCAAGATAACAATATAGCTTTCATTCTGGCATTCCAGTCCTCCTCCTACTATGCTAATGAGAATTACCTTAAAGGGACACTAACAGGCCAAATCAGCATATATAGTTAGATATATCACATTACAGGTCTTATAGAGTCTTTTAAAAGCATATAACTATCCCCCCTGTCCACCTTATAAAGAGCGAAATATAAAGTTTTATAACCTGCTTCTCCAGTCAGCAATCTGCCCAAGGGGCGGCGTTTCATGTGAAAATGCGCCCAGCCAGCCTTCCCAACTGCCGTTCTTAAGCCCCGCCCAGCTCATCATTATTCACTTCGCTGGGCGGCGGCTAGAACTCTCCCCAGTCCCGATCCTGCGCCTGCGCAATTCAATCCTCCGGGCCGTGCCGTCGGACGCACTATAATTAACCCCTTATATGATGTGAGTGAGCAGCGCTCTGAAGCGCTGCTCTGAACAGTGCACGGCTGAGGCTGCAGCTGCCTCGAAGACGCAGGCTGGTGTGTGTACGCAGGCGCGATCTAACGGCACGGCGGGGCGCAGGCGCAGAAGATTGGGCATGAACGATGCCCAGAGGATTGAATTGCGCAGGCGCAGGATCGGGACTGGGGAGAGTTCTAGCCGCCGCCCAGCAAAGTGAATAATGATGAGCTGGGCGGGGCTTAAGAACGGCAGTTGGGAAGGCTGGCTGGGCGCATTTTCACATGAAACGCCGCCCCTTGGGCAGATTGCTGACTGGAGAAGCAGGTTATAAAACTTTATATTTCGCTCTTTATAAGGTGGACAGGGGGGATACTTATATGCTTTTAAAAGACTCTATAAGACCTGTAATGTGATATATCTAACTATATATGCTGATTTGGCCTGTCAGTGTCCCTTTAAAGATAAACCCTTCCCTATGCAGTAGGTTACTTGCCCCCCCCCCCCCCCCCCCCATTGAAAACATGTTTATATCTAAGGTTACTGCTACAGAAGGACAATATTTAGTATTTCATTTTCAATGGCACAGTAATGAGAAAATTAAGAATTGTCATGAATATTGAGTTAAAAAATACCACTTGTTGATAGAAGTGTATCTTTAAATGAATGGAATCACATGTCAATTGAGTTAGGCTTTTCTTATCACTTAGTTTCTAGTCGGGCAACATGGAGCAAGTGTATGTTAAAGTTTTTAATATGTAATATATTGTGAGGCATAGTTTGCTCAGTCTTTTCATATGTAATGCTTATATAAAGTGAAAGGTCATGCACTATGGATTTAAACGAATGATGCTGCAAATTATAATTTCCATTTTATTTTATTTTCTAAAATAGGTAGGGCTTGTTCACATCACCGTTATGGATTCCGTTATTGTTTTCTGTTATAACTTGGTTATAATGGAAAATAACGGAATCCATAAGGCTTCTTGCACACTAATGCATTGATGCATTTTTCACGCTCGTGATAGAAAACTGAATGTTTACAAACAACATCTCCTAGGAACCAGCAGTGAAAAACGCATCGCATCCGCACTTGCTTGCGGATGCAATGCATTTTTCACACAGCCCCATTCACTTCTATGGGGCCAGGGCTGCGTGAAAAACACAGACTATAGAACATGCTGCAATTTTCACGCAAAGCACAAGTGATGCATGAAAAACATGAGTGTACACAGATCCATTGAAATTAATGGGTCCAGATTCAGTGCGGGCGCAATGCGCTTGCATCACGCATTGCACCCGCGCGGAAAACTCGCTTGTCTGAAAGGGGCCTAAGACGGAATGCAAAATGGAAGTCTTTAAAAGGCATTCTGTTTTGATCCGTCATAATAGAAGTCTATGGGCAGTCATAACGGATCCGTCTGGTTCCTGTTATGCAAGACGGAAAACAAAGTCCTGTCGACAGGACTTTTTTTCCATTCTGCATAACGGAAACCAGACTGATCCGTTATAATCGCCCATAGACTTCTATTATGACAGAAAGCAAAATGGAATGCCTTTTTAAGGCGATATGCAGGACTGGATTTCTGCATAATGGAAACGAGGGCGGATCCGTTATGCTGCCCATAGACTTCTATTATGAAGAATCAAAATGGTATGCCTTTTATAAACCTCCGTTTTGACTTCCATCTTATGGATTCTGTTATTTTACGTTATAGCTATGTTATAACGAAAAACAATAACGAAATCCCTAACGGTGATGTATTCTGATTTAGCCAGAATGAGGGTTTAATCTATATGTAATTCTTGTATCTCGTGTTTTGTGAGTGCTGTTATTTTCTTTTTCTTTTTTCCCCTAAGCAGGCAACCCCTTTAATGAGCAAAGGTATCTTTTATCCATATTCTTTATTCCCTTATTGTCCCTCCACTCTTTTTTTATTGTAATACTAAAGTCTGCTAAGAAACAGAATGGCGGCATTTATCTCAAGGTAATCATACCTGATGTACTTTAAGGCAAGGCTACTTCACATTTCACCAGCTCAGCACTAGCAAAGAATGTAGCCCATTGAGCTGATGAAGGTGCCCTTCACAATTTTACTGTCTCTGTACAATGCATTTAAGTCAAAACTTCTCTAAAATAATACAGGGCCTTGACGAAATGCTGCATATGGACAGACTGTGTCAATAAAAATGCCACTATCTCTTTACAATGCTAGCTTGTTTTTACTTGCTTGTTGTATTATAGAGTATCCATTGCACTAACTTGTTTTTATTACATGTATAAAGCATACAGTACTTGGCCTTTTTAGCTCTGCTTTATTTTGTTTTTGGTCTTTCACTATTTTATTCACCTTGTATTTCTATGGGCACATTATTAATAATATTTTTAAGACTATTGCAAAGGCTATAGTATAAAAAGTGGAATATATCACAATACTAAGAATGCCATGCCGCTAATTGCATTCTTTAGGCCTTCAATAAGAACAACATAGTTAAGCCTCTTTATCAAATTCCAATTTCTCAGCAGTTTCATGCTCCAGTCCTCATGGTTACTACCAGCTCCTCTATCACTTTTATTACTCCTCTTTTTACTTTATCAGTTCTTGCACACAAAACACCTACTGTAATTATTGAGTTAAGTACACCTCCTTAATGTTTTAAAGTCGCAAAACCCTACCTCAAGTGCTCTTCAAGCTTAGGTGCTTGAGCAACATCCCCCTTGCATTTCAAGCCTTCTTTATAAAGAGCTTGAAGTAGTACAGTTGTAACAGCATCTGAAGTATAGAAAAGGTCAAAACAAGTGTATTCTTACCATTTTATAGGATTTTGGGATCAATACCAGCTAATGCCACATTATTGCTTTCGGAAACCTGAAAATGCTAATTGTTATTTAAATGAAGATGTTTTTCTTGGCTTCATATATGATGCACTGCTGTGCAGTAGTAAAATCTGTCTAATGCTAGGGGGTATTCATGACACAGAAAAACAAGCTTAGGCATGTCTTCTAGTAGATTCTACTTACTTCTATCTACAGTATGCTATGCATCTTGCCTGAAAGCTTCAGGATGGTTAGAACATTAAAAAAAAAAAAAACTAAAATGTAATTCTACAAATTATGACAAAAAAAAGTTTTGTTTTTTTCCATCTCTCTGCCTGGTTTTTCTATAGTCCTTAAACTTTTTTGCAAATCATATGAAATACTTGACTTCCATTCATCAGAGAGGGATGGTTTTGGCTATTAATTTCTGAACCCCTTATATTTTGCTGTTTCGTTAAAGAGAACCTGTCATGTTGAACACGATGTCTGAAGTAAAGGCTGCATGTTATAGAACAGAAGGACCTGACCAGATTAATATAAGGTTTTTAGGGGAAAACACTCATTATAATGTCTAATTTATTAATTTAAATTCCTTCTCATGCTAAGCTTTAAAGTCAAGGAAACAGTCCTATCAGTGATTGACAGCCTTACCTCTATATTTATTGTGACACAGCGAGAGGTTTGGACTGGGAAAACAGGTATTTTCCTCCCAGTATGTGCTGCTGGGCTGATTTACAGCCAGGTGAGGTCAAATACCTATCGGATTTTAAATGTCGGTCCGGGTTTTGGCAGCACCTGGCTGTCCTTAAATAGGCAGCCGGGCTTAGAAGCCAGGTCTCTGTGTTGGGATCTGGGAGCCTTGTGTCTGGATGAAGGCTTGCTACCTGTTTGGCATAAAAATAGGTTGGTGCTGCTATCTGCAAGGACTCTTTGAGGCAGAATTGCTGCATGGTGTGAATTACCACCAACACTGCAGGGTGACTATTTGTTTGAATATGACTACTTGTTTTATTACTTGCTTAAAGTGCGAATAAAACACTGAACTGTTTGATCCAAAGAACTTGTTGTTGCCTCTATACTGAGTCCGCTAATCCTGTCCACCAGAGCGAGTTCCCACAATTGGTGGAGAATACGTGCAGGTGCAGTGAGGCTGGCGTAAAGGCCGAAATATTTAAGTTTTTCCAGGCACGGTTGTATGTCGTACATCAAACCAGCGAGATTACAACCCGTGTCTCTTGACAAAATGGAATCTGTCGTGAAAGCCCTCGTGTAGTCTAACTTGCAACAGCGGGAGGCTAATAAGCAGCAGCAGGAAACCAACCAGCTGCTATTGCAACATGTGATGGCTTTAAAAGTGGCAGGAGCATCCCAGAGCGTCCACGATGCCCGAACAGCGGTCCGTGCGGCGATCTCTAAGATGACCCCCTCAGACAACATCGAGACCTATGTTCGAGAAGGTGGCCATGAGGGAGAGACTACCTCAAGATCAGTGGGCTGAGGTCGTCGCTCCATTCTTGGCATCTGGACCGCAGCAGGTGTTTTTCGACTTACTAGATGATCAAGCGGCCAATTAAACAACAGTAAAGGGTGAGATTCTGGCAAGACTCGGGTGAATGTGTTGGTTCGGGCCCAGCATGTGCATCATTGGGAGTTTAACCTGGCTGAACCCGCGAGACCTTAGTATTATGATCTGTTACACCAGTTGCAAAAATGGCTGCAACAGTTGGTTGGCCCCAAGGCTTATCGCAAGCTTGTGTTAGATCTAGCCCACCAACACGTTCTGGACCTCTATGGACCTTATAGGCCCAGTATAATACATCTTAGTTATTCTAGACTACGCCACTCAGTACCCGTAGGCAGTGCCACTGTGACATACCTCGGCCAAACTCATAGCTAAGAAGTTAATGGAGATGTTTTACCGAGTAGGACTACCTAAAGAGATTCTGACCGACCAAGGGACCCCTTTTATGTCCAAGGTGATGAGGGAACTCTGTAAGATGCTACACATAAAACAACTATGGATGTCCGTTTGCCATCCGCAAACAAACGGTCTGGTAGAACGGTTTAACCAAACATTAAAAAATATGTTGAAAAAGGTAGTGTCTAAAGATGGGAAGGACTAGGACCTCCTTCTGCCCTATCTCATGTTTGCAGTGCGAGAGGTACCCCAGGCCTCTACTAGGCTCTATCCCTTCAAACTGCTATATAGCAGACACCATCGCGGTCTCTTGGACTTGGCCAAAGAGGCGTGGGAACAACAACCCACTCCACATAAGTGTCATTGAATACATTACCCAGATGCAAGATCAGATAGACACAGTGTTGCCTCTTGTTAGGGAGCATATGGAGGCAGCTCAGCAAGCCCAGAGTCGGGTCTATAATCGGCAGGCTCGAGTCCCGATCTTTAACCCAGGTGATCGGGTTTTGGTTCTGGTGCCAACCGTGGACAGTAAGTTCCTGGCTAGGTGGCAGAGGCCCTACCAGGTACTCGAGAAAATTGGAGATGTAAACTAGCACCGGCAAGGGTGGTGAAATCCGGAGCAGCCTGCGGCCTAAGACAGCCCGCGGCCGAGTTTTCTAGGAGAAGAGGTACTGGCTCCTCTGTCTGATGCAAGAGAGGCGGCTGCCACAGTAAAAATTTCTGACAGCCTCTCCTCTAAACAGACTCAGGAGGCCAGGGTGTTCGTTAGTCGGAATACGGATGTGTTCTCGGACCTCCGTAGACGCACTTCCATATTCCAGCATGACATTGTCACTGAGCCTCAGTCAAAAGTCAGATTAAAACCATACCGGGTGCCCGAGGCTCGACGACAAGCCATATCGGAGGAGGTGCAGCTAATGTTGCAGTTAGACATCATTGAGGAGTCAAAAAAAGAGTGGGCCAGTCCTATAGTATCGATACCCAAGCCAGACGGGACGTTGCGGTTTTGTAACGACTTTCGAAAACTTAACGAGATTTCCAAATTCGATGCCCCGGGTGGATGAGCTCATCGAGATGTTAGGACAAGACCTCACGAAAGGGTACTGGCAGGCTGTCAAAGAGAAAACTGCCTTCATCACGCCTGAGAACTATATCAATTTAAGGTATAACCCTCTGGTCTGCATGGCGCCCCCGCCACTTTTCAGCGACTAATGGACATTGTTCTTCGTCCACATCGTTGGTAGGCTTTGGCTTACCTGGACGATATTGTCATCCACAGTACCGACTGGAAAAGACACCTACCCAAAGTGCAGGCTGTACTGGACTTTCTTCGGAAAGCTGGCCTAACCGCTAACCCCCAAAAATGTGTGATAGGGTTAGAAGAGACTAAGTACCTGGGGTATGTCATCAAACCCCAAGTGAGCAAAATAGAGGCGATACGGAATTGGCCCCGACCTGTCACCACTAGGCAAATAAAGTAATTCCTGGGAATGGTGGGCTATTACATGAGGTTTGTTCCCCACTTTGCTACTCTAACCGTGCCCTTGACAGTACTCTTGAAGGGACACAAGTCAGTGATGGTTCCCTGGGATGAGCAGGCTGAAGAGGCTTTTTCCACTTTGAGGTCATCCCTGTGCAGGTCACCGGTTTTGGTGACGCCCAACTTCAATAGGGAGTTCGTAGTACAGACCGATGCCTCTGAAGTAGGCCTTGGTGCTGTACTGTCTTAGGCAG
The DNA here is from genome assembly GCF_905171765.1 of Bufo bufo. NCBI lineage: Eukaryota > Metazoa > Chordata > Amphibia > Anura > Bufonidae > Bufo > Bufo bufo. Next base: position 377,690,120 of record NC_053390.1, read on the forward strand.
TCAACGTGGATGAGCATCCCGTTGTCTTCCTCAGCCGTAAGCTCACCCCAGCCGAGACCCAGTATAGTATAGTGGAGAGAAAGTGGCTGGCTATCAAGTGGGCACTAGAATCTCTCCACTATTATTTATTGGGGAGAAAATTCAGCCTGGTGAGTGACCACTCCCCTCTCAAGTGGATGAACCAGGCCAAGGACAGAAATGCCTCGGTCACCCGATGGTTTCTCTCCCTACAAAATTTTAAGTTTTCAGTGGAACCATGGTCGTAGCTGAGGTAAAAAGCGCGTCGGGGTTTCCAGCCTGTCCTGTGCCTGCTGTCTCTGCCCTCCATCATGTCTCTTGGTATGTTATGATTTCTCCATCAGGTGCCTATATGCGTGGTGTATTTATAGCCTTCACTAGATGGTTTTGGTGTATGGAGATGCATTTATTTGAGTATCTAGATAGATATCATTTTACTCCCTGTTGCCACTTGTATATTACCAGGGGCCCTACACCTATATACTCGCATAGCGGCTATGCAATTGAGTGACGATCACAGTTACCTTTAGTGGTTAGTACCTCACACCACTTATCTGTGAATCACCCCAAGGCATACCTTACATACACCCGGCATGTGTTTCATCTTTTTGGTGGGTTGTTGAGACACCGGCCGGGGGACTACGGCATCTAGTTTTTTTCTGCTGATTTTTCCAGATACATTTTGTGTAATCTTTTATAATTGTGTAATCATGATCCATTTGTGACTAAATAAAGTATATTTTTGAATATATTGGGCATGCTATGGTTGTTTTTTAGCAACATTTTTAGGTTTATATGATTGGTTTCCTGCTTGCCCTACCTTACGGCATCATAGTGAGGCTTTCTTTCTTTTGGTTCTACGTCTTTAATATCGATTGGACCCTGGACAAGAATTTACTTTGACCCCCTGGATCCTGCACACCCAAGCATGCATTCACGCCCTCCACCACAACACACCCACAAACAAACAAACAAGTAATATATATAATATAGCTTACAGTAATTTACTATAAATACTTACAGTTCTGAAGACTCCAGCAGGCTCAGGATCAGTGCTCTGGGCAGCTGGGCTCAGGGCTGGAAGTGGGCACCGCTCTGCAGTTCAGGAAGGAGACCGGGGCTCGGCTCACCCTAGCATTGCAGTGCCTCCATGTGACTTCACGGCGTGCGTGGAGGAACAAGCAAGTACCGTATTTTTCGCCCTATAAGACACACCGGCCCATAAGACGCACCTAGGTTTTAGAGGAGGACAATAAGAAAAAAAATAGGTTTCATTACACCTCAGGTCCGACCACCAATCAGACCCCCGCTGTTAATCAGACCTCAGCTGATAGCCCCAATCAGACCCCCAATGTTAATAAGACCCTCAATCATACCTCATATCAGCCCCCCAATGCCATTTATCAGACCCCCAATGCCATATATCAGCTCCTCAATGCCATATATCAGCCCCCCAGCCTCATGTATCAGATCCCCAGCCTCATGTATCAGTCCCCCAGCCTCATGTGTCAGCCCCCTAGCCTTATGTATCAGCCCCCCACCCTCATGTATCAGCCCCCAGCCTCGTGTATAAGCCCCCCAGCCTCATGTATCAGCCCCCCAGCCTCATGTATCCTCCCCCAGCCTCATATATCAACCCCCCAGCCTCATATATTAGCCCCCAGCCTCATGTATCAGCCACCCAGCCTCATGTATCAGCCCCCAGCCTCATGTATCAGCCCCCCAGCCTCATGTATCAGCCCCCCAGCCTCATGTATCAGCCCCCCAGTCTCATGTATCTGCCCCCCAGCCTCATGTATCAGTCCCCCAGCTTCATATATCTGCCTCCCAGCCTCATATATCAGCCCCCCAGCCTCATGTATCAGCCACCAGCCTCATGCATCAGCCCCCCGCCTCATGCATTAGCCCCCCAGCCATCAGCGCAAATAAAATAAACAACTTACCTCTCCTGCTCCTGGACACCGCCACTCCTCACCACCAGCGCTCTCTCTCTTCTTCCTGGTCCTCACGCTGTGCGCAGCCACTGCACAGCCAACAGCCGAGGACCGAGAAGCGGTGAGTACAGAGCTTTCACCACTTCCCAGTGGAAGCGCTGATTAGTATTTCCCATAATGGAAGCGCTGATTAGTATTCACCCCATAAGATGCAGGGGCATTTTCCCCCCACTTTTAGGGGAAAAAGTACATCTTATGGGATGAAAAAAATATAATTTTGGGCAGTGGCCAGCGGGGCTTAAGAGACAGCTGCCTTGGGCCCCCCAGGAGCAATGCGGATGCCCTGTCCCGGGTACACTGTCTGGCGTGTGTTCACCTCCTCAGGGTTTCAAGTATAACTGTCACATTTAGACCCTAATTTCAATTTTCATATATGTAGTTACTAATAACATGATATTCCAGAATCAGTTACTATTAGACTGACTTACCCCATATTTAATAAGATTTAACCCTTAGCAACCAGTCTGCATAAAACTGCAATTTCACTATTCAGTTAAGATGGCCGCCACTGCCCTCACCCTGAGGCTAATCCCGCCTGCTCTCACTACCCACAATGCATTGAGCTCCTCACATGCACTAGCCAGTAACAATAGCCCCCCCAAAAGTGCCAGTAACCAGAGCCCTCCCCCCTAAAGTGTTAATCTCCTGCAGCACAAAGGGGTCCTCTTACCACATGTTGCATTCATTTATACACTGAGCAGATGGCAGATCTCCCTTCCCTGGTGTGCGCTGCTCCAACTCTTCATTCTCCAGCTCTGCTGAGTGAGAGAGCGTCTGCCAAGCGCAGGGACAGGGAGAAGTGCACACAGCCCAGGCACTGTTATCAGCTGCTGGGAAGGACCTGGCCTTAATCATTTACTTACAGCGTACACTTAAAGAAAAAATTCTGTGAAACCACATTGTCCCATGTGAATACATATCTGCTACTACTACTGCTCCTCATGCATTTCTTAGTAATGCAGAATCAGCATATCATAGCAGTAAAACAGGAATGCAGTCGGTGACAGCAATACATTTTCTTAGTCCTGTGTATTCTGCTGTTGTCACACATTCTCCTTTAGGTAGCTTCCTGAAGATTATATAGGATGACTTCTACCTCCCCCCGCAGTGGGCTGTTCACAGCCTGCGACGTGATTGCTGCATATAGGACATTGTCTGCAGCCTTCCCATTGTCTTTTCCTGTGCCTTAGACCTGACTGTTCCCATTCAGAATCTTCCTAAAATGTTAGACTCATTTCTTTTACTGCAGCATATGTTAGGTGTTGTCTGGCTACACCTGTCTTTATGATTCCTGAGCAAAGCTTTACGGGACATGTAGGTTCTACTGGTGCTGCCTGTAGACATTCATTGCTGCAATCAAGATGGTAGACAGAAGAAGGATTATTATCTTCTGAAAAACCAAGTTAGCAGTGACATAGTGGAAAATAGATGGTCACTACACCTAAATTAAAAAATTCAATATCACTGTAATTAAATAAGACAAAATTTGTAAACTTTGTCTGCTACTTGTACTCTTGATTTACCATTGTAACTTTTGGTGGATAACCTCTAATGGGTTCCTCCCACATTTAATAATTCCATAGAAATATTGCCTTTATGCAATGATCTAAGACAGTTTATTGGTTCAAATCCAGAGCTTTACTTCAGTAACACACAGTAACGCTTGACAACATAAGTCTCACCACAGAAACAATATGTTATTTTGTACTGTAAACTCATTTCCTGAGTCCTCAGTTGTCAGCTTCAACCATTTCCAGCTAGGGAAAATTGCTGTAAAAAAAAGAATAAAAAAAAAAAGAAATGAAAAAAGTAAACATTGGTAGACTGAAAACTGATATTATGTCCTTAGCTGTCCCAAAGGCAGTCCACAAGTGCAATACAAGTGAGATGAGAAAAAGACAATATGGTTGATAAAAGAAAACTGTTTGTCTCTGCCATCATCTGACAATGTGGAAACGCACTCAAATTGGTTAAAGACATAAAATGTTTTCCATATTTGTTTCAATACTGCTGAGTAGAGATATTTTCAGCATTAAAAGAGTCAGTCATTCCTGTCAATGTCAATGTACCTACAGAGAAAAATACAGCTATTATACAGTATTTATTTAATCAAGATATTTACTGCCAAGACAGTTGTAGGACAAAAAAATCCTCCTTGGAGTTCCTTTAAGAACCACTCTGTGCTTACTGTCTGTTGCTCGAGGAAGGTGTTTAGAGGAGGATTTTGTGGCCTGTTACTTAAAGACTGTCCATGCAGTAAGGCTGGACTCACACCTATCCCACCACAGATACTGTGCATTAACCTCAGTGAGGCAAAGTTCAAATGATTCATCTTAGGACTCCAATTGACATGCTTACCATCATGGCCTATTGTGAAGGTGGAAAAAAATGACAATCTAGTCAAACAGATCCAAAGGTGAATCCATGCCCAAGGAAGGAGCTCATAATAGTTTGTTCTGAAGATGGAAACAAATGGCAAGCAGGTCAAACAGAATCCAGAGATGAATCCTTTAGACTGGGTTTGCCTCACTGAAGTGAACGCATCTATCACAATACATATTTGAATAGCATTTTCTGGTATTAAAAAGTATACCATCGTTGGAAAGCCTAGGGAAGGCTAAAACACAGTCTAACATGTATATGACTTGAATATTTTAAAAGAGGTCTTACCCATACTTATCTGCACCAGTAGGTAGAGAGGTGTGCATAGTTGTCACTTTTCTGCATTTGCTTTAGTATATTTATTTGGATGTATAATAGAGATTAATGAAGCTATGATATTTAAGTCCACCAGTGATTTATCAAGAAAATAATTTCCTATTATAGAGCCATGTATGCAGCATAAAAAGTCATGATCCATGAAATATGGATCAATATTTCAGTCTCTGTTGTTTTAAAGGTGGCAAATAATAGGAATTTCTCCAGTCTGCATTAGGTTAAGGCCTAACATGGCCTTAATAGAAGTGCTGCCCAGAATGTATTTAAAAAATAAAAAATATTCTAATCCAGGGCAAACCCTTTATATTTAAATGAGTGCTGCTGTTTCTGGAAAATAAAGGAGACACTTCTATAATTGTGTATGATTCATTTAACTGTAATTTAAGGTATAAATTGTAGCATTGTAAATGAAGCAATTGTCTATTCTTAAAATTGTGGCAAACTATACCAACAGGCTCCCTGGCTACAAACAACAATGTTGTACTGGCATGGCATGATTGACAAATTGCTCCCTTTTTTATAGATAGGGAAAGATCTGTCAACCTATCTGAGCCAGAAAGGGAGAAGCTGGCTGGGAGCAGCCAAGAAGGCTCTTCACCCTGTTCCTGGCTTATATTTACTCTATGGGACACTGCACCATTTCAGAGTAAAACATGGTTTGTAACCAAGCCACCTGTAGGCATTTCATGCTGCCAATGAACCTCTGGGCAGTTTCCCTATAAAGAAGTTTTCCAGGAGTACAATGTTGATGTGGTCAGGATAGATCATCAATATCTGATTGGTGGGGGTCCGACATCCCACACAGCCACAGATCAGCTGTTTGGTGCTCCGGTGAGCTCTGCAGCCCTCCCACAGCATACCAAACACAGTACTCTACATTGTATTGTGGCTGTGCTTGGAATCGTCAGATTTATCAAAAAGGTGAAGTACCTCTGTAGGACCTATTTGTATGACCACTAATATATATGCAATGACAATGCTGATAGTCTTTGAGACTGGGCAGTAGATGGTGTCATTAAATCCTCCTTTTCCTAACTACTCAGCAACTAATGTAAGGTGCAACACTCTGTGCATATGACTTCAAACTTTAAATGCATACATCTTGGCTTGCTATTTGCAAATGACAATGAAATCAAACAACCATAATCAAAGGGAACAGTAGGGCAAATTTGATATACTTACACAGCATCTGAGCCAGATCTCCTAATAAATGAATAACCTTCCCCTTTTCCACTGAACTGATGATTGGGCTTAGTATGTTGAAGTACTCGTCGCACTTTCTCATCTCCCTTTACATCAGATCTTTACTTGTAGATTATCTGTCCTTGTTTGATCTTTAGAAACAATTTGATGCCAGAATGATAATTGTCTGGATTTGCTAGGGAAGGTTTCTTGCAGTATATTACAGTACAGAATAGAGGAAGAAATGAATATCGGGAGTTAAAATATACACTCACCTAAAGAATTATTAGGAACACCTGTTCTCTTTCTCATTAATGCAATGATCTAGTCAACCAATCACATGGCAGTTGCTTCAATGCATTTAGGGGTGTGGTCCTGGTCAAGACAATCTCCTGAACTCCAAACTGAATGTCAGAATGGGAAAGAAAGGTGATTTAAGCAATTTTGAGCGTGGCATGGTTGTTGGTGCCAGACGGGCCGGTCTGAGTATTTCACTATCTGCTCAGTTACTGGGATTTTCACGCACAACCATTTCTAGGGTTTACAAAGAATGGTGTGAAAAGGGAAAAACATCCAGTATGCGGAAGTCCTGTGGGCAAAAATGCCTTGTGGATGCTAGAGGTCAGAGGAGAATGGGCCGACTGATTCAAGCTGATAGAAGAGCAACGTTGACTGAAATAACCACTCGTTACAACCGAGGTATGCAGCAAAGCATTTGTGAAGCCACAACACGCACAACCTTGAGGCGGATGGGCTACAACAGCAGAAGACCCCACCGGGTACCACTCATCTCCACTACAAATAGGAAAAAGAGGCTACAATTTGCACGAACTCACCAAAATTGGACTGTTGAAGACTGGAAAAATGTTGCCTGGTGTGATGAGTCTCGATTTCTGTTGAGACATTCAAATGGTAGAGTCCGAATTTGGCGTAAACAGAATGAGAACATCTATCCATCCTCTGATGGCTACTTCCAGCAGGATAATGCACCATGTCACAAAGCTCGAATCATTTCAAATTGGTTTCTTGAACATGACAATGAGTTCACTGTACTAAAATGGCCCCCACAGTCACCAGATCTCAACCCAATAGAGCATCTTTGGGATGTGGTGGAACGGGAGCTTCGTGCCCTGGATGTGCATCCCTCAAATCTCCATCAACTGCAAGATGCTATCCTATCAATATGGGCCAACATTTCTAAAGAATGCTATCAGCACCTTGTTGAATCAATGCCACGTAGAATTAAGGCAGTTCTGAAGGCAAAAGGGGGTCCAACACCGTATTAGTATGGTGTTCCTAATAATTCTTTAGGTGAGTGTATGTTTTAAGTCATCGGATAGCAGAAATCACATTTTATGAACAAGAAATCTAAGTGCCTCTGAGAAGAATCAAGCACCATGACATTACTTATAAAACTACAATTTAAGGGGTCATCCCATGATTATTGTAAAAAAAAAAAAAGACAATCAGACATCATATAGTACATGACAACCTCTTTCTAACAGAGCTAGAACCAGTCCTGTACCTCACATGGATCCAGAGATCTCCTCATTCATTGCTCTGCTAGATTTATATCAAACTGACAGCTAAAGGGGAGTGTCTTTTCTGCTGCAGCTCAGGAGGCGTGTCTCAGCTCTCCCTATCACAGATCAGGAATCGTGTCCATGCTCTCCCTATCACAGCTCAGGAGGCAGTTAAAGGATGAAACTGAGCATGTGCGGCCATTTAAGTGTGCAGGTCAAAGAAATAAGAGAAAGAACAAAGAGCAGGTGGTGCTATACAGATACAGTTTATTGAATAACTCAGCAGCTAGGCAAAATGTTTAATTACATGCAATAACAAAAGTAGCCAGATCCAGGTGCTGGCTTGAAAATTGTAGAATATTTTTCATGGGACAGCACCTTTAACCATAACAAAATGGGATGACAATACCAGTAAAACTCAGGCTACCTCTAAAACACAATCTCAGTTGTCCCTTTTTATTAGCCTCTTTCTGATGACTCCTATAAGATATAAGATGCAGCACTAAGTAGCAGCGTCTGATAGACTGCCTTTACTTCTTTCATTTCACACATTGGCAAAGAACAATTAGCCAAGTGATGGCCTATCCTCAGGATAGGCCATCAATATCTAATCGGCGGAGGTGCAACACTCCTCACCTGCTGACCAGCCTTTCTGCAATAGCTTTGGTACAGGTAGTTTACATCAGAACTACAGAGCTCAAACCACTGTGTAGTGGATGGGGCTGGATACAGAAGTGCTGCCCCCAATTGGTGAATGGGAGCACTACTGTACAAACCAGGATTGTCCACTACACAACAGATGGATCTGTGTAGGTACAGCACTGGAGCTCCTCTAAGGAGCTGATCGGTGGTGGTTCAGGGTATCAGGTCCCTGATGATCAGACATTGATGGCCTATACTGAGGATAGGCCATCGCGTGTAAAACCCAGGATAACCCATGACTACCCTCTTTTTTACATTTGTGACCCATCAATGAGATATGTGACAAAAATGTTAGTATCTGACCTTTCTAATCCCCACCATGGATGAGAATAAGGGGACTGTATCAGTATAGTTGGCTGAAGAAAAGGACAAAAGTGCAGCATCCCGTGAAAGGGGGAGAAGCGCACCCAGCTATTTACGACACTGAGGTAAACTTTAGAATGCTGTGTTCCTCCACAATTCTGCTCACTGCACTGTTAATCTGAGCAGAATCATCGAGATTCCATCCTAAATATTCGGCTTCATGGATAGAATGCCAAAACTACAGTAAAGACTGACATAGCAATAGGGGAGAAGCAGCAGTGATGACTTTTATACTGCATAACATTGTGGATTTCTATTCCCTATAGGGGTGACAATCCATAGTGGTAGTTATTCATGTGTTCACTTAAGAAACCTCAGTAACTTAGAAGCCTTAGTGCATAATTCTGAGCCAGTATTTTCAGGTAATTGCTCTTTCAATCTTACGGCGTAGCATCATGATAATCAAGCATGTATTATGAGCTGAAGATTCTGTTTCAGCCACCAGTACATCAGTAATATTACTTTTATAGCATGCAAAATACGCATGCCCTCAATTATTGATTTTATTTTCTGTTTAGATGCACAGTGAAGATCAAATAGTTACCTTTTAGATGAAAAGCGAGTTCTTATGTTGGAATTCAGCATTTCGGCAATCAATATGCATTTGTATATGAAACTTGTATATGCACAGAAGGGCTTATGCAGAAACAGAACTTTGTTCTAGCACATCTGCCGGTTCATCCACCAGAGAGACTTGCTGTGTGTTTGTATGAATGTGATGTATATTTTAATGATGCTGTTTTCTGGGTTCGCTCATTGAATAAATGCATGTCCTGTGATCCCAGAGGTCAGTAATGGAGTACTGGCAATGCCGCTGAGAGGTTACTCTCTTACTATAATTAGGAGCAAGTGAATAACATCATTTTACTGGTCATACTTGGGAAATGTCACATTCTCGTGAGACGTATTCAGTCTTGTTTATCAAGGTGCTTCCCATTATTCACAGTGACTATAGCACTCATACAAATCAATATTTCCCAGACTGCGCTTCATGGTATTCATCAGCCGATCAGCCCTACTGAAATCAAACACACACATCAGATATACTGACCTGTAGTGCTGCTCTGCTGGTGAAAAGTAACTGCCCTCTTCGAGACGTCCTCTTCTATTATATATTTAAATAGTCTTTAATAGCGTTTTAATAGCTTTAAAGGTTGCCTCCAATGTTAATGGCAGTCCCTGCACTGCTGCAGGATGAGGCGCAGGCCTTGTCGTAAATTAGGCACATCCTCCTGCAATTCGTGCATCTAAACAGAGCTGCTGTCCATTTATGGCTTCATTTGCACCAGAAAATTGGCGTAAATGAAGATAAATTTGTCTCCACTGTGGACCACACCCCTCTTTCACCCTTTTGTGACAGTGTAAAAAGAAGCACTTGTGACTTTTTTTTTCAAAAAGTCACACTTAAAAAGTTGCAAACACTTGTGTCTTTTTAAAGCCACTTTTCTGGCACAAGGGTGAAGATAAATCTCCCTCAAAGGCCTCCTGCACACGAACGTTGTGTGCACCCGTGGCCGTTGTGCCGTTTTCCGCTTTTTTTCACGGACCCATTGACTTTCAATGGGTCCGTGGAAAAATCGGAAAATGCACCGTTTTGCAGCCGCATCCGTGATCCGTGTTTCCTGGCCGTGAAAAAAATATGACCTGTCCTATTTTTTTCACGGCCAACGGTTCACGGACCCATTCAAGTCAATGGGTCCGTGAAAGAACACGGATGCACACAAGATTGGCATCCGTGTCCGTGATCCGTGGCCGTAGGTTAGTTTTTATACAGACGGATCCGAAGATCCGTCTGTATAAAAGCTTTTTCAAAGCTGAGTTTTCACTTCGTGAAAACTCAGAACCGACAGTATATTCTAACACAGAAGCGTTCCCATGGTGATGGGGACGCTTCTAGTTAGAATACACTACAAACTGTGTACAAGACTGCCCCCTGCTGCCTGGCAGCACCCGATCTCTTACAGGGGGCCGTGATCAGCACAATTAACCCCTTCAGGTGCGGCACCTGAAGGGGTTAATTGTGCTGATCACGGCCCCCTGTAAGAGATCAGGGCTGCCAGGCAGCAGGGGGCAGACCCTCCCCCCCTCCCCAGTTTAAATATCATTGGTGGCCAGTGCGGCCCCCCCCCCCCTCCCTCTATTGTAATTATTCGTTGGTGGCACAGTGTGCGCCCCCCCCCCCTCCCTTCCTCTATTGTAATAATTCGTTGGTGGCACAGTGTGCGCCCCCCCCCTCCCTCCCTCTATTGTAATAATTCGTTGGTGGCACAGTGTGCGCCCCCCATCGGCCCCCCCCTCCCTCTATAGCATTAACAACATTGGTGGCCAGTGTGCGGCCTCCCATCTCCCCCCCCCCATTCATACTTACCGGCTGCTGCGATGTTCGTGTCCGGCCGGGAGCTCCACCTACTGGTAAGTGTCATTGCTAAATGAACTGTCACTTACCAGTAGGAGGAGCTCCCGGCCGGAAGCAGACATCGCAGCTCCCAGGTAAGTATGAATCACTACTGCTAGTAACCTGCTGCCACCAATGATGGGGGGGGGGGGGGGGCTAGATGGGAGGCCGCACACTGGCCACCAATGTTGTTAATGCTATAGAGGGAGGGGGGCCAATGGGGGGCGCACACTGTGCCACCAACGATTACAATAGAGGGAGGAAGGGGGGGGGGCGCACACTGTGCCACCAACGAATTATTACAATAGAGGGAGGATGGGCGCACACTGTGCCACCAAGGAATTATTACAATAGAGGGAGGAAGGGGGGGGGGCTGCACTGGCCACCAATGATATTCAAACTGGGGAGGGGGGGGGGTCTGCCCCCTGCTGCCTGGCAGCCCTGATCTCTTACAGGGGGAGATGATAGCACAATTAACCCCTTCAGGTGCGGCACCTGAAGGGTTAATTGTGCTGATCACAGCCCCCTGTAAGAGATTGGATGCTGCTAGGCAGCAGGGGGCAGTCATGTACACAGTTTGTAGTATATTCTAACTAGAAGCGTCCCCATCACCATGGGAACGCCTCTGTGTTAGAATATACTGTCGGAAATGAGGTTTCACGATCTAACTCATATCCGACAGTATATTCTAACATAGAGGCGTTCCCATGGTGATGGGGACGCTTCAAGTTAAAATATACCATCGGATTGGAGAAAACTCCGATCCGATGGTATAAAAGGGACTCCAGACTTTACATTGAAAGTCAATGGGGACGGATCCGTTTGAAATGGCACCATATTGTGTCAACGTCAAACGGATCCGTCCCCATTGACTTGCATTGTAATTCAGGACGGATCCGTTTGGCTCCGCACGGCCAGGCGGACACCAAAACGACTTTTTTTTCATGTCCGTGGATCCTCCAAAAATCAAGGAAGACCCATGGACGAAAAAACGGTCACGGATCACGAAAAAACGGGACCCGTTTTTGCGGACCGCAAAAAAATACGTTCGTGTGCAGGAGGCCAAAGACTGTTTCTGATCCAACCATAAAACAAGACCTCTATGGTGTGACACAGTGAGAGGTTTGGTCTGGGAAAACAGGTATTTTCCTCCCAGCATGTGCTGCTGGGCTGATTTACAGACAGGTAAGGTCAAATACCAGACTGGATTTAAAATGCCACTCCGGGTTTTGACAGCACCTGTCTGTCCTTAAATAGGCAGCTGGGCTCAGAATCCATGTCTCTGTGTTGGGATCTGGGAGCCTTGTGTCTGGATGAAGGCTTGCTACCTGTTTGGCGTGAAAACAGGTTGGTGCTGCTATCAGCAAGAACTCTTTGAGGCAGAATAGCAGCATGGTGTGAATTACCACCAACAGCGCAAGGTGACTTTTTGTTTGAATATGACTGCTTGTTTTGTCAATTAAGTAAGGCTAGTTTCACACCTGTGATAAGATTCTCAAGCAGACTGTTCCATTATAGAACAGCCTACCGGAGGTCTCTGGATCCGGCACTGACAAATATTACTGCCTTCCTACTGAACCCAATTGACAATAACAGAGATTCAGCTGCTACCTGGCAAATATGATGAGAATCGGCCACATAGAAATCGCTGTGTGTAGCACTTTCTGGCCAATTCCTGGCATTGTCTACCGAACCTACCAACCGGAAAACCCACAAATGTGAAAGTAGCACATGATGCAGCACAGTTTTTCTATATCAAGAATAAAGTTATCCAAAAACCATATAACCGTGTAAACAAGTGAATAACGCCATCACTTAGTGCAGTTTCCCAAGAATAAATAATGAAGGAGTATTAATTACACCATTCAAGGATCTGCAAAATTCAGCGATCACTTGGTTTTTAGATGTGTTGTCTATTTTTATATTATTCAGGCTTTCTTCTTTTATTTCTAATTACCACATATTTTCCACACTGCAGCATTAAGTGGCTGCTATCTCTATGACTCCAAGGCCAGTAAATGAGTCAGCTGTATAATGGTTATCTCTCAGTACACCACATACGGTACATGTCAGTGGGCGGTACACACAACTAAGCCCCTCCCACAGCGGTGAGAATGTAAACTGTATGGAACCTGAGGAAATTTTACATCTTTATCCAAGCCTCATCCTCACTGGTGTCCTGTTAATGTCCTGCAGGGGGACAGTCATCGCTGCAACATTATATCATAATGTCTGTGTATATTTCTTATATTGTATCTGAAGTGACCCAGGACAGCACTGCTCTATAGTTATGGCAGCTCAGGCTTCAACTACGGCGTAGTAGGGCACAGCAGGGGATATCTGTAGTGGCAGCATTCAGGTAAGAAAAACTTGGGGAGCATGTACAGCATACTTACCAACTTTTCAATTGCTAAAATTGGGACATGTAAGCCCCGCCCCTGGTAATGCCCTTATCCCACCATGAACACAAACTTTATGGGTGGGGTTTGTGTTAGCCAACCCATTTTGGGCTTGGAACTGCTCAAATTTGTGGAGACTGTCTATGAAAATCAGGGACAGTTTCACCAAATCCCAGACAGTTGGCAACTATGGCCCAAATATCCTAGTGATATGCCACAAATGTTAAGATGGGAAATCTCCAATAAATTACATACAATCCACTTGTTCCAATGATGACCTCTGTGTTCCAAAGGCCAGGGTTCACCCTTTCAGCCTTCAATTGCCTTTATTATTTACTAACATCCATTACACTTGCCTGGGACATTATTCCTCCTGTTGCTCCAGTTTTCCCAGAGCCTGATACATGGACCATGGCACTGATTCTTCTTTGACACAATACCTTTCTCTGCTGCCTGTTCCCTGAGGGAACCCAGCTGTCTTCAGGTTCTTTGATTGCTTGTAGTCGCACATCTTCCGATCAGTAAAAGATGTTTTCACTAAATTTAGTTGCCTGTCAGCAATGCAGAGCAGGGGTTCATTCACTGCAAAAGAGGGTTCATGTCACCCAGCAATAGAACAGAGGATTTTGAGAGATTTAGGCCCATGTCACCCAGGCACAGCAGGGGTTCATTCACGGCAAAAGGGGGTTCATGTCACCCAGCAATAGAACAGAGGATTTTGAGAGATTTAGGCCCATGTCACCCAGGCACAGCAGGGGTTCATTCACTGCAAAAGGGGGTTCTTGTCACCCAGCAATAGAACAGAGGATTTTGAGAGATTTAGGCCCCTGTCACCCAGGCACAGCAGGAGTTCATTCATGGCAAAAGGGGGTTCTTGTCACCCAGCAATAGAACAGAGGATTTTGAGAGATTTAGGCCCCTGTCACCCAGGCACAGCAGGGGTTCATTCACGGCAAAAGGGGGTTCATGTCACCCAGCAATAGAACAGAGGATTTTGAGAGATTTAGGCCCATGTCACCCAGGCACAGCAGGGGTTCATTCACTGCAAAAGGGGGTTCATGTCACCCAGCAATAGAACAGAGGATTTTGAGAGATTTAGGCCCCTGTCACCCACTTATGCACGTCTAATCCCAGATGTGCAGTATATCAGAGGGTTTTTTCACCCCAGTAACCAAAAAGCCGTATTTCTGGCCTAAATGTGACAGTCACTTATGCACGTCTAATCCCAGATGTGCAGTATATTAGAGAGTTATTTTACCCCATTAAGCAAAAAGATGTATTTCTGGCCTAAATGTGACAGTCACTTATGCACGTCTAATTCCATATGTGCAGTATATTAGAGGATTTTTTCACCACAGTAAGCAAAAAGATGTATTTCTGGCCTAAATTTGACACTCACTTATGCATGTTTAATCCCAGATGTGCAGTATATTAGAGGGTTTTTTCACCCCAGTAAGCAAAAAAGATGTATTTCTGGCCTCACTTATGTACGTCTAATCCTAGATGTGCACTATATGAAAAAAAAAGGTGTTTTTTTTAACCCCAGTAAGCAAAAAGCTGTATTTCTGGACTTGCAGACATGCAGATATCCTGTGCTGGTGCACTATCGTTGCATAAAATGGCTGCCGATTATGTATTGATATTGACAAACTGAAGTAAAAAAAGTTCGTTTTCAGCAGTAGTTGGCTCAGGGCAGGCTTAAAAAAATTGTGCACTGCACCCACAAAACACATTTGCTGTAGATCGCTGAGTAAAAAAAGCAGTTCTTGATAAGATTTCTCCCTGATCTCTCCCTCACAGCAGCTGCAGCCTCTCCCTACACCAATCCGAGCAGAGTGACGGGCGGCGCTACGTGATTCCAGCTTAAATAGAGGCTGCAGTTGGCCAATCACAGCCATGCCAATAGTAGGCATGGCTGTGATGGCCATTTGGGGCAAGTAGTATGACGCTTGTTGATTGGCTGCTGTGCAGCCTTTCATAAAGCGCCAAGAAAGCGCCGAACACTGAACCCGAACTTTTACGTAAATGTTCGTGTTCGGGTGCGGGTGCCGAAAAACCTAAAGTTCGGTACGAACCCGAACTTTACAGTTCGGGTTCACTCAACTCTATTAGGGACATATGGCCTTCACAGCTGGTTCAGCAGCATAGGGGCCCCAGGAGAGAGGCCCCCTTCTAAGCTGTACAGCAGTGGCAGAAGTGACCAAGCTAATGCTACTGCTAAACTGAGAGTGGGGCTTAGCAGACAGACAGAAGCTGAGATTTGCAGGCTGATGAGCAGAGCAATACAATGCGGCCTCCAATATATTTTTGCTTGGGGCCCCAGATTTGCCAAATCTACCCTGTCTGTAAGCATGAAAAAGTAGGTGCCTATTGAATAACATTTTGATCTTTTCAGTGTCTATATAATGTGAGACTCAAGTGTTTTTTCTGCTTAAATGCAAAACTACAGAGTATTGACAATATTATCCAGTAACTGGCAGAAAGGATCAATAATTGACAGTCAAATTTCTTTCAATGTTAATTATGCTTTATGCTGTAGTATGTTCAAACGGTATTATAAATGAGCAAATGTTCCACAAATTTTGGAAAATTATGCATGTAATAGTAGTCTTTATTAAAAAATATATATATACACTCACCTAAAGAATTATTAGGAACACCATACTAATACGGTGTTGGACCCCCTTTTGCCTTCAGAACTGCCTTAATTCTGCGTGGCATTGATTCCACAAGGTGCTGATAGCATTCTTTAGAAATGTTGGCCCATATTGATAGGATAGCATCTTGCAGTTGATGGAGATTTGAGGGATGCACATCCAGGGCACGAAGCTCCCATTCCACCACATCCCAAAGATGCTCTTTTGGGTTGAGATCTGGTGACTGTGGGGGCCATTTTAGTACAGTGAACTCATTGTCATGTTCAAGAAACCAATTTGAAATGATTCGAGCTTTGTGACATGGTGCATTATCCTTCTGGAAGTAGCCATCAGAGGATGGGTACATGGTGGTCATGAAGGGATGGACATGGTTAGAAACAATGCTCAGGTAGCCCGTGGCATTTAAACGATGCCCAATTGGCACTAAGGGGCCAAAAGTGTGCCCAAAAAACATCCCCCACACCATTACACCACCACCACCAGCCTGCACAGTGGTAACAAGGCATGATGGATACATGTTCTCATTCTGTTTACGCCAAATTTGGACTCTACCATTTGAATGTCTCAACAGAAATCGAGACTCATCAGACCAGGCAACATTTTTCCAGTCTTCAACAGTCCAATTTTGGTGAGCTCATGCAAATTGTAGCCTCTTTTTCCTATTTGTAGTGGAGATGAGTGGTACCCGGTGGGGTCTTCTGCTGTTGTAGCCCATCCGCCTCAAGGTTGTGCGTGTTGTGGCTTCACAAATGCTTTGCGGCATACCTCAGTTGTAAGGAGTAGTTATTTCAGTCAACGTTGCTCTTCTATCAGCTTGAATCAATCGGCCCATTCTCCTCTGACCTCTAGCATCCACAAGGCATTTTCGCCCAAAGGACTGCCGCATACTGGATGTTTTTCCCTTTTCACACCATTATTTGTAAACCCTAGAAATGGTTGTGCGTGAAAATCCCAGTAACTGAGCAGATTGTGAAATACTCAGACCGGCCCGTCTGGCACCAACAACCATGCCACGCTCAAAATTGCTTAAATCACCTTTCTTTCCCATTCTGACATTCAGTTTGGAGTTCAGGAGATTGTCTTGACCAGGACCACCCCCCTAAATGCATTGAAGCAACTGCCATGTGATTGGTTGACTAGATAATTGCATTAATGAGAAATCGAACAGGTGTTCCTAATAATTCTTTAGGTGAGTATATATATATATATATATATATATATATATTCTTTAACTTCTGTTTGCATGTGAGTTCATTGGCGGTCAAGGCTGATATGTGATCTGGGAGTATAGCAACAATGAATGATTACTTCTGTTGGTCTGTCAAAGATCCCAAAATTAGATGATCTACTAGTTGAGGAAATAGCTAAAATGACATTGAAAGGGGAAGTTATCATTATGGGAGACTTTAATCTTCCTGATGTAAACTGGAAAACCAAAATACCTATTTCTGACAGGAGTACAGACATTCTAAATTCCCTACTGGGATTATCTCTACAGCAAGTAGTTGAGGATCCAACCCGGAAGGAGGCCATTTTAGATTTAGTATTCACAAATGTGAATTTGGTATCTGATATTACTGTAGGGGAAAGCTTGGGATCCAGTGATCACCAGTCAGTGTGGTTTACTATAAGTACAGTGACTGAGTCACACCACACAAAAACCAAAGTTTTAGATTTTAGAAAAACTGACTTTTATAAAATTAGATTAGTGTTATACAAGTCCCTATCAAATTGGAACAGTTTCAATGGAGTCCAGGAGAAATGGGACTACTTAAAAGTGGCACTATTGAAGGCCACAGATAATTGCATTAGGCTTGACCACTGTGGAAGAGACCACTGTGGTACTCAGCAGAAGTGGCCAAAATCATTATAAACAAAAAGATAGCATTTAGTAATTATAAAAAAAAATAAAAAAAAACACGAGGATGACAGGCAAATTTATAAGATTAGGCAGAGAGAGTGCAAACAAGTTATAAGAGCTTCTAAAGCACAGGCAGAAGAGAAATTAGCTCAGTTAATGAAAAAAGGCGATAAGACATTCTTCAGATACATAAATGAAAAGAGGAAACTAAAACAAGGGATTACCAAATTAAAAACAAAAGAAGGAAGGTATATGGAAGAAGATAAAGAACTAGCTGACTGCCTCAATGAATACTTCTGTTCAGTTTTTACAAAGGAAAATGAAGAAAAAGGACCTCAGGAAGGAAGACTAATGAATCTTTTGATGCATGTGTCAGAGGAAGAGGTTCTAAGTCAGCTGTCTAAAATTAATACAAATAAGTCACCGGGGCCTGATGGGACACACTCAAAGCTATTAGAAGAGCTTAGCAGTGAACTAGCAAAACCATTAACAGAATTATTTAGCCAATCACTGGTAACAGGAGTTGTCCCAGAAGATTGGAAATTAGCAAATGTTGTGCCCATTCACAATAAAGGTAGCAGGGAGGAATCGGGCAACTATAGGCCAGTAAGCCTGACATCAATAGTGGGGAAATTAATGGAAACCATACTTAAGGAGAGGATTGTGGAACATCTAAAATCCCATGAATTGAAAGATGAAAAACAGCATGGCTTTACTTCAGGGAGATCATGTCAAACTAATCTTATAGATTTTTTTTATTGGGTGACTAAAATAATAGATGGCGGAGGTGCAGTAGACGTCGCTTATCTAAACTTTAGTAAGGCTTTTGATACTGTCCCACACAGAAGGCTTATCAATAAATTGCAGTCTTTGTGCTTGGACTCCCATATTGTTGAATGGATTAAGCAGTGGCTGAGGGACAGACAACAGAGGGTTGTAGTCAATGGAGTATATTCAGACCATGTTCTTGTTACTAGTGGGGTACCTCAGGTATCTGTTCTGGGACCCATATTGTTTAATATCTTTATCAGCAAAATTGCAGAAGGCCTCAATGGTAAGGTGTGTCTTTTTGCTGATGACACAAAGATTTGTAACAGGGTTGATGTTCCTGGAGGGATACATCAAATGGAAAAGGATTTAGGAAAACTAGAAGAATGGTCAAAAATCTGGCAACTAAAATTTAATGTTGATAAGTGCAAAATAATGCACCTGGGGCGTAAAAACCCAAGAGCAGAATATAAAATCTGTGATACAGTCCTAACCTCAGAATCTGAGGAAAGGGATTTAGGGGTCATTATTTCAGAAGACTTAAAGGTAGGCAGACAATGTCATAGAGCAGCAGGAAATGCTAGCAGAATGCTTGCGTGTATAGGGAGAGGAATTACCAGTAGAAAGAGGGAGGTGCTCATGCCGCTCTACAGAGCACTAGTGAGACCTCATTTGAAGAATTGTGCTCAGTACTGGAGACCATATCTCCAGAAGGATATTGATACTTTGGAAACAGTTCAGAGAAGAGCTACTAAACTAGTACATGGATTGCAGGATAAAACTTACCAGGAAAGATTAAAGGACCTTAACATGTATAGCTTGGAAGAAAGACGAGACAGAGGGGATATGATAGAAACTTTTAAATACATAAAGGGAATCAACAAGGAGAAAGAGGAGAGAATTATTTAAAAGAAGAAAAACTGCTACAAGAGGACATAGTTTTAAAGTAGAGGGGCAAAGGTTTAAAAGTAATATCAGGAAGTATTACTTTACTGAGAGAGTAGTGGATGCATGGAATAGCCTTCCTGCAGAAGTGGTAGCTGCAAATACAGTGAAGGAGTTTGAGCATGCATGGGATAGGCATAAGGCCATCCTTCATATAAGATAGGGCCAAGGGCTATCCATAGTATTCAGTATATTAGGCAGACTAGATGGGCCAAATGGTTCTTATCTGCCGACACATTCTATGTTTCTATGTCCCGGAGCGACATTGATCGTGCGCACGGGAATACAGAGCATCATAGATTACAATGATGCTGTGCACATTGCACGGCATATGGTTGTGTGTAAGAGGCCTTATTCTTTGAGTCAGTACGATTACAACAACACCACATATGTATAGTTTTTCTTCCATTTTAATGCAAATAAAAATGAAAAACTTTGGAAAAAAAATGTTTTTTTCTTTGCATTGCCATATTCTAAATGCCATAATGTTTTTATTTTTATGTGTACAGAGTTGTGTGAGCACTCTTTTTTGCAGGATGATCTGTATATTGATACCATTCTCGGGTGCATATGACTTTTTGATCACTTTTTATGTGACCAAAAAACGCAGATTCAGCCTTTTTTCATTTTGCCGTATTGGAATATTTTTTATTAATTTTAATAGTACAGGCGTTTTTTTACACACAGCAATGTCCATAATGTTATATTTTTATTATTTATGTTTAATTTCGGGGAAAGGGAAGTGATTAGAATTTATTTTATTTTTTTTATAACTTTTTAACTATATCAAGCAATCATTAGATTGCATTTCTTACAGACTTCAATTCACTAGCATTGGAGTTTATGAAAATTATACTATGTTCCTATGGAGCCCTGCCACAGGCAGGGGCTCCATAGGAACTAATGTGCAGCAGCCCTGCACCACTCCTGAGTACAGTGCAGCCCCACACTACATCTATCTCCCCGATCCTTGCCAGGGAGAGATGGTACATTTGACCAGAGCAACTAAGGGGTTAAATGGATGCAATCAAGGTTATCCTATGACCTATGGAGCCTGTTCCGCCATTTTAACCACCGATTTACGTGAGGCGGTCGGGAAGAGGTTAACATAATTTACCACGTGTCACTGAAGTTTATCAGAATAGCAAAGAATCACAAACATTCACAACAGTTCAAACAACAGTCCATAAACGATCGTGGACAAAAGACGTACTCTAAATGATTATGCGTGAGGTAACCACATGCTGACGGGCCGCATACATTTCCTAACCACATCATGACTGCATGGTGTGTGACTTCTGTTACCTGTATGCTTCCCTGAGATAGACTTCTGAATAGCAGCTTACCATTATTTTGTTCCAGAAGACTCTGGATACACACTGAATATGAAATCTGACACGTTCTACCAAAGGTCACATAAATTATTTAACGCCTGTCACACTTGTTCTTTACTCTGGACAGCATCCACTTGGTTAATCTGTGTTCCCTGAGGATGGTAATAAGGGAACAGAATAATGCAGAATACGGCATCTGTTCAAATAAAAGGAACTCACAATCCATTATAACAAAGAGCTTATCATATAATAAAGACCTGGGCTCTGCCTGACAAGAGAGAATAAATATGAGTCCCAGGAGACCTTAGACTGTCATACATAAATGTTCAGTCCAATTGGAACACTTGAAATTTGAGTAGAATCATATCTGACCCAAATAGAATATTCTGGCCAAGTAGAGAGGGACCCAAATTTATATATATATATATATATATATATATATATACACAGTCAGGTCCATAAATATTGGGACATCGACACAATTCTAACATTTATGGCTCTAATACACCACCACCATGGATTTGAAATGAAACAAACAAGATGTGCTTTAACTGCAGACTGTCAGCTTTAATTTGAGGGTATTTACATCCAAATCAGGTGAACGGTGTAGGAATTACAACAGTTTGCATATGTGTCTCCCACTTGTTTAGGAACCAAAAGTAATGGGACATAATAATAATCATAAATCGAACTTTCACTTTTTAATACTTGGTTGCAAATCCTTTGCAGTCAATTACAGCCTGAAGTCTGGAACGCATAGACATCACCAGACGCTGGCTTTCATCCCTGGTGATGCTCTGCCAGGCCTCTACTGCAACTGTCTTCAGTTCCTACTTGTTCTTGGGGCATTTCCCCTTCAGTTTTGTCTCCAGCAAGTGAAATGCATGCTCAATCGGATTCAGGTCAGGTGATTGACTTGGCCATTGCATAACATTCCACTTCTTTCCCTTAAAAAACTCTTTAGTTGCTTTTGCAGTATGCTTTGGGTCATTGTCCATCTGCATTGTGAAGCGCCGTCCAATGAGTTCTGAAGCATTTGGCTGAATATGAGCAGATAATATTGCCCGAAACACTTCAGAATTCATCCTGCTGCTTTTGTCAGCAGTCACATCATCAATAAATACAAGAGAACTAGTTCCATTGGCAGCCATACATGCCACGCCATGACACTACCACCACCATGCTTCACTGATGAGGTGGTATGCTTAGGATCATGAGCAGTTCCTTTCCTTCTCCATAATCTTCTCTTCCCATCACTCTGGTACAAGTTGATCTTGGTCTCATCTGTCCATAAGATGTTGTTCCAGAACTGTGAAGGCTTTTTTAGATGTCATTTGGCAAACCTAATCTGGCCTTCCTGTTTTTGAGGCTCACCAATGGCTTACATCTTGTGGTGAACCCTCTGTATTCACTCTGGTGAAGTCTTCTCTTGATTGTTGACTTTGACACACATACACCTAACTCCTGGGGAGTGTTCTTGATCTGGCCAACTGTTGTGAAGGGTGTTTTCTTCACAAGGGAAATAATTCTTCAGTCATCCATCACAGTTGTTTTCCGTGATCTTCTGGGTCTTTTGGTGTTGCTGAGCGCACCGATGCATTCCTTCTTTTTAGGAATGTTCCAAACTGTTGTTTGGCCACGCCTTATGTTTTTGCTATCTCTCTGATGGGTTTGTTTTGTTTTTTCAGCCTAATGATGGCTTTAGGGTAAGGCCACTGATAGTGACAGCTCTTTGGATCTCATCTTGAGAGTTGACAGCAACAGATTTCAAATGCAAATAGCACACTTGAATTGAACTCTGGACCTTTTATCTGCTCATTGTAATTGGGATAATGAGGGAATAACACACATCTGGCCATGGAACAGCTGAGAATCCAATTGTCCCATTACTTTTGGTTCCTTAACAAATGGGAGGCACATATGCAAACTGTTGTAATTCCTATGCCGTTCACCTGATTTGGATGTAAAAACCCTTAAATTAAAGCTGACAGTCTGCAGTTAAAGCACATCTTGTTTGTTTCATTTCAAATCCATTGTGGTGGTGTATAAAGCCCAAAATGTTAGAATTGTGTCTATGTCCCAATATTTATGGACCTGACTGTGTATATATATATATAATTGCAATAGATAACCGCACTCCAAGCTCCCAGGTGCTAAAATCCTCAAGGAATTCTGGACAAAAATCCTACAAGCAACGCAAAAAGTATGAAGAGGCAGCACTCCGGTATTGGTGAAGAAATGTGGATCTCTTTAATATACCCAATTATTTCAGCTCATCTGATTGGAGCCTTTGTCAAGCAGTGACTTCCGTGCTAAATACAAAATATATAGGTCCATAAATAGGTGATCATAATTTCAAAATAATTAATTTAATAATTTTTTGGTTCAGTAATTGATGTGCCTGCTTCATCATTCATTCCATTCAGTTGCGCTAAAACAGAGTGCAATATTTTAGGGTAAGGCCAAACAGTCTGTCTACAGTCCGGCCGGCTGCACACAGCAGGCCACACCCACTCCACGCGTTGCAAGCAACTTAGTGCATTCCTTTGGACTGCACCTGTTAATAGTTAAAGGCTATGTACACCTTGGGGGGCATTTTTTTTTTCAGTTGGTCTTTGTAAAAAAAATATGGAGTCCTTTTCTCTGTACAGAGCTGAGATGCTCTATTAGCAGGATCTGAATTTTCTCTCTCTTCTGTTAGTTGGGAAGCTGACGGGCTCCTTATCTCTGCTCTCTGATGTCATAAACACTCATCAAAGCTCAGTTATTATGTTACTGATATGAATGTGGCTTAAATAAGTGTTTATGACCACTGAGTAATTTAGAGATAAGGTTTATAGGATGAAAGTGAAAGTAGTATGCTCACAGCTAGAAAAACAGTTAACCCTTTATGACAGAACGGCTCAATATTTTTAATAAAGGCCAATTGATAAAATTACTTTTAGCCCCAATTGAGTAAAATGCAATCATCAAAAAAATGTCCCCAAAGGTGTACATAGCTTTTATAGTTAGTCTTGTAGCCAAGCCAAAACCAGCAATGGAACCGACGGAGAAAATAATAGTGGAAATATTTCTGCCTCTTTAGTGTAATGGACCCACCCCTGGTTTTGGCTTACAAATACTGATAAAAAAATACCGACCAAATATTGATTGTGTCAAAATGGCCTAGGTGTCTATCGATACTCAGCCTCAGGCAAATTTGCTATCTGAGCTTTTGAGCTTTTTGTACTTTTCATTCCCTGTACATATGCACCAGGATAAATAGCTAGCATTTCACATTGCACTCATGCTACTCGATGTGGCACAGCTGGTAGGAAGGCAACAAAGGGAATCCTAATATAAATGGTTTTCTGCTTGAGATATTGATTGTGAAGGGGATTTAATGGCTGAATAGAAGATACGTCATACTGAACTGATTGCTTTTCAAACAGTACAGTAAGTACGGACTCTGATTGCTCTTTATAAAGCCCCAGTAGCTTTCTATGTGTTAACAGGCCAACATGTGCACTTATTGTATTGCTGGTGCAGATGCATTTTTCCTGCAGATATCCTACAATATAATACCACAGCACTGCTTCTCTTTTAGCCATTCGTCACTTCTGTAAACATTTTCCTCTTTGGTTATGCAGAAAATTAATTTTATGGTCAATATTTTCATTAAACAGTTACAAAGCTGTGAGGGAACATCTCTATGTACTCTATATGATCTTACTAAAATAAAGCACTGTGCATTGATGAATGAGTAGTGAACGGTGAGACCCTAGTGGACCCTGGAGAACTATTCATTGATGCCTAGAAGAACCAGTAGTGTAGGTGGTGCTCCCTGATAATACACAGTGATTAATGCCTCATCCAGGGACAAACCCCTGGCGATGCCGTGAATTATACATTACACATGGTATGAGGTTCTGCTTACATGAGATTTGTGTAACCAGATTTTATGCTATACATGTCTCAACATTATTTACTAAGACTTTAAAGTGACAACTGCAAAATAGGACCCAATAGAACGTATTTGTGGGACAACCTTTTATCAAGAATTGGGACATCATTTTGCTGGAGACACAATTGAAGCTTTTGTTTGCCATTGCAATCTATGCATAGTAAGAAGTGTTGAACGAATTGACTGTGATCTAAATTTCATGAAGCCGAATTTCATTGTGCTTTGTGGTAATTAATCAATTTTCCTGAAATGGCAGTAAAAAAAAAATAAAAAAATACGCACCTCAATCATTCCCTTGCAGAGAGGACCATCATCTTAATTGAAAAAAACTGTGCGAAACCTCGTGTGCACTGTCATGTGATGTCATCACGCAGGCCGGGGACGGAGATGTCACGAGTAATGACATCACCGAGTCCGACCAGCGAGACGATGTGGTGACGTCATTTTCACACATTTTCTTCAATCAAGATGGCTGTGATGGCCTCTCCGTGAGCAAATGGATGAGGAAAGTATGTACTTTTTTGTTTTTAACCCCTGAAAGACCTTAATGTGACTGTCAGATGCTGCAATCAGGGTTGAACGCGGGATCTGAGAGGTTCAATGACTGGGGGCAGCATGATCACTATTTACCATCATTGTTCCCGCTACATATAATGGAATGTGAATTACTTTTTCACAAATCAAATTTCTTTGGGAACTTTGGCAAGGAAGCCGAATAGAATGTTTGATAACTTCGCTCATCTCTATTAGTAAGGCATCAATAGTGCTTCATTTTATGAGCACCCTGTATCAGGGATAAGTTTATCTATTGTTTAAGTTTTTTTTCATTTTTATTATTTGTACTGCAAAAGGTAAGTAATTGATTTACTTATACACACAGCACATATAGGAAAATAATTAAAGGGGCTGTCCCATGAATTATATTCTACAGTTTTCAAACCAGCACCTGAATCTGAATTATTTTGTTCTTGCATGTAATTATTCAATGAAATCGATTTGCATGGCGCCACCTGCTGTTTGCTCTTTTTCGAATTTCTCTGTCCTGCTCACTGAGATGGAAGTACATGGTCAGTGCCATCCTTCAACTGCCACTTACTGCAGGATATACGACCTGCCCTCTAAGAACGGATATATCCCTTCAGCTGCCAGCTTGACATAAATCTAGCAGAACAATTGGAGGAATGAATGGGGAGATCTCTGTATTAGAGATGATTCCATGACGGAATGCATAATGGAATGCCTTTAGAGGCATTCAGTTATGCATTCTGTCATGGAATTGCATTATGGTCGATGGAATGGAATCCATAACACAATTCAGCATATACCTGAACTCGAACTTCAAAACTTGACGTTCGCTCATCCCTACTCTGGAGCCATGTAAGGTACATGGCTGGTTCTAGCTTTGTTAGAATAAGGTTGACATGTGCTAGACTATGCATGATTTTTATTTTTACATTACTCATGGGATAACCCTTTTAAAGGAAAACTCCAGGGGTCTAAGATGGAGGTGTCTGACTAGTCTCTTTGGTGTCCATTTGCTATTTTTAACCCCTTCAGCCACCTCTATGTCATGGTAACTGAGGTAATGTATGGATCGGGCTGCTGCAGCGAGCCCCCTCCATACGTGGCGGGTCCCGGCTCTATAATATACTGAATCAGGCACCCAGCACAATGACAGGGAATGGTTATCAAGCTGAACCATGCCATGTATCCCCTCATATGCCGTGATTAACAGCCATCACAGCATCTGTGAAAAAGCAGGGCTCCGACTGGTTACCATGGCAGCCTGGACGCTTCTGAAGCTTTCCATGTATGCCATGGTAAACTCCCTGCTGAGCAGTTTTTTTTCCCCTTCAATTTAACCCCACAAAGAATCCCCCCCCCCCCCCAATGAGCCAATAAGCCAATAAGCCCTTGAGCCCTCATATAGTTATATGAACAGAAAATTAAAGTTATGGCTATTGGAATGTGGGGAGGAAAAAATGAAAATGCAAAAAAAACAAAAAAGGGGACCGGTACTTAAGGGGTTAAAGATGAGCCACATTTATCAAATAGCATGCGACATTCCATAAATCTGAAGCCAATTACGGCAATGCAGTTTCGTGAAAAATTGAATTTGAAAATTCACCTTGTGATACCTCTCCCCCTCTAATTTTACTTTTTTGACTGGAATTTTCTTCTAAGAATTCCATGAATAACAAAATACTAGTGTATGAACTGATAATAAATATGAGTTCCCTTCGTCCTAGCACATGGGAGTATGACACACAATAGCATATTAAGGCTTCTGTTGGTAATAACATGTTATACAGCCATACATTTTAAGTCCTATTTTGTTTAGTTACAGAAAATAGGCCTTTACAAATCAGTTCCTGTGACTCCACCAAGAACTGATTTGCAAAAGATGCTTCCTGCACTTCCATCCATCAAAACAAATTTGTTAGTAATCATAAAAATGTCATGAGTATATGAGAACCTGACATTGTTGTTTCGTCGTGGCGCTGAATCATTGCTTAGAATTTATTTCAGCAGCTTTACATAAAACAAGGAATTTGTTTCATTTGGAATTTCTATTTACAATACATTTGTCCGCAGCGATCTGCTTGCTTAGTTTTCATTACGGTTTCATTGCAGTATGCCTATATATATGCCGATGGGTGAAATGCATCCCAACCAGTCCTGTTCTTTATCAAGTGTCTCCATTTCATTACAGTGTGTGATTCCTTCCTTAATCTAACGTCCGGAAGAGAAAATATATACTAATAACATCCACAAAAGGACCCAGTCATTGTAGCGCTCTTTTTCAGGGTGTAGCACAAACCTAATGAAACTGCCAAGCATAATTGGTAGGTCCGATGTATCAGAACTATTCAGCATAAATATATCCTCCTGGTGCTATTATCCTGTGAAAAATCAGTTGTTTTTCAAAAAAATGTTTGTTTATTTTTTTTGCATTGTGCGCTGGATTTCATTATCTGCTTTCTTGGACCACTTGCCATGTATCTATTCCATTGTTGCTTTATCACATTTTAGACAGCTGCAGGTTTCATGTGAAGGCAAGACTTTGTTGTATAGCTTCTATTATTTCCTATGCAAGGTTGCATCATAGAGGCAGCAGAGTTCACGGCGATAAGCTTTCTAAACTTAGATTGCTTAATTAGATGTCAAAGACATCTTCACATATTGCCATTTTTTTTTCTTTAGGTTTTTGTATTTCTACATGTTTTTGACCTGAGGAGAGCAATGCTGTGTTCTGCTGTGCATTTGTAGATGGCAGGCTCGGTGCACTTTCTCTTTTCATCAGTTATAATTGATATTAGGATTTGTTCTCGGCGACGGCATTGTGGAGTATACAATTGGTGTGGCTTCCACTCTGCTCATATAATAGAAATGAAGCAGATCTTTTCCAGCTTAAAAAATAATAATTCTTACATTCCCACAAAAAGCTAATTTTGCATGTTAACTGTCTATTGCTTGGTGTTTATGTTATTATTTACCCCAATACAGAGTTTAAAATTCATAAAGCTTCAAACCAAAGTCAGTTATGGCCTCCTAGCTACAAATACATTACAAACGGATTTTGATTATATCACATAGTGACAATACATTCTATTCACTTTTGGTACTTGTCCCCCCACAGTCCAAATTCTAAATTAAAGTGAACCTAAAATTATAACTAAAATTTATTAAAGCATATTGTAAACGCGATTAAATTAATTTTTCTAATATACAGTACAGACCAAAAGTTTGGACACACCTTCTCATTCAAAGAGTTTTCTTTATTTTCATGACTATGAAGGCATCAAAACTATGAATTAACACATGTGGAATTATATACATAACAAACAAGTGTGAAACAACTGAAAATATGTCATATTCTAGGTTCTTCAAAGTAGCCACCTTTTGCTTTGATTTCTGCTTTGCACACTCTTGGTATTCTCTTGATGAGCTTCAAGAGGTAGTCCCATGAAATGGTCTTCCAACAGTCTTGAAGGAGTTCCCAGAGATGCTTAGCACTTGTTGGCCCTTTTGCCTTCACTCTGCGGTCCAGCTCACCCCAAACCATCTCGATTGGGTTCAGGTCCGGTGACTGTGGAGGCCAGGTCATCTGGCGCAGCACCCCATCACTCTCCTTCATGGTCAAATAGCCTTTACTTTCAAAGTTTTCCCAATTTTTCGGCTGACTGACTGACCTTCATTTCTTAAAGTAATGATGGCCACTCGTTTTTCTTTACTTAGCTGCTTTTTTCTTGCCATAATACAAATTCTAACAGTCTATTCAGTAGGACTATCAGCTGTGTATCCACCTGACTTCTCCTCAACACCACTGATGGTCCCAACCCCATTTATAAGGCAAGAAATCCCACTTATTAAACCTGACAGGGCACACCTGTGAAGTGAAAACCATTTCAGGGGTCTACCTCTCGAAGCTCATCAAGAGAATGCCAAGAGTGTGCAAAGCAGTAATCAAAGCAAAAGGTGGCTACTTTGAAGAACCTAGAAGATGACATATTTTCAGTTGTTTCACACTTGTTTGTTATGTATATAATTCCACATGTGTTAATTCATAGTTTTGATGCCTTCATAGTCATGAAAATAAATAAAACTCTTTGAATGAGAAGGTGTGTCCAAACTTTTGGTCTGTACTGTACTTTTTTTTTTTTACTTTTCATAGCAAAATATGCGCCAGAAGTTCAGGCGCCTATTGTGCTTTAGAATCTGTACAGCACTGTGTATGGGAGTGCAGATTCCCTTGTGGCAACACTGAGCACTGCACAGCCCAGAGAATCTCTGTTCCTGCCTGTACCTGTGCTGCTCCGCTAAAGCCTGGCATGCAAGGTTATGTTAATCTTTACAGAACGAGCATAGGTAGAGAAGTGATGTGCTATGGAGCTCCTATTCACCTCTGTACCACCTAGTTGCAGCTCAGCTCCAGCTCAGCAATGTGTGGCACTGTGCTGCATAAGATGCCGGGAGCATGCTGCACCCCAAAGAGCTCTGGTGAGCGTGTCTGGTCCCTGAAACAGCAGATCCACGAGGGTGCTAGGACTTGGACTGCCAGTGTGATAATGTTGACCTATCCTCAGAATAGGTCATCCTTATCAATCCCTGGATAACCCCTTTAAGAGCTTATGTATTCAGCAAAGCCCTGTGCACATAACCTATACAGTTGTGCATAGAGCCTTTACAACTCCTTAGTACGAGCCATACAGCCTCCATGCACTACCTTACAGGCTTCATTAGATTATATCATTATGGAGTTATTCGAGTGAAGAATGCTTCACGCATCCATATTCCAAAGTAAGCATACTTCTGTATGCCTCCGTGTGAAACAGGAAGGTGTATGGAAATACAGGAGATGGCGGGTCAATGACAGCTCTATACAAAACAGAGCCATGTGCATGAGCCCTTAGATAAAGATAATACATCAAAAAGGTCTCCAGACTGCACCATGTCAACTTGATCACATTCAGTAACACTGGGGCAATGGACGGATTTATCACAGCCTAAATAGGAACATTATAAATTCAGAAGAATAGCACAGCGAAAGGTTTTACAGAAAAATTCTAAGTTATGACGCCATAAAATGAAGATAGATTTTAATGGCTTTCGCTCAGGTAGCTTATGAAGTCAACAGAGAAGGGTTCTTGTACTGTAAGGGCGATATTTTAAAGGTAGAAATGTAAGAAGCCTGCAGTTAGTCTCGGTAGCCAGCGTGAGTTTGACTTTGATTTACAGTCTTTTTTTTTTTGCTAAACTTCCCTCCCTTGAGAATTTGACAGTATTATTGCTGCCTTTACTTTAAATAGTCACAACAAAACATTAATAATGTGACTGAAAGCACCAATCTTTCCCCGCAGGTGAAAAGAAATATTATAACAAATCAACAAATGCCATAGTAATAAAACCGGGGTTTACAATCATGCCGAAAACTGATAACCTGGGGACCTTCCGCTTGTGCTAGATTCTGTCTGGGATGATATTTCTGCTTGTTTTTAACTGCATTTCATTTCCAGTCTCATTCAGAGACTATTCACTGACTATTCACTCCTTGAAATTGGTGGACAAGGTTAGAAAAAACAAAACAAAACATCAACCATAAATCATTTATTACTTTTCCTAATATAAAAAAATTGGGCCCTATCCCCAGATGGTAGGAGGTAATTGTACTGTTCTAAGGTCATGATGATAGCTCATACAATAGCTGCTATTATAGGACCTAGGTAAGGTGTGCAGCTAGTGGAGAGGCAGAAGGACACAAACAAGTGTAGTATACTTTAACTTATCGAGTTATATAATCTGTAGCAGCAATTTGTACATTGACACAACCCAACAAGACATAGAAGTCAATTTAAAGTATGCTACAACGGTCCATTTATTGTGTTGAAGGCATTTTCTAAGGAGGTAATATTGATGACTTATCCTTTGGATAAGTCATCAATATCAGATTGGCAGGGTTTTGACTTCCTGCCAGTCAGCTGATTGCACATTTGACTCAGAAACAGCTCCGTACATTGTGTGGCGGAACTCAGCTGACAGTACATTGCCCAACCAGTGTTCTGGCACACCACAGATCCTCATACAGCTGCTCAGCAAGGAATGCACATGGCGGGATAGGTCATTAATATCAAAGTTCTGAAATAACCTCATTAAAGGGGTTATCCAACTTAAATAAATTCATTCTACTTACTCTTATTATAGTCCATTGAAAGTTTCTTCTAATCACTTCCATTAGCTATCTTTCACTGTTTGGCCAGTTCAATTATGGGTCATGTGACCCCCGACGTCAGCAAGCCCACTCTGGTGATGACGTCTCGTTTACAGGCTTCTCCCTGCTTGAGGGAGTGGCCAGGCTCTGTAAACGAGACGTCAGAGCCTCTGGTTCCCGCCCCTCTCCAGCTCTTCTAACACTGCCGCGATCGCTCATGCGCAGTACATACCAGAGGCGATCTCTTCTCCGGGAGCAGGGTATGTTTATAGCTCCTGCACTCACATGGGCTAGAGGTGCCAGTTTGTACACGTTACCCTCTGCGTCTGGGGATCGTTCTTACAGCCCTGTTCCCCCCCATTAGTACACATTCCACATTGAACACCCCCTGGGAAAAATAAATAAATAATTGTCCATCATATTTTTTGATTCAGCTATACATAATCCATATCTACCACCAATATATATATTTATCTAAGGGTACTTTCACACTTGCGTTTTTCTTTTCCGGCATAGAGTTCCGTCACAGGGGCTCTATACCGGAAAAGAATTGATCAGTTTTATCCCCATGCATTCTGAATGGAGAGTAATCCGTTCAGGATGCATCAGGATGTCTTCAGTTCAGTCGTTTTGACTGATCAGGCAAAAGATAAAACCGCAGCATGCTACGGTTTTATCTCCGGCGAAAAAAACTGAAGACTTGCCTGAATGCCGCATCCGGCATTTTTTCCCCATAGGAATGTATTAGTGCCGGATCCGGCATTCAGAATACCGGAATGGTGAAAAAAATTAATGCCGGATCCGTTTTTGCCGGATGACACCGGAAAGACGGATCCGGCATTTCAATGCATTTTTTCGACTGATCAGGCATTTTTAAGACTGATCAGGATCCTGATCAGTCTTACTAATGCCATCAGTTGGCATACGTTTTGCCTGATCCGGCAGGCAGTTCCGGCGATGGAACTGCTTGCCGGATCTCTCTGCCGCAAGTGTGAAAGTACCCTAAGCAATATCCATATTGAATATATATTTGAATAATATAGATATTGCTTAGATACTGATAATAGTACTTTCACACTAGAGTAAGTGTATTTTCACACTAGCGGCAGGACGTATCCGACAGGCTGTTCACCCTGTCGGATCCGCCCTGCTGCTATTTGGCCGTGCCACTGGACTGCCGCTCCGTCCCCATTGACTATAATGGGGACGGGGGCGGAGCTCCGGCGCAGCACGGCGAGAGGTCGCAGGACTAAGTCTACTTTCACACTTGCAGCATAGTGATCCGACGACGGAACTGCCTGCCAGATCCGGCATTGCAAAACAACTGAAGGATGGATCCGTCCTTCCGGTCTGCGCATGAGCAGACCATGAAAACTGTGAAAAAGACTTCCACACGGATCCGTTCATCCGCGTGACAAGCGGATCGACGGATCCGTTCTTGCAATGCATTTCTAGACGGGTCCGCACCCGGATCCATCTACAAATGCTGTCAGTTGTCACCAGTGGCGACTCTAGGATCAATATATAGGCGGGGGCACAAAGATACCACAGTCAAAAATGGGGGGGCAAAAACAAATTAAGTATATATAAATAAGATTACAAAATACCAGAGAATTGCGGTCTGCAGGGATACATTTATACTAAAACTATTTACTTACAAAAGAAGCCATTCAGTCGTCTGCTGTGCCGTCCTCTTCTT
This sequence comes from Bufo bufo, assembly GCF_905171765.1. NCBI lineage: Eukaryota > Metazoa > Chordata > Amphibia > Anura > Bufonidae > Bufo > Bufo bufo. The sequence goes on from NC_053390.1 coordinate 377,723,330, forward strand.
GCTTCTGCGGATTCTTTCCCCTTCTTTCTGTCTCTCATCAGTGCGCAGGCGTACTGTTATGGTGGATCTGTGGAAGACACACTGTTATGGGGGCATCTGTGGATGACACTGTTATTATGCCTCTTATTAGCCCCCATTATGCCTCTCATTAGCCCCCATATCAGCCCTTATGCCTCATTAGCCCCCATATGCTGCCTCTCATCATTAGCCCCCATATGCCTCTCTTCATTAGCCCCATATGCCTCTCATCATTAGCCCCCATATGCCTCTCATCATTAGCCCCCATATGCCTCTCATCATTAGCCCCCCATATGCCTCTCATCATTAGCCCCCATATGCCTCTCATCATTAGCCCCCCATATGCCTCTCATCATTAGCCCCCCATATGCCTCTCATCATGAGCCCCCCATATGCCTCTCATCATTAGCCCCCAAATTCCTCTCATCATTAGCCCCCATATGCCTCTCATCATTAGCCCCCCATATGCCTCTCATCATTAGCCCCCCATATGCCTCTCATCATTAGCCCCCCATATGCCTCTCATCATTAGCCCCCCATATGCCTCTCATCATTAGCCCCCCATATGCCTCTCATCATGAGCCCCCCATATGCCTCTCATCATGAGCCCCCCATATGCCTCTCATCATTAGCCCCCAAATGCCTCTCATCATTAGCCCCCATATGCCTCTCATCATTAGCCCACCATATGCCTCTCATCATTAGCCCCCCATATGCCTCTCATCATGAGCCCCCCATATGCCTCTCATCATTAGCCCCCAAATGCCTCTCATCATTAGCCCCCATATGCCTCTCATCATTAGCCCCCATATGCCTCTCATCATTAGCCCCCCATATGCCTCATCATTAGCCCCCCAAATGCCTCTCATCATTAGCACCCCAAATGCCTCTAATCATTAGCCCCCCCAAATGCCTCTAATCATTAGCCCCCCATATGCCTCTCATCATTAGCCCCCCTTATGCCTCTCATCATTAGCCCCCCAAATGCCTCTCATCATTAGCCCTGGCCCCCCATATGCCTCTCATCATTAGCCCTGGCCCCCCATATACCTCTCATCATTAGCCCTGGCCCCCCATATACCTCTCATCCCATAATGGAAGCGCTCATTAGTATTCACTTGGGGGAATCAGCGGGGGGGCAACCGGGGGGGCAAAGGACAACATTCCCCCCCCTCGCCCCCCCCCCCCCCCCCTAGCGACGCCACTAGTTGTCACACTGATCGGCGGATCCGGCAGGCAGCTCCAGCTGCAATGTGACAGTTTGATCTTCTGCCAGTGTGAGCTAGGAGATGATCATGTGTTTTTTTTTATGCAAAGTGCAGAGCAGGGAGACGGAAAGGTCAGGTTGTTCACGCCCAGAAATATTCATGAGGCAGAGCTCAGGCTTTGTTGTTATACGCCCCCTCAGCATGTACTTCAGCATGTAAACAAAGCAATGACAGAACCATGAAAAGGTGAAAATATGGGTTTTAACTTGATGAAATCTAGCTTAACCAAATTATATGTATATCCTGATGGATTTTAAGAGGTTTTATTTTTTTTTCATTAACTCGGATAACCCCTTTAAGTGTCAAGTTGATGTTTGCTATATCTGTATTAAGGGGAAGGATTTGATTCAACAATTAGACACATACCTGATGATAGAAGGATGTTCGAAACTCCCTGTTATTACTTGCATGTGACTTTAGTTTGAAATGGTGATTTTTTATGTTTTGATTGAAAAATTTAGAAAAACACATTTATTTTCATTTTTTTAAAGTTGGGTTAGGGTAAAAGGGAGAGTTGAGCCTCACTACACACTAAGTATTACAAAATCCTTAATGAACCCTATCAGGGTATGGGTATATACATACAATCAACAAAGGAAGCCATAAGGCTAATTATAATGCAGGGATGTGCACATCCCTGCATACTCAAGCACTACACGAATATAAATAGCACACGGACTGGATACAGCTTATTTTTGACCCTCACATACTGATTTTAATCTTAATCAGTAAAGGCTATGTTTAAAGTTGAGCGGACACCTGGATGTTCGGGTTCGGCAGATTCGGCCGAACTTGAAAAAAAAAAAACGGGTTCGGGACCCGAACTTGACCCCGAACCCGAACCCCATTGAAGTCAATAGGGACCCGACCTTTTGAGCACTAAAATGGCGGCAAAAATGTCATGGAAATAGCTAGAGGGCTGCAAAAGGCAGAAAAATGTGCTTAAGAGCATGGCAACTGTTCTGCAAACAAATGTGGATAGGGAAATGAATAAAAAAAACATAAAAGACCTTAAAAAAATAAAAATTAGGAATGATGCAGGAGGAAGAGTTTGAGGAGGCGGTGAATGTGTGGATGTGGCCGTGTAGGCTCACGTGGCGGTCTAGGTGGAAGCGGCGTCGAAGGAGGAATAGGAAGCCAACACAGATGTGTGTTATTTTGCATTTTTACATAGGGGTATCCCCCAAAATATTGGGACATATAAAAAAATAAAAAGGAATAAGTGCACTTGAGTACAAGGATGGATGGTTGAGGCTGTTTGAACTGTCTATTCTGCACAAGGTACAGACAAGTCCTGAGGCATCCAAGCCTGGTTCATTTTAATGAACGTGAGCTTGTCCACGTTGGCTGTGGACAGGCGGCTGCGTCTGTCTGTAATGACGCCTCCTGCCGTGCTAAATACACGTTCAGAGAGTACACTGGCTGCAAGGCAGGCCAGCACCTCCAAGGCATACAGGGCAAGCTCTGGCCATGTGGACAATTTGGAGACCCAGAAGTTGAATGGGGCAGAACCATCAGACAGTACGTGTAATCGTGTGCACAGGTACTGTTCCACCATGTTGTTTAAATGCTGCCTCCTGCTAACACGCTCTATATCAGCAGTGGGGGCCGGTTGTTGCTGCGAGGTGACAAAGCTTTTCCACATTTCGGCCATGCTAACCCTGCCTTCTGAGGTGCTGGCGCTGACACAGCTGCTTTGGCGACCTCTTCCTCCTCTCCGCCTACGCCTAGAGCTTCCACTTGTCTCCCAGCGTCAGTCGGGAATGCTCTCAGAAGCGCGTCTACCAGCGTGCACCTGTAGTCGTGCATCTTCCGATCACGCTCCAGTAAGGGAATTAAGGACAGCACATTGTCTTTGTAACGGGGATCCAGCAGGGTGGCCACCCAGTAGTCAGCACACGTTAAAATGTGGGCAACACTGCTGTCGTTGAGCAGGCACTGCAGCATGTAGTTGCTCATGTGTGCCAGGCTGCCCAAAGGTAAGGACAAGCTGTCCTCTGTGGGAGGCATACTGTATAGTCTGCGTCCTCCGTATCCCCAAAGCCACGCACCAGTGATGGGCCCGAGCTGCGTTGGATGCCACCCCGCTGTGAACATGCTTCATCCCCATCCTCCTCCTCCTCCTCCTCCTCATCCTCCTCCTCCTCGTCCTCCAGTAGTGGGCCCTGGCTGGCCAAATTTGTACCTGGCCTCTGCTGTTGCCAAAATCCTCTTTCTGAGCCACTTCTAAAAGACTGGTCTGAAAGTGTTAGAGATGACCCCTCTTCCTCCTCCTCATCCTGGCCCACATCCTCTTCCATCATCGCCCTAAGTGTTTTCTCAAGGAGACATAGAAGTGGTATTGTAACGCTGATAACGGCATCATCGCCACTTACCATGTTGGTGGAGTACTCGAAACAGCGCAACAGGGCACACAGGTCTCGCATGGAGGACCAGTCATTGGTGGTGAAGTGGTGCTGTTCCGCAGTGCAACTCACCCGTGCGTGCTGCAGCTGAAACTCCACTATGGCCTGCTGCTGCTCGCACAGTCTCTCCAGCATGTGCAAGGTGGAGTTCCACCTGGTGGGCACGTCGCATATGAGGCGTGAGCGGGAAGGCCGAAGTTACGCTGTAGAGCAGACAGCCGAGCGGCGGCAGGATGAGAACGCCGGAAGCGCGCACAGACTGCCCGCACTTTACGCAGCAGCTCTGACATGTCGGGGTAGTTGTGAATGAATTTCTGCACCACCAAATTCAGCACATGCGCCAGGCAAGGGATGTGCGTCAAACCGGCTAGTCACAGAGCTGCAACGAGATTTCGCCCATTATCGCACACCACCAGGCCGGGCTTGAGGTTAACTGGCAGCAACCACTCGTCGGTCTGTAGTTCTATACCCTGCCACAACTCCTGCGCGGTGTGTGGCCTGTCCCCCAAACACATCAGTTTCAGAATGGCCGGCTGACGTTTACTCCTTGCTGTGCTGAAGTTCGTGGTGAAGGTCTGTCGCTGACCGGATGAGGAGGTGGTAGAAGAGGATGAGGAAGCCGAGTAGGAAGAGGAGGCAACAAGAGGCAAAGAATAATGCCCTGCGATCCTTGGCGGCGGAAGGATGTGCGCCAAACAGCTCTACACCTGGGGCCCAGCTGCCACTACATTTTTCCAGTGTGCAGTTAGGGAGATATAGCGTCCCTGGCCGTGCTTACTGGTCCACGTATCTGTGGTTAGGTGGACCTTGCCACAGATGGCGTTGCGCAGTGCGCACTTGATTTTATCCGATACTTTGTTGTGCAGGGAGGGCACGGCTCTCCTGGAGAAGTAGTGGCGGCTGGGAACGATGTACTGTGGGACAGCAAGCGACATGAGCTGTTTGAAGCTGTCCGTCTCCACCAGCCTGAATGACAACATTTCTAGGGCCAGTAGTTTAGAAATGCTGGCATTCAGGGCCAGGTATCGAGGGTGGCTAGGTGGGAATTTACGCTTTCTATCAAAGGTTTGTGAGATGGAGAGCTGAACGCTTCCGTGTGACATGGTGGAGATGCTTGGTGACGGAGGTGGTGTTGTTGGTGGCACATCCTCTGTTTGCTGGGCGGCAGCAGAAGAGGGAGCAGGAGGGGCCTTTGAAGGTGCTTTCTCCACTGTGTCTCTCATGTAGATGCCTGGTCATGCAGGTTGTGCTAAGGTTCAGAACGTTATTGCCTCGCTTCAGGCTCTGATGGCACAGCGTGCAAACCACTCGGGTCTTGTCGTCAGCACATTGTGTGAAGAAGTGCCATGCCAGGGAACTCCTTGAAGCTGCCTTTGGTGTGCTCAGTCCCTGTTGATGGTGGCCAGTAGCAGGCAAACTGTTTTGGCGACGGCTGCTCAGCTTTTGCACACTGCTCCCGCTTTTGCTACGCTGTTGGCTCGGTCTCACCACTGCCTCTTCCTCCGAACTCTGAAAGTCAGTGGCACGACCTTCATTCCATGTGGGGTCTAGGACCTCATCGTCCCCTGCATCGTCTTCCACCCAGTCTTTCTCCCTGACCTTCTTTTCGGTCTGCACACTGCAGAAAGACGCAGCAGTTGGCACCTGTGTTTCGTCATCATTAGAGACATGCTGAGGTGGTATTCCCATGTTCTCATCAGGAAACATAAGTGGTTGTGCGTCAGTGCATTCTATGTCTTCCACCCCTGGGGAAGGGCTAGGTGGATGCTCTTGGGAAACCCTGCCAGCAGAGTCTTCAAACAGCATAAGAGACTGCTGCATGACTTGAGACTCAGACAGGTTCCCCGATATGCACGGGGGTGATGTGACAGACTGATGGGCAAGGGTTTCAGGCGCCACTTGTGCGCTTTCTGACTGGTTGGGAGATAATGCGATTGTGCTGGATCCACTGTCGGCCACCCAATTGACTAGCGCCTGTACTTGCTCAGGCCTTACCATCCTAAGAACGGCATTAGGCCCGACCAAATATCGCTGTAGATTCTGGTGGCTACTGGGACCTGAGGAAGTAGGTTCAGTAGGACGTGTAGCTGTGGCAGAACGGCCACGTCCTCTCCCTGCACCAGAGGCTCCACCAACACCACCACCACGACCATGAACGCGTCCCTTATTAGATGTTTGCCTCATAGTTAGCGTTGACAAAGCAAAGTAAAAAGTGGTTAAGTCTGTTAAAAATAATTAACCGCCAATAAAAACCCTGATGTAGGGTATTGCTAATTTTTTTTTTAACTCTATATGACAGCGGTATTTGTGGCCTAAATTTTACAGTAACTTATGCACGTCTAATCCCAGATGTGCAGTATATCAGAGGGTTTTTTCACCCCCAATAAGCACAAAGCCGTATTTCTGGCCTAAATGTGACACTCACTTATGCACGTCTAATCGCAGATGTGCAGTATATCAGAGGGTTTTTTCACCCCAGTAAGCAAAAAGCCATATTTCTGGCCTAAATGTGACAGTCACTTATGCATGTGTAATCCCAGATGTGCAGTATATCAGAGGGTTTTTTCACCCCAGTAACCAAAAAGCCTTATTTCTGGCCTAAATGTGACAGTCACTTATGCTTGTCTAATCCTAGATGTGCAGTATATTAGAGGCTTTTTTCACCCCAGTAACCAAAAAGCCGTATTTATGGCCTAAATGTGACAGTGACTTATGCACGTGTAATCCCAGATGTGCAGTATATCAGAGGGTTTTTTCACGCCACTAAGCACAAAGCCGTATTTCTGGCCTAAATGTGACACTCACTTATGCACGTTTAATCGCAGATGTGCAGTATATCAGAGGGTTTTTTCACCCCAGTAAGCACAAAGCCGTATTTGTGGCCTAAATGTGACAGTCACTTATGCACATCTAATCCCAGATGTGCAGTATATCAGAGGGTTTTTTCACCCCAGTAAGCACAAAGCCGTATTTCTGGCCTAAATGTGACACTCACTATGCACGTCTAATCCCAGATATGCAGTATATCAGAGGGTTTTTTCACCCCAGTAAGCACAAAGCCATATTTGTGGCCTAAATGTGACAGTCACTTTTGCACGTCTAATCCCAGATATGCAGTATATAAGAGGGTTTTTTCACCCCAGTAAGCACAAAGCTGTATTTCTGGCCTAAATGTGACACTCACTTATGCATGTCTAATCCCAGATGTGCAGTATATTAGAAGTTTTTTTCACCCCAGTAAGCAAAAAGCCGTATTTGTGGCCTAAATGTGACACTCACTTTTGCACGTCTAATCCCAGATATGCAGTATATAAGAGGGTTTTTTCACCCCAGTAAGCACAAAGCTGTATTTCTGGCCTAAATGTGACACTCACTTATGCATGTCTAATCCCAGATGTGCAGTATATTAGAAGTTTTTTTCACCCTAGTAAGCAGAAAGCCGTATTTGTGGCCTAAATGTGACACTCACTTATGCACGTCTAATCCCACATGTGCAGTATATGAAACAGATGTATTTTTTTCACCCCAGTAAGAAAAAAGCCGTATTTCTGGCCTAAATGTGACAATATAACAAAACAATAACAAACATAGGTGCACTCTGCAGTCTCACTAATTCTCAAACTGATTTTAAAATTGAGAGATTAGTCAACATGTCCTACGGTGTAGAACATGTCTTAAGCCCGGACACCACAACAAGGTTTCTCAAGTAGCCCGGGACCCTACACTCTCCTACCTGAGCCATATGGGCAATACCAGGAGCCAGTGGGCCAATTACAGGAGCATAGGGCCGACTCGCAAACAACTCACCAGTTACCTCCAGCATGTGGCCATGCTTGCAATGGGAGGAGGGAGGAGTCTGTGAGTCCCACTCAAGACTTGCTGATATAGCCCAGGCTTCACAGGTGCACCTAAATGTGACCTGTAGATGGAAAACAGGCACATTTAAATAGGAGTTTATACACCTCCAGGACTCCTATTTAAATGTGCCTGTTTTCCATCTACAGGTCACATTTAGGTGCACCTGTGAAGCCTGGGCTATATCAGCAAGTCTTGAGTGGGACTCACAGACTCCTCCCTCCTCCCATTGCAAGCATGGCCACATGCTGGAGGTAACTGGTGAGTTGTTTGCGAGTCGGCCCTATGCTCCTGTAATTGGCCCACTGGCTCCTGGTATTGCCCATATGGCTCAGGTAGGAGAGTGTAGGGTCCCGGGCTACTTGAGAAACCTTGTCGTGGTGTCCGGGCTTAAGACATGTTCTACACCGTAGGACATGTTGACTAATCTCTCAATTTTAAAATCAGTTTGAGAATTAGTGAGACTGCAGAGTGCACCTATGTTTGTTATTGTTTTGTTATATTGTTATATTAATTATCACATCCGCACTTGTTACCTTGTGTAGGATGTCTATTGTGGTACTTGTGGTTCGCCGCGGGCATCCTCCATTGTATGCATTTTGCTGGGGATTGCCATTAGCAACGGGCCACAAGTGCAGGATTTGCTCCCCTATATATATGCACAACTGCATGTGGGTTTGAGCAGCTCCTGCTGATGCCAACCTGTCTTCTTAGTTTCTAAATGTGACAATCACTTATGCACGTCAAATCCCAGATGTGCACTATATGAAACAGATGTATTTTTTTCACCCCAGTAAGCACAAAGCCGTATTTCTGGCCTAAATGTGACACTCACTTATGCACGTCTAATCCCAGACATGCAGTATTTCAGAGGGTTTTTTCACTCCAGTAAGCACAAAGCCGTATTTCTGGCCTAAATGTGACACTCACTTATGCACGTCTAATCCCAGACATGCAGTATTTTAGAGGGTTTTTTCACTCCAGTAAGCACAAAGCCGTATTTCTGGCCTAAATGTGACACTCACTTATGCACGTCTAATCCTAGATGTGCAGTATATCAGAGGGTTTTTATAACCCCAGTAAGCAAAAAGCTGTATTTCTGGCCTAAATGTGACACTCACTTATGCATGTCTAATCCCAGATGTGCAGTATATTAGAAGTTTTTTTCACCCCAGTAAGCAAAAAGCCGTATTTGTGGCCTAAATGTGACACTCACTTTTGCACGTCTAATCCCAGATATGCAGTATATAAGAGGGTTTTTTCACCCCAGTAAGCACAAAGCTGTATTTCTGGCCTAAATTTGACACTCACTTATGCATGTCTAATCCCAGATGTGCAGTATATTAGAAGTTTTTTTCACCCTAGTAAGCAGAAAGCCGTATTTGTGGCCTAAATGTGACACTCACTTATGCACGTCTAATCCCACATGTGCAGTATATGAAACAGATGTATTTTTTTCACCCCAGTAAGAAAAAAGCCGTATTTCTGGCCTAAATGTGACAATCACTTATGCACGTCAAATCCCAGATGTGCACTATATGAAACAGATGTATTTTTTTCACCCCAGTAAGCACAAAGCCGTATTTCTGGCCTAAATGTGACACTCACTTATGCACGTCTAATCCCAGACATGCAGTATTTCAGAGGGTTTTTTCACTCCAGTAAGCACAAAGCCGTATTTCTGGCCTAAATGTGACACTCACTTATGCACGTCTAATCCCAGACATGCAGTATTTTAGAGGGTTTTTTCACTCCAGTAAGCACAAAGCCGTATTTCTGGCCTAAATGTGACACTCACTTATGCACGTCTAATCCTAGATGTGCAGTATATCAGAGGGTTTTTATAACCCCAGTAAGCAAAAAGCTGTATTTCTGGCCTAAATGTGACACTCATGCACGTCTAATCCCAGATGTGCACTATATGAAACAGATGTATTTTTTTCACCCCAGTAAGCAAAAAGCTGTATTTCTGGACTTGCAGACATGCAGATAGCCTGTGCTGGTGCACTATCATTGCATAAATGGGCTGCCGATTATGTATTGATATTGACTAACTGAAGGAAAAAAAGTTCGTTTTCAGTAGTAGTTGGCTCAGGGCAGGCTTAAAAAAATTGTGAACTGCACCCACAAAACACATTTGCTGTAGATCGCTGAGTAAAGAAGCAGTTCTGAATCTTCATAAGATTTCTCCCTGATCTCTCCCTCACAGCAGCTGCAGCCTCTCCCTACACTAATCCGAGCAGAGTGACGGGCGGCGCTACGTGACTCCAGCTTAAATAGAGGCTGGGTCACATGCTGCAGTTGGCCAATCACAACCATGCCAATAGTAGGCATGACTGTGATGGCCTTTTGGGGCAAGTAGTATGACGCTTGATGATTGGCTGCTTTGCAGCCTTTTAAAAAGCGCCATAAAAATCGCCGAACACCGAACCCGAACTTTTACGTAAATGTTCGGGTTCGGGTCCGGGTGCCGAAAACCCTAAAGTTCGGTACGAACCAAAACTTTACAGTTTGGGTTCGCTCAACTCTAGTTATGTTTTATTGAGGAAGATTATCTGGGTCAAGTTTTGGTAATTAGCCTTATGGCTTCCATTGTTGATTGTCACTACACACTACTCCCCATACTTCCCTTCAAAATCCTGTATTTATTTTCTGGTAAGCTTTTTTGCACCGAGTTGTGGCATAAGAGCTACTCTGAAACATCTGAGGTGCAGAGTGTCAGACCCTCGCTGATCCTATATTGGTGGTCTATCATAAGAATAAGCCATCGATATTAAAACCTGGACCTTTTAAAATACACAACAAGCAATGCTACTAAAAGCTACCTTCATATTCCTAAATTTTATTTGGTTTATTCTGATTTTAAAAGGCAATAAGAAAATCTCCTGATCCAAAGTTGTTTCTCTGCCATATTTCTACATGACTGTATGTGTCAGGAGTTATTTTTCTACAGTGACATACATTCTGGGTGACATTGCCTCCTGGCAACCAATACATTTGTATAGGCACTCATTCATGACAGCTGCAATCTCTTGGTTTCCTGGAATATCCGGGCTGCTTTTCTTCAATGTCTCTGGTGTTCCCATATTCCTACTGGACATATTACTTTACCTTCAGATTGCGCTACTCTTCTATTAAAAGCACCGATAGCTTTGGAGTCCTGTATGCTAACTAGGCGAAAAAGTGACAAGTGGGCATTTACAGTGACTTCTAGACAAAAGGGTGTTTCTCTATAGTCCCTTCTTCAAGCAGCAGTAAACAGGGCCAGAGTGCCTTCTTAATGAAAATCATATACTATTTCCAGGACTCCAAAATATCTGGTGGTCTTAAATAGTTTCATGGTTTTTATGTAGACTTAAAATATTCACTTCATATTTTTTTCATGGTCAACAGTAAACACATGGCAGTTTGTCAAAGACAAGCACATGTAAGCATTACTAGACTGTTTTAAACAGATGGACCCCTCCTGTGCAATATGATGATATCTTCTAAGTCTACAAGAGGAAAGCATTCTCCTTGAATCTCCTAGTTATCCTTTATATTCACTTATATATCTAACCAACCACCTGTACACTTCAAGGATGACTACATTGGAACAGTTCCCTTGAGCTGTTCCTGTGTAAAAATAACCCGTAGGTCATTGCAAACGAGCAGCAGACATCATACATTTTCATGAGCTCTGGTTCTTATACGTTACGCAAATGAAGATGACAATGATTACATGCCTTTTCTATTAACTCCAAGTGATCAAGAATATTCTTCTCCGGGAAAACATTGTGTCTTCTGAGAAAGGTAAATAGTATATCTAATCAGCATCTAACATTTACCTGCAGAAGCCACAAACCGTAAACCCATACAAAACAAAAAGCGCTTTGGGGATAGAGTAACTGAGGTCACCACATTGGAAGAATGAATAAATAGTTTAGGAACGACAGATCGGAAAAGATGTTAAATGCCAGCATGTGTTTCGATGCAATTTCAGACAGGTAACAACAGTAAAATGAAAATAGTAAATCCTTGTGACATACGATTTTAGCTACAGCAGATGGCTGTTATACAGCAATATTTTAAGGCAAGGAATATGTTAATTTCTAAAGCAAGGAAGCAAAGTGACCTAGAACAGATGGGACTTCTCCAGGCAGGCTAAAGAGATGAAAGGCATCATTTTCTTCTGCTACATCACAATCCAACACCAAGTTGTCATCTGGCTTTATGTGTTCAGAAGGGAGTAATTAAATCAAGCAGTGGTATCACTACAAAGTTGTGTAATTTCCCATAAAGATCCTATAAAGGGGTCAATTTGGCCCTATTTGACAATTAATGTAATGGGACAAGATTTCAAAGGAAATCAAATGATGTATGAGTATGAATCAGCATGTCACTTCACCAGTCATGTCTAAATAGGGCTCAGCTGATTTTTTTTTTTCTATTACATTTCGATGTAACCTTCAAATTGTATGAGAATTTCCAATCTACATCTACGTAAAAAGGGCACTGAAGCAATATAAAACACAAAGTAGAATATGAAGCAATGGCATGACTTTTCTAAAGGTAATATATCATCATGATATATTATCATGCCTATGCCATAATGGCACTGTAGATGAGAATATTATATTAGGCAAGCATAAGATCACTATAAAAAGATATTATCAGGTATGATTTTAGAAAAATAGTGTCCCAGCATGTAGAAAACAGTCATACAATAATATTCCAGGCACATGGCAAATATTATATAATCCTTTGACCCTTCAATTCAATTATAATGAGTATTATTCAGAAAACTGGAGAGTGAGCCATACATATAAGAGATAAGAAAATCTGTCATCCATCATCATGTCCCACTCTGATCCCTATGGCCATCACAGTGGATGTAATTCTGCCCACAACTCTCTCCTAGGGACTACCGAGCGCTAAATAGGGCCCATGCTCAGGCAATGGCCCCCTAGTTACTATTTATGCCAACCTTACCCTTGCATGAGCAATAAGGTTTCATGGTTCCTGTTGAGGTGCCATCAGACCGGGCAGAGTTTGTTGTAGAAATTTTCTGCAGCTGAAAATCTGTTCCATTCAACTGAATGGGGCTTACAAAAATCCATGTGCTTGCCACCAAAACAACCCCATTCAGCTGAAGAGAACAAAATTTTACTTAAGGAAAATTTCTCCAACAAAATCTGTCACATGTGAAGGCATCCTTAATGAGAAATTGGGATTATTGTTTGCTATATTTACTAATCACTGCAGGCCCTAAACTGTGTATGTGTACCCATACTGATTGAACTGTGATTCCACTCCCCTAGGGTCTGATTGACCAAATTTCTGCTGTATGATTTTATACCTGGGAATGTCATCTACAAGCTGTCACCAATATCTGTTGGAGACACATGGGCTTTGGAGATTCCCTACACAAGGTTTCTACCTATATGAGAGGTGTTATTAAGTGAAAGACAAAATGTCTTAGACTTCATCCCTCTCTTTCACTTTTCGCCAAATCCAGCATCACCATAGTAGGTTCACTACCTGTCCTGAGGTTAGTTTGCTACAAGTATATTCTAATCTATTGTAGTATGCCATCTTTCCTACCCTGTAACATGAAAAAAACATAATAATACCAATAATAAGCTTCATGATGATAGGCCAAAGTATTAAACAGCGCTTCACAGTGAAACTTACCTTTCAAATCCCCTGCTGATCCTGCACTTCCCTGCCAGTGGTGGTCAGTTAGATCATCACATCGCCATTAGGGGCAGTCATTGATGTTTAGGAGTAAACATTTACACATTTATTTAAAAGCTACCTGAGTGTACAGTGTTTTTTGTTTGAGTATGAAAAACTATTGGTCTAAAAATGGAAATCTTTAAAATATATGTTCACTATTGACTATTGGTGTGCCCTCAAAATAACTCAACACATAGCCATTAGGGTGTGTTAATTTGGTGTTATCACTCTCACACTCTCATACTGGTGATTGGAAGTTCAACATGGCAAACAACTCTCTGAAGATATGAAAAAAAGAGTTGTTGCTCTACATAAAGATGGCCTAGGCTATAAGAAGATTGTCAACACCCTGAAAATGAGCTGCAGCACGGTGGCCAAGACCATACAGTGGTTTAACAAGACAGGTTCCATTTAGAACAGGCCTCGCCATAGTCGACCAAAGAAGTTGAGTGCACGTGCTCAGAGTCATATCCAGAGGGTGTCTTTTCAAAATAGACATATGAGTGCTTCCAGCATTGCTGCAGAGGTTAAAGGGGTGGTGGGTCAGCCTGTCAATGCTCAGACCATACACCGCACGCTGCATTAAATTGGTCTGCATGGCTGTCATCCCAGAAGGAAGCTTCTTCTAAAGACGATGCACAAGAAAGCCCGAAAACAGTTTGCTGAAGACAAGCAGACTAAGGACATGGATTACTGGAACCAAGTCCTGTGGTCTGATGAGACCAAGGTAAACTTATTTGGTTCAGATGGTGTCAAGCATCTACCTACTGTAGATAATGATAAATGTATAATAGCTGTGAGTCCAGATAATGGAAACTGCAGCATTCACTAGAACAATTCCTTTAAAGGAATTGTGTAATCAGAAAATGACCTGTTTTTAAGTCACTTTTTTATGTTTATTACATTTTAACACAAAAATGTGATTTGAGAATTTTTTTATTATATTTTTTAAATGTTCGATGTCACTATCTATATTTAAAAAAGGAACTGCAGTTTTCACAATGGCCACTAGGCATACATTACAAATTATGTAAAAATAAATATAAATAAATGATGTTTTTTGAGATTAGCTACATGGAGCATAGACACAATGGACAGGAGCTGATCATTTGACTTCTCTAGGATAGTTTTCTATGCATGCTGTTTGACCTGTGATTTCACCAGTTATAAATGGTTGATCCTGTGCTATTTATACAGATGTGTTACTTATCATTTTAATTCTGCCTATGGTGATAATAATAATAGGTCATGAAAAGTTACTTGTGCAGAAGAGGAAATCATGACCTATTATTATGCCTAACGGCCAATGTGGAAATTGCAGGCGCATATATATATATATATATATATATATATATATATAGCAAACAAATAAAGTAGAGCACACCACTAAATGCACTAAGACTGAGTGAACAGGTGAATGTGTGAACAGGTTCAAATACATGACGCCAATACTTGCTAATAAGCAGTGAAGAAGCTCTTAGCGCATATTATTGATCAAAAATATGTCGAGCCCATCTACCAGACGACAAGGTTGCTTCTTATCAGGTGGGACCTACTCTAACACGGAGGGTCCAGCTCCATTGTTACTCTGATTAAAAACACCAAGGGGTGGGGGATGGGCGGGGAGTGCTAAGTTCCAAAGAGGATGCCTGGTCCTCTATAATATACATATAAGCAAAAAACGGAACAGCACCTACCAAGCTTCCTTGTCGAGCCCACCTACCAGACGTGCAAGCTCCGTGTTAGAGTAGGTCCCACCTGATAAGAAGCTACCTTGTCGTATGGTAGGTGGGCTCGACATATTTTTGATCAATAATATGCACTAAGAGCTTCTTCACTGCTTTGCAGTAAATAATGGCGTCATGTATTTGATCCTGTTCACACATTCACCTGTTCACTCAGTCTTTGTGCATTTAGTGGTGTGCTGCTACTTTATTTGTTTGCTGTAATATTGCCGGGTAGCTTGCACCTGCGATTTGTCTCAGGAGGTGCTGTTCCGTTTTTTGCTTTTTATATATATACATATATATATATATATATATATATATATATAAGAAAGAAGATCCGCAGCACTCCTTGAAAGATAAAATGTGCTCTTTATTCACACATATCAAATATTGACAACGTTTCGGTTCTCTCACAGAACTTTTCTCAAGTCAGGTCTGACTTGAGAAAGGTTCTGTGAGAGAACCGAAACGTTGTCAATATTTGATATGTGTGAATAAAGAGCACATTTTATCTTTCAAGGAGTGCTGCGGATCTTCTTTCTTATCTTCCGTCCTGAATCGAGGGACCACCGCTTGCACCCTGCGATACTGCTGAAGGGAGTGCTGCCAGATTTTCCTTATGGATATATATATATATATTTATATTATTATTATTATTATTATTATTATTTTAAAATACAGATAGATAAATGGAAAAAAAAATCTTTACTAAACATTATAAAAAGTATATTTAACACAAAAATGTGATTTACGCAATATTTTTTTTTCTGATGACACATTCTCTTTAACCAGCTCCCGACCACCTAACGCAGGGATGCGTCGTGCGGGCGGCCGGGTTATTCCTCGTTGACGCATCGGCGCGTCATCTCGCGAGACGCGAGATTTCCTGTGAACGCGCGCACACAGGAGCGCGCGTTCACAGGATCGGAAGGTAAGCGAGCTGATCTACAGTCTGCCAGCAGCGATCATTCGGCAGGCTGTAGATCCGATTTTTTTAACCCCAGAAAGGTATATCAGACGCTGTTTTGTTAACAGCGTCTGATATACCTGCTACCTGGTCCTCTGGTGGTCCCTTTTGCTTGGATCGACCACCAGAGGACACAGGCAGCTCTGTAAGTAGCACCAAGCACCACACTACACTACACCCCCCCTGTCACTTATTAACCCCTTATTAAACCCTGATCACCCCATATAGAATTCCTGATCACCCCCCTGTCATTGATTACCCCCCTGTAAGGCTCCATTCAGACGTCTGTATGTGTTTCGCGGATCCACAGATCCGCGGATCCACAAAACACAGACACCGGCAATGTGCTTTCCGCATTTTGCGGATCCGCACATTGCCAGAACTATATAGAAAATGCCTTTTCTTGCGGACAAGAATAGGACATGTTCTATATTTTTGCGGAACGGAAGTGCGGACCCGGAAGTGCAGATCCGCAATTCCGGATCTGAGCGGGACAAAGTCTGTCCCCATAGAAATGAATGGGTCCGCAATTCCGTTCCGCAAAATGCGGAACAGAATTGCGGACGTGTGAATGGGGCCTAAGGGTCCCTTATCACCGCCAGTTAGTTAGCCACTTGTTAGGTAGTTAGCGCCCACCGCACCGCAGTCACTAATTAGTCGCTGATTAGGGTCATCGCTGTCGCTAATCAGCACTAGTACTATATAGTATCTGTAAGTGATCAAGACTGATCGCAATCAGATCTATATCAGTACATTAGGGTCATCTTAGGCTCTACAAAAAACGCAGTGTTCGCCAGATCAGGCCTGATCTTGTGCGCACACTTGCATTCAGTCCGCCCCACCGCAGTGACAGAAATGTTTTTTTTCTGATCACTGCAAAAACACCGTAAAATCGCTGTGGCGCTATAAAGATCACTTTTGAGCTTTTTGGATCTTTATTAGCGATCGCAGCTTTTTTTTTTTTTTTGCACATTTTTTGGCAGAGATTTTTTCATCCACATTGATCAATGCGAATGAAGAAATCTGTGCCGTTCCTTTTTTCTTTCAGCCCAGAGGCTGAACGAAAAAAAAAAATCTCATTACCCGTATGCTCAATATAAGGCCTCATGCACACGACCGTGCTGTTTTTTGCGGTCCGCAAACCGCGGATGCGCAAAAAATGGAAGGCGCCCGCGTTGACTTCCGCAATTTGCAGAACGGGCGCCGGCAATATAAAGCGCGGACAAGAATAGGACATGTTATATTTTTTTAGCGGGGCCCCGGAACGGAGCCACGGATGCGGACAGCACACCGAGTGCTGTCCGCATCTTTTGCGGCCCCATTGAAATGAATGGGTCCGCATCCGAGCTGCCAAAACGGCGGCTCGGATGCGGACCCAAACAATGGTCGTGTGCATGAGGCCTAAGGAGAATAGCAGTAGCTCCTAATGCTGGCCATACATGTAATGATTGCGGAGACCCTCAACTGCCAGGGCAGTACAAACACCGCACAAATGACCCCATTTTAGAAAGAAGACACCCCAAGGTATTCGCTGAGGGGCATATTGAGTCCATGAAAGAAACTTTTTGTCACAAGTTAGCGGAAAGGGAGACTTTGTGAGAAAAAACCCAAAAAAATTAATTTCCGCTAACTTGTGCCAAAAAAAAAAAAATCTTCTATGAACTCGCCATGCCCCTCACGGAATACCTTGGTGTGTCTTCTTTCCAAAGTGGGGTCACATGTGGGGTATTTATACTGCCATGGCATTTTAGGGGCCCTAAAGCGTGAGAAGAAGTCTGGAATCCAAATGCCTAAAAATGCCCTCCTAAAAGGTACTCGTTGGACTTTCGGCCCCTTTGCGCATCTTGGCTGCAAAAAAGTGTCACACATGTGGTATCGCCGTACTCAGGAGAAGTAGGGAAATGTGTTTTGGGGTGTCTTTTTACATATACCCATGCTGGGTGAGAGAAATATCTCTGTAAAATGACAACTTTGTATAAAAGAAATGGGAAAAGTTGTCTTTTACAGAGATATTTATCTCACCCAGCATTAGTATATGTAAAAATACACCCCAAAACACATTGCCCTACTTCTCCTGAGTACGGCGATACCACATGTGTGACACTTTTTTGCCGCCTAGGTGCGCAAAGGGGCCCAAATTCCAACGAGTACCTTTACGGTCCCCTAAAATGCCAGGGCAGTATAAATACCCCACAAGTGACCCCATTTTGGAAAGAAGACACCTGTATTTCGTGAGGGGCATGGCGAGTTCATGTAAAATTTTATTTTTTGTCACAAGTTAGTGGAATATGAGACTTTGTAAGAAAAAAAAAATAATAATAATTTCCGCTAACTTGTGACAAAAAATAAAAACTTCCATGAACTCACTATGCCCATCAGTGAATACCTTAGGGTGTCTTCTTTCCGAAATGGGGTCATTTGTGGGGTGTTTCTACTGTCTGGGCATTGTAGAACCTCAGGAATCATGACAGGTGCTAAGAAAGTCAAAGTGCGTAAATTAGTTTTTTTGCACCATAGTTTGTAAACGCTATAACTTTTACCCAAACCAATAAATATACACTTATTGCATTTTTTTTTTATCAAAGACATGTAGAACAATAAATTTAGAGAAAAATTTATAGAGAAATGTAGATTTATTTGAAAAAATTTTCAACAGAAAGTGAAAATTTTCTTTTTTTTTCAAAAATTTCGGTCAATTTTGATTAATATCAAAAAAAGTAAAAATGTCAGCAGCAATGAAATACCACCAAATGAAAGCATAATTAGGCCTCTTTCATACGGGCATTGCGGGAAAATGTGCGGGTGCGTTACGGGAACACCCGCGATTTTTCCGCGCGAGTGCAAAACATTGTAATGCGTTTTGCACTCGCGTGAGAAAAATTGCGCATGTTTGGTACCCAAACCCGAACTTATTTACAGAAGTTCGGGCTTGGGATTGGTGTTCTGTAGATTGTATTATTTTCCCTTATAACATGGTTATAAGGAAAAATAATAGCATTCTGAATACAGAATGCATAGTAAAATAGCGCTGGAGGGGTTAAAAGAAAATAAAAAATAATTTAACTCACCTTAGTCCACTTGATTGCGAAGCCAGGCTTCTCGTCTGTCTCCTTTGTTGAACAGGACCTGTGGTGAGCATTAATTACAGGAAAAAGACCTGTGGTGACGTCACTCCGGTCATCACATGATCCATCACCATGGTAAAAGATCATGTGATGGATCATGTGATGACCGGAGTGACGTCACCACAGGTCCTTGACCTGTAATGAATGCTCACCACAGGTCCTGTTCAGTAAAGGAGACAGAAGGAGATGCCGGGCATCGCGATCAAGTGGACTAAGGTGAGTTAATTTTTTTTAAAAAAAAATGTAACCCCTCCAGCGCTATTTTACTATGCATTCTGTATTCAGAATGCTATTATTTTCCCTTATAACTATGTTATAAGGGAAAATAATAATGATCGGGTCTCCATCCCGATCGTCTCCTAGCAACTTGCTTGCGGATGCTTGCGATTTTCACGCAACCCCATTCACTTCTATGGGGCCTGTGTTGCGTGAAAAACGCAGAATATAGAGCATGCTGCGATTTTCACGCAACGCACAAGTGATGCGTGAAAATCACCGCTCATGTGAACAGCCCCATAGAAATGAATGGGTCGGTATTCAGTGCGGGTGCAATGCGTTCAACTCACGCATCGCATCCGCGCGGAATACTCGCCCGTGTAAAAGGGGCCTTAGTGAGAAGAAAAGGAGGTAAAATTCATAGTACATGACAAAGCTAGAACCAACTCTGTAACTGAAATAGATCTAGAGCCTACCCCATTCATTGATCCAATTGTTCTACTAGATTTTCCTCAGGCAGCTCATGGCTTCATTTTCAAGAAGTGTGGCATTTCTCAGGGGTCATGTCCTTAGTGTTGCATCTCTCCCTGTAACTGTCAAGCTTCTAACGGGCTGGTGGCAGATGCAGGATGGAACTGATCATGTATAGCCAACTTCCAGTGAGGAAGTGGCCAGAGAAATATGGAAAAGAACAAACAGCAGGTGGGGCTATACAGATATATTTTACTAAATAACTCAGTGGCTATACTAAAAGATTAATTACATTCAATTTAAAAAGATATTCAGATCCAGGTGCTGTTTTAAAAAAATGGAGAATATTTTTGTTTGAGAACCACTTTTAGAAGTAAACAAAATAGCTTGGATATTAGGAAGCTAAGCTGTACCTATGGTATACCTTTGCACCTTTGGTTTAAAACAGTGGATTATCTCTTCAGATAGAGTGAAGACAACAGATAGAAAGATAGAGCTCAGTTATATGCTATTCTTAACTCTATCCTAGGTTGGTCAAAACATTAAAAAGGGTGGTTGTCAATCTCCCGGGTCTAATGGATGATACTTCTTGTTTAAGAGCTCATAAATCATGCAGTATAAATGCACTTTGTAAAGTTTGTGCATTCACTGTATGTGAATGATTGCATAGCAAAGTATATTATCTATCTTTCACAAGAAGTCAGCGTTACAAAGTTCCACACAAGACAAGCTATAATTTAATTCTTTTCTTTTTTTAATTCAGTGAAATTTTTCAATCAAGTAAGTAACTTTGAAATTTGTAGCCAGTTACACACAGCCCGCAGAATGCAAATACACCATTAAAATCAGTAAGAAATATTAAATTGCTTGCTCTCCTACATTACCCTCTGCTAATCCCTCAGATCGCTGAAAGGAGATGAGACTGCAAAAGCCCAGTTATTACTTCTTTGTAGAACAATTCAATTGCATTTTCACAGTCTAAGTTATGGTGTCATTTGTGTAGACAGCAAAGGTTTTGCTAAATAAGTAAAAATGTAGTTTCCAGATAAAATGGCAAAAAAAAATTACAATTTACTTGAGTTAAATCTAAACTACTTTATTTTTTTCTATTGAAGTACATGATCTCATTGCACACAAAAAAACTCGTACTTAAGCAAACTCTATACAAAGTCTTTTCAAAATGTGAAACCATAAAAAGGCAATAAAAAGCAGTCCAGCTCATAAATGAAGCGTTAAGAAGTTGGCTTTGACTGGTAGACTTATGGAATGTTATCTCCCTGTATGATGCCTCTTTTAGATGTAAGACCCTCTTCACATTTCACTTCATCCCTGTGTGGCCAATTTTATACTGTTACATGCTTTATCCACTTCATGAAAGTCTAAGGATTTTTTTCTTTTCTCTCAAACATGAAAATGCACAGCACAAATATATCTTCACGGATGAAGCAGTTGAGGCTTTTTGCTTTGTAGTAGATATTGAAGATAGACCTCAAAAGTTTTGCACTGGACATTGGGTAAAAACTGCTAAATTCTTTATAAAGTCACTTCACTCCATATTCAGTGAATCTTTTTTTTAACACATAATTTTTTTAGTTTTTTTAAGAAAAATGTCTGAAAATGTTTGCAAAAAATACCATACCTAGGGTCTTCTACATTTCTAAAATTGGCAGGAAGATTTTTTTGCAAAAAATAAACAGCATTTTTCATTCAGAGAGTTATCTCTGTGCTATCTGTGGTGTTAGACAGGACTACAAATAACATGTACTACATTATCTATACTCCGAGAGATCTCACAATGTTATCTATGGTGTCACATAGGACTGCAGGTGACATGTATTACATTATCTGCACTCTGACAGCTACAGTACCACTTTGTTATCTGTGGTGTTACAGAGGACTGCATGAGACATCTTCTACATTATGTGTACTCAGAGACTTATCACTGTGTTATCTGTGATGTTATATAGGACTATAGGTAACATCTACTACATTATCTGTAGTCAGAGAGTTATCACTGTTTTATCTGTGATATTATATAGGACTATAAGTAACATCTACTATATTATCTGTACTCAGAGAGTTATCACTGTGTTATCTGTGATGTTATATAGGACTATAGGTAACATCTACTATATTATCTGTACTCAGAGAGTTATCACTGTGTTATCTGTGATGTTATATAGGACTATAGGTAACATCTACTACATTATCTGTACTCAGAGAGTTATCACTGTGTTATCTGTGATGTTATATAGGACTATAGGTGACATCTACTACATTATCTGTACTCAGAGAGTTATCACTGTGTTATCTGTGATGTTATATAGGACTATAGGTGACATCTACTACATTATCTGTACTCAGAGAGATATCACTGTGTTATCTGTGATGTTATATAGGACTATAGGTGACATCTACTACATTATCTATACTCAGAGTTATCACTGTGTTATCTGTGATGTTATATAGGATTATAGGTAACATCTACTACATTATCTGTACTCAGAGAGTTATCACTGTGTTATCTGTGATGTTATATAGAACTATATGTAACATCTACTACATTATCTGTACTCAGAGTTATCACTGTGTTATCTGTGATGTTATATAGGACTATAGGTAACATCTACTACATTATCTGTACTCAGAGTTATCACTGTGTTATCTGTGATGTTATATAGGACTATAGGTAACATCTACTACATTATCTGTACTCAGAGAGTTATCACTGTGTTATCTGTGATGTTATATAGGACTATAGGTGACATCTACTACATTATCTGTACTCAGAGAGTTATCACTGTGTTATCTGTGATGTTATATAGGACTATAGGTGACATCTACTACATTATCTGTACTCAGAGAGATATCACTGTGTTATCTGTGATGTTATATAGGACTATAGGTGACATCTACTACATTATCTATACTCAGAGTTATCACTGTGTTATCTGTGATGTTATATAGGATTATAGGTAACATCTACTACATTATCTGTACTCAGAGAGTTATCACTGTGTTATCTGTGATGTTATATAGAACTATATGTAACATCTACTACATTATCTGTACTCAGAGTTATCACTGTATTATCTGTGATGTTACATAGGACTATAGGAAGCATCTACTACATTATCTGTACTCAGAGAGTTATCACTGTTATCTGTGATGTAATATAGGACTATAGGAAGCATCTACTACATTATCTGTAGTCAGAGAGTTATCACTGTTTTATCTGTGATATTATATAGGACTATAAGTAACATCTACTATATTATCTGTACTCAGAGAGTTATCACTGTGTTATCTGTGATGTTATATAGGACTATAGGTAACATCTACTATATTATCTGTACTCAGAGAGTTATCACTGTGTTATCTGTGATGTTATATAGGACTATAGGTAACATCTACTACATTATCTGTACTCAGAGAGTTATCACTGTGTTATCTGTGATGTTATATAGGACTATAGGTGACATCTACTACATTATCTGTACTCAGAGAGTTATCACTGTGTTATCTGTGATGTTATATAGGACTATAGGTGACATCTACTACATTATCTGTACTCAGAGAGATATCACTGTGTTATCTGTGATGTTATATAGGACTATAGGTGACATCTACTACATTATCTATACTCAGAGTTATCACTGTGTTATCTGTGATGTTATATAGGATTATAGGTAACATCTACTACATTATCTGTACTCAGAGAGTTATCACTGTGTTATCTGTGATGTTATATAGAACTATATGTAACATCTACTACATTATCTGTACTCAGAGTTATCACTGTGTTATCTGTGATGTTATATAGGACTATAGGTAACATCTACTATATTATCTGTACTCAGAGAGTTATCACTGTGTTATCTGTGATGTTATATAGGACTATAGGTAACATCTACTACATTATCTGTACTCAGAGAGTTATCACTGTGTTATCTGTGATGTTATATAGGACTATAGGTGACATCTACTACATTATCTGTACTCAGAGAGTTATCACTGTGTTATCTGTGATGTTATATAGGACTATAGGTGACATCTACTACATTATCTGTACTCAGAGAGATATCACTGTGTTATCTGTGATGTTATATAGGACTATAGGTGACATCTACTACATTATCTATACTCAGAGTTATCACTGTGTTATCTGTGATGTTATATAGGATTATAGGTAACATCTACTACATTATCTGTACTCAGAGAGTTATCACTGTGTTATCTGTGATGTTATATAGAACTATATGTAACATCTACTACATTATCTGTACTCAGAGTTATCACTGTATTATCTGTGATGTTACATAGGACTATAGGAAGCATCTACTACATTATCTGTACTCAGAGAGTTATCACTGTTATCTGTGATGTAATATAGGACTATAGGAAGCATCTACTACATTATCTGTACTCAGAGAGTTATCACTGTGTTATCTGTGATGTTACATAGGACTATAGGTAACATCTACTACATTATCTGTACTCAGAGAGTTATCACTGTGTTATCTGTGATGTTACATAGGACTATAGGAAGCATCTACTGCATTATCTGCACTCAGAGAGTTATTACTCTGTTATCTGTGATGTTATATAGGACTATAGGTAATATCTACTACATTATCTGTACTCAGAGAGATATCACTGTGTTATCTGTGATGCTATATAGGACTATAGGAAGCATCTACTACATTATCTGTACTCAGAGAGTTATCAGTGTGTTATCTGTGATGTTACATAGGACTATAGGAAACATCTACTACATTATCTGTACTCAGAGAGTTATCACTGTGTTATCTGTGATGTTACATAGGACTATAGGAAGCATCTACTACATTATCTGTACTTAGAGAGTTATCACTGTGTTATCTGTGATGTTATATATGACTATAGGTGACATCTACTACATTATCTGTACTCAGAGAGTTATCACTGTGTTATCTGTGATGTTATATAGGACTATAGGTAACATCTACTACATTATCTGTACTCAGAGAGTTATCACTGTGTTATCAGTGATGTTATATAGGACTATAGGAAGCATCTACTACATTATCTGTACTCAGAGAGTTATCACTGTGTTATCTGTGATGTTACATAGGACTATAGGAAGCATCTACTACATTATCTGTACTTAGAGAGTTATCACTGTGTTATCTGTGATGTTACATTGGACTATAGGTGACATCTACTACATTATCTGTACTCAGAGAGTTAGCACTATGTTATCTGTAATGTTATATAGGAATATAGGTAACATCTACTACATTATCTGTACTCAGAGAGTTATCACTGTGTTATCTGTAATGTTATATAGGACTATAGGTGACATCTACAACATTATCTGTACTCAGAGAGTTATCACTGTGTTATCTGTGATGTTATATAGGACTATAGGTAACATCTACTACATTATCTGTACTCAGAGAGTTATCACTGTGTTATCTGTGATGTTACATAGGACTATAGGAAGCATCTACTACATTATCTGTACTTAGAGAGTTATCACTGTGTTATCTGTGATGTTATATATGACTATAGGTGACATCTACTACATTATCTGTACTCAGAGAGTTATCAGTGTGTTATCTGTGATGTTACATAGGACTATAGGAAACATCTACTACATTATCTGTACTCAGAGAGTTATCACTGTGTTATCTGTGATGTTACATAGGACTATAGGAAGCATCTACTACATTATCTGTACTTAGAGAGTTATCACTGTGTTATCTGTGATGTTATATATGACTATAGGTGACATCTACTACATTATCTGTACTCAGAGAGTTATCACTGTGTTATCTGTGATGTTATATAGGACTATAGGTAACATCTACTACATTATCTGTACTCAGAGAGTTATCACTGTGTTATCAGTGATGTTATATAGGACTATAGGAAGCATCTACTACATTATCTGTACTCAGAGAGTTATCACTGTGTTATCTGTGATGTTACATAGGACTATAGGAAGCATCTACTACATTATCTGTACTTAGAGAGTTATCACTGTGTTATCTGTGATGTTACATTGGACTATAGGTGACATCTACTACATTATCTGTACTCAGAGAGTTAGCACTATGTTATCTGTAATGTTATATAGGAATATAGGTAACATCTACTACATTATCTGTACTCAGAGAGTTATCACTGTGTTATCTGTAATGTTATATAGGACTATAGGTGACATCTACAACATTATCTGTACTCAGAGAGTTATCACTGTGTTATCTGTGATGTTATATAGGACTATAGGTAACATCTACTACATTATCTGTACTCAGAGAGTTATCACTGTGTTATCTGTGATGTTATATAGGACTATAGGAAGCATCTACTACATTATCTGTACTCAGAGAGTAATCACTGTGTTATCTGTGATGTTATATAGGACTATAGGAAGCATCTACTACATTATCTGTACTCAGAGAGTTATCAGTGTGTTATCTGTGATATTATATAGGACGATAGGTAACATCTACTACATTATCTGTACTCAGAGTTATCACTGTGTTATCTGTGATATTATATAGGACGATAGGTAACATCTACTACATTATCTGTACTCAGAGAGTTATCACTGTGTTATCTGTAATGTTATATAGGACTATAGGTGACATCTACAACATTATCTGTACTCAGAGAGTTATCACTGTGTTATCTGTGATGTTATATAGGACTATAGGTAACATCTACTACATTATCTGTACTCAGAGAGTTATCACTGTGTTATCTGTGATGTTATATAGGACTATAGGAAGCATCTACTACATTATCTGTACTCAGAGAGTAATCACTGTGTTATCTGTGATGTTATATAGGACTATAGGAAGCATCTACTACATTATCTGTACTCAGAGAGTTATCAGTGTGTTATCTGTGATATTATATAGGACGATAGGTAACATCTACTACATTATCTGTACTCAGAGTTATCACTGTGTTATCTGTGATATTATATAGGACGATAGGTAACATCTACTACATTATCTGTACTCAGAGAGTTATCACTGTGTTATCTGTGATGTTATATAGAACTATAGGAAGCATCTACTACATTATCTGTACTCAGAGAGTTATCACTGTGTTATCTGTGATGTTACATTGGACTATAGGTGACATCTACTACATTATCTGTACTCAGAGAGTTATCACTATGTTATATGTGATATTATATAGGACTATAGGAAGCATCTACTACATTATCTGTACTCAGAGAGTTATCACTGTGTTATCTGTGATATTATATAGGACGATAGGTAACATCTACTACATTATCTGTACTCAGAGAGTTATCACTGTGTTATCTGTGATGTTACATTGGACTATAGGTGACATCTACTACATTATCTGTACTCAGAGAGTTATCACTATGTTATCTGTGATGTTACATTAGACTATAGGAAACATCTACTACATTATCTATACTCAGAGAGTTATCACTGTGTTATCTGTAATGTTATATAGGACTATAGGTGACATCTACTACATTATCTGTACTCAGAGAGTTATCACTGTGTTATCTGTAATATTATATAGGACGATAGGAAACATCTACTACATTATCTGTACTCAGAGAGTTATCACTGTGTTATCTGTGATGTTATATAGGACTATAGGTAACATCTACTACATTATCTGTACTCAGAGAGTTATCACTGTGTTATCTGTGATGTTATATAGGAATATAGGTAACATCTACTACATTATCTGTACTCAGAGAGTTATCACTGTGTTATCTGTGATGTTATATAGGACTATAGGTAACATCTACTACATTATCTGTACTCAGAGTTATCACTGTATTATCTGTGATGTTACATAGGACCAGGGCTGCCATCAGAAATTTTGGGGCCCCTTACACAGCTCAAGGCCTGGGCCCCCCCCTTTTACCCCGCCCCTTTAGAATCTGTCCTGACTTCGCCTCCTGGACCCCCTCCACCCGCGAGGACCCACCCCCAATTTCATTATTTTTTTACAACTACAAAGACAGTAAAAAGTGCTCCTCTTTCGAGCTCCGCCACAGCGCTACTGAGGTAAGGTAACGAGTGACATCATAGCGCAGTGGACGTACCTCAGTGGACAGACCCAGAGGTATGACCGGGTGCTGCATGAAAGTGTATGATGTCAGTGTGTGTGAGTGTGACTGATCGATTGACTGCACTGAGTACAAATTGCAATCAGTCAGTCAGGTCAGTAGCAACTCTAGTAACAATATATAGGGGGGGCACATAAGATACCACAGTCAAAAAGGTGGGGGGCACTAATAATTTTCACCGCTTAATCATTCTACTGAAAAAACTAAATAAGTATATATAAATAAGATATATAAATACGAGAGTATTGCAGTATGCAGGGATGCCACATTATAGCACCACTGGCACTACATTTACATTTATTTATTATCAAAAAGCATCATACATAACCAAAAAAAAAAACTTTTTTACTGTCCCTTTAAGCAAAAGACAGAATATAATAAAAGACAAAAACAGACATTAAACTGCATTTATAATAAAGCAATTTACTTACAAAAGAAGCTATTAAGTCGTCTGCTGTGCTTGCTTTTGAGGATTCTTTCCCCTCCTTTCTCTCTCTTCCTCAGTGCGCAGGCGCACTGTTATGGGGGATCTGTGGAGGACACACTGTTATGGGGGATCTGTGGATGACACACTGTTATGGGGGATCTGTGGATGGCACACTGTTATGGGGGATCTGTGGATGACACACTGTTATGGGGGGATCTGTGGATGACACACTGTTATGGGGGGATCTGTGGATGACACACTGTTATGGGGGGGATCTGTGGATGACACACTGTTATGGGGGGATCTGTGGATGACACATTTTTATGGGGGATCTGTGGATGACACATTTTTATGGGGGATCTGTGGATGACACATTTTTATGGGGGATCTGTGGATGACACATTTTTATGGGGGGATATGTGGATGACACATTTTTATGGGGGGATCTGTGGATGACACTTAACCACTCTCAAACCCAACTGTTCAAACTTGTTAAATTGATCCCAAACACAATATGCACAATAATAACACCCCCACCCCCTCCAACACTTAATTAACCCCTTCAGGGCCTAAAAAAAAAAATTCAAAGCAGAACACACAGCTAAATGGGGCTGGGTGGGCTGGCAAGGGAGGAGTTAATAACAATAAGTGATGGATCATGGAGGATCATCATGGCCCTGGATAATGTTGCTCGGGGGTAAAATGCAAAGCTGTTTTCTGGATTATATCCCACAGGGCCATGATCCTCCATCACTTATTGTTATTAACCCCTCCCCTGCCAGCCCACCCAGCCCCCTTGCCTTATGGAAACAAGGCAAGTAAAAGTAATAACCTAACCTAATGGACCTAATGAATCATTATGGGGGTCCATCCAAGTCCAAGATCATGTGTGTGATGGAGGAGGGGCGAGGGCACTAGGGCAGCTGGGCAGGCTTCCACAACTTAGTTACCTCCACAAATTATTTTTTCCAGATTTGATTATTCCAGGGCCAGGCAGTCCGTCCCTCCCTCTCCCAGGCTAGCCAGTCAGCCAGAGGCCAGAACAGAAGTTCCCGCCGCGCTAATCTAAATGCCGGCGGCGTCCAGGCGTGAGGCAGCAGCAGGCAGTGACAGGCTACAGGCACAGCGTCTGACGTCACCTGCCGTTGCGCAGCCACGTTCCTCTGCACAGCGGCTCCAGAACCTTTTAAAGGGGAATGCAGCCGGAATACCGTCCGCAGGTTAGGTTGTACTACTACACAGCTACTAGGTATAAATTATAATAATACGGCCGAATCAGCGCAGCGGGGGGAGGGTTGGGCAACGGGGCAAGGAATAATCAATTACCCCCCTGATGGCGGCCCTGGATAGGACTATAGGTAACATCTACTACATTATCTGCACTCAGATAGCTATCACTGTGTTATCTGTGGTGTTACATAGGACTATAGGAAGCATCTACTACATTATCTGTACTTAGAGAGTTATCACTGTGTTATCTGTGATGTTATATAGGAATATAGGTAACATCTACTACATTATCTGTACTCAGAGAGATATCACTGTGTTATCTCTGATGTTATATAGGACTATAGGTAACATCTACTACATTATCTATACTCAGAGAGTTATCACTGTATTATCTGTGATGTTATATAGGACTATAGGAAGCATCTACTACATTATCTGTACTCAGAGAGTTAGCACTATGTTATCTGTGATGTTACATAGGACTATAGGTAACATCTACTACATTATCTGTACTCAGAGAGTTATCACTGTGTTATCTGTGATGTTACATAGGACTATAGGAAGCATCTACTACATTATCTGTACTCAGAGAGTTAGCACTATGTTATCTGTGATGTTACATAGGACTATAGGTAACATCTACTACATTATCTGTACTCAGAGAGTTATCACTGTGTTATCTGTAATGTTATATAGGACTATAGGAAGCATCTACTACATTATCTGTACTTAGAGAGTTATCACTGTGTTATCTGTGATGTTATATAGGACTATAGGAAGCATCTACTACATTATGTGTACTCAGAGAGTTATCACTGTGTTATCTGTGATGTTACATAGGACTATAGGTGACATCTACTACATTATGTGTACTCAGAGAGTTATCACTGTGTTATCTGTAATGTTATATAGGACTATAGGTAACATCTACTACATTATCTGTACTCAAAGAGTTATCACTGTGTTATCTGTAATGTTATATAGGACTATAGGAAGCATCTACTACATTATTTGTACTCAGAGTTATCACTGTGTTATCTGTGATGTTATATAGGACTATAGGTGACATCTACTACATTATGTGTACTCAGAGAGTTATCACTGTGTTATCTGTGATGTTACATAGGACTATAGGAAGCATCTACTACATTATCTGTACTCAGAGAGTTATCACTGTGTTATCTGTGATGTTATATAGGACTATAGGTGACATCTACTATATTATCTGTACTCAGAGAGTTATCACTGTGTTATCTGTGATGTTACATAGGACTATAGGTAACATCTACTACATTATCTGTACTCAGAGAGTTATCACTGTGTTATCTATGATGTTATATAGGACTATAGGAAACATCTACTACATTATCTGTACTCAGAGAGTTATCACTGTGTTATCTGTGATGTTACATAGGACTATAGGTAACATCTACTACATTATCTGTACTCAGAGAGTTATCACTGTATTATCTGTGATGTTACATAGGACTATAGTAAGCATCTACTACATTATCTGTACTCAGAGAGTTATCACTGTGTTATCTGTAATGTTATACAGGACTATAGGTAACATCTACTACATTATCTGTACTCAAAGAGTTATCACTGTGTTATCTGTAATGTTATATAGGACTATAGGAAGCATCTACTACATTATCTGTACTCAGAGAGTTATCACTGTGTTATCTGTGATGTTATATAGGACTATAGGTAACATCTACTACATTATTTGTACTCAGAGAGATATCACTGTGTTATCTGTGATGTTATATAGGACTATAGGTAACATCTACTACATTATCTGTACTCAGAGAGTTATCACTGTGTTATCTGTGATGTTCTATAGGACTATATGTAACATCTACTACATTATCTGTACTCAGAGATATCACTGTGTTATCTGTGATGTTACATAGGACAATAGGAAGCATCTACTACATTATCTGTACTTATATAGTTATCACTGTGTTATCTGTGATGTTATATAGGACTATAGGTAACATCTACTACATTATATGTACTCAGAGATATCACTGTGTTATCTGTGATGTTATACAGGACTATAGGTGACATCTACTACATTATCTGTACTCAGAGTTATCACTGTGTTATCTGTGATGTTATATAGGACTATAGGTGAAATCTACTACATTATCTGTACTCAGAGAGTTATCACTGTGTTATCTGTGATGTTACATAGGACTATAGGTAACATCTACTACATTATCTGTACTCAGAGAGTTATCACTGTGTTATCTGTGATGTTATATAGGACTATAGGAAGCATCTACTACATTATCTGTACTCAGAGATATCACTGTGTTATCTATGATGTTATATAGGAATATAGGTAACATCTACTATATTATCTGTACTCAGAGAGTTATCACTGTGTTATCTGTGATGTTACATAGGACTATAGGAAGCATCTACTACATTATCTGTACTTATATAGTTATCACTGTGTTATCTGTGATGTTATATAGGACTATAGGTAACATCTACTACATTATCTGTACTCAGAGAGTTATCACTGTGTTATCTGTGATGTTATATAGGACTATACAGTAGGAAACATCTACTACATTATCTGTACTCAGAGAGTTATCACTGTCTTATCTGTGATGTTATATAGGACTATAGGTAACATCTACTACATTATATGTAGTCAGAGAGTTATCACTTAGTTATCTGTGATGTTATATAGGAATATAGGAAACATCTACTACATTATCTGTACTCAGAGAGTTATCACTGTGTTATCTGTAATGTTACATAGGACTATAGGTAACATCTACTACATTATCTGTACTCAGAGAGAGTTAGCACTATGTTATCTGTGATGTTACATAGAACTATAGGTAACATCTACTACATTATCTGTACTCAGAGAGTTATCACTGTGTTATCTGTGATGTTATATAGGACTATAGGTAACATCTACTACATTATCTGTAGTCAGAGAGATATCACTGTGTTATCAGTGATGTTATATAGGAATATAGGTAACATCTACTATATTATCTGTACTCAGAGAGTTATCAATGTCTTATCTGTGATGTTATATAGGACTATAGGAAGCATCTACTAAATTATCTGTATTTAGAGATATCACTGTGTTATCTGTGATGTTACATAGGACAATAGGAAGCATCTACTACATTATCTGTACTTATATAGTTATCACTGTGTTATCTGTGATGTTATATAGGACTATAGGTAACATCTACTACATTATCTGTACTCAGAGAGATATCACCGTGTTATCTGTGATGTTATATAGGACTATAGGTAACATCTACTACATTATCTGTACTCAGAGAGTTATCACTGTGTTATCTGTGATGTTATATAGGACCATATGTAACATCTACTACATTATCTGTACTCAGAGATATCACTGTGTTATCTGTGATGTTACATAGGACTATAGGTAACATCTACTACATTATCTGTACTCAGAGAGATATCACTGTGTTATCTGTGATGTTACATAGGACTATAGGTAACATCTACTACATTATCTGTACTCAGAGAGATATCACTGTATTATCTGTGATGTTACATAGGACTATAGGTGACATCTACTACATTATCTGTACTCAGAGATATCACTGTGTTATCTATGATGTTATATAGGAATATAGGTAACATCTACTATATTATCTGTACTCAGAGAGTTATCACTGTGTTATCTGTGATGTTACATAGGACTATAGGAAGCATCTA
Source organism: Bufo bufo (assembly GCF_905171765.1). Lineage (NCBI taxonomy): Eukaryota > Metazoa > Chordata > Amphibia > Anura > Bufonidae > Bufo > Bufo bufo. The sequence continues at coordinate 377,756,602 of NC_053390.1, forward strand.
CTACATTATCTGTACTTATATAGTTATCACTGTGTTATCTGTGATGTTATATAGGACTATAGGTAACATCTACTACATTATCTGTACTCAGAGAGTTATCACTGTGTTATCTGTGATGTTATATAGGACTATAGGTAACATCTACTACATTATCTGTACTCAGAGAGTTATCACTGTCTTATCTGTGATGTTATATAGGACTATAGGTAACATCTACTACATTATATGTAGTCAGAGAGTTATCACTTAGTTATCTGTGATGTTATATAGGAATATAGGAAACATCTACTACATTATCTGTACTCAGAGAGTTATCACTGTGTTATCTGTGATGTTATATAGGACTATAGGTAACATCTACTACATTATCTGTACTCAGAGAGTTATCACTGTGTTATCTGTGATGTTATATAGGACTATAGGTAACATCTACTACATTATCTGTACTCAGAGAGTTATCACTGTGTTATCTGTGATGTTACATAGGACTATAGGTAATATCTACTACATTATCTGTACTCAGAGAGTTATCACTGTGTTATCTGTGATGTTATATAGGACTATAGGTGACATCTACTACATTATGTGTACTCAGAGAGTTATCACTGTGTTATCTGTAATGTTAGATAGGACTATAGGTAACATCTACTACATTATCTGTACTCAGAGAGTTATCACTGTGTTATCTGTGATGTTATATAGGACTATAGGTAATATCTACTACACTATCTGTACTTAGAGAGTTATCACTGTGTTATCTGTAATGTTACATAGGACTATAGGTAACATCTACTACATTATATGTACTCAGAGATATCACTGTGTTATCTGTGATGTTATACAGGACTATAGGTGACATCTACTACATTATCTGTACTCAGAGTTATCACTGTGTTATCTGTGATGTTATATAGGACTATAGGTGAAATCTACTACATTATCTGTACTCAGAGAGTTATCACTGTGTTATCTGTGATGTTACATAGGACTATAGGTAACATCTACTACATTATCTGTACTCAGAGAGTTATCACTGTGTTATCTGTGATGTTATATAGGACTATAGGAAGCATCTACTACATTATCTGTACTCAGAGATATCACTGTGTTATCTATGATGTTATATAGGAATATAGGTAACATCTACTATATTATCTGTACTCAGAGAGTTATCACTGTGTTATCTGTGATGTTACATAGGACTATAGGAAGCATCTACTACATTATCTGTACTTATATAGTTATCACTGTGTTATCTGTGATGTTATATAGGACTATAGGTAACATCTACTACATTATCTGTACTCAGAGAGTTATCACTGTGTTATCTGTGATGTTACATAGGACTATAGGAAGCATCTACTACATTATCTGTACTCAGAGAGTTATCACTGTGTTATCTGTGATGTTATATAGGACTATAGGTAACATCTACTACATTATCTGTACTCAGAGAGTTATCACTGTGTTATCTGTGATGTTATATAGGACTATACAGTAGGAAACATCTACTACATTATCTGTACTCAGAGAGTTATCACTGTCTTATCTGTGATGTTATATAGGACTATAGGTAACATCTACTACATTATATGTAGTCAGAGAGTTATCACTTAGTTATCTGTGATGTTATATAGGAATATAGGAAACATCTACTACACTATCTGTACTCAGAGAGTTATCACTGTGTTATCTGTAATGTTACATAGGACTATAGGAAGCATCTACTACATTATCTGTACTCAGAGAGAGTTAGCACTATGTTATCTGTGATGTTACATAGAACTATAGGTAACATCTACTACATTATCTGTACTCAGAGAGTTATCACTGTGTTATCTGTGATGTTATATAGGACTATAGGTAACATCTACTACATTATCTGTACTCAGAGAGTTATCACTGTGTTATCAGTGATGTTATATAGGAATATAGGTAACATCTACTACATTATCTGTAGTCAGAGAGATATCACTGTGTTATCAGTGATGTTATATAGGAATATAGGTAACATCTACTATATTATCTGTACTCAGAGAGTTATCAATGTCTTATCTGTGATGTTATATAGGACTATAGGAAACATCTACTAAATTATCTGTACTCAGAGATATCACTGTGTTATCTGTGATGTTATACAGGACTATAGGTAATATATACTACATTATCTGTACTCAGAGATATCACTGTGTTATCTGTGATGTTATATAGGACTATAGGTGACATCTACTACATTATCTGTACTCAGAGTTATCACTGTGTTATCTGTGATGTTATATAGGACTATAGGTGAAATCTACTACATTATCTGTACTCAGAGAGTTATCACTGTGTTATCTGTGATGTTACATAGGACTATAGGTAACATCTACTACATTATCTGTACTCAGAGTTATCACTGTGTTATCTGTGATGTTATATAGGACTATAGGTAACATCTACTACATTATCTGTACTCAGAGAGTTATCACTGTGTTATCTGTGATGTTATATAGGACTATAGGTAACATCTACTACATTATATGTACTCAGAGATATCACTGTGTTATCTGTGATGTTATACAGGACTATAGGTGACATCTACTACATTATCTGTACTCAGAGAGTTATCACTGTGTTATCTGTGATGTTACATAGGACTATAGGTGAAATCTACTACATTATCTGTACTCAGAGAGTTATCACTGTGTTATCTGTGATGTTATATAGGACTATAGGAAGCATCTACTACATTATCTGTACTCAGAGATATCACTGTGTTATCTATGATGTTATATAGGAATATAGGTAACATCTACTATATTATCTGTACTCAGAGAGTTATCACTGTGTTATCTGTGATGTTACATAGGACTATAGGAAGCATCTACTACATTATCTGTACTTATATAGTTATCACTGTGTTATCTGTGATGTTATATAGGACTATAGGTAACATCTACTACATTATCTGTACTCAGAGAGTTATCACTGTGTTATCTGTGATGTTATATAGGACTATAGGTAACATCTACTACATTATCTGTACTCAGAGAGTTATCACTGTCTTATCTGTGATGTTATATAGGACTATAGGTAACATCTACTACATTATATGTAGTCAGAGAGTTATCACTTAGTTATCTGTGATGTTATATAGGAATATAGGAAACATCTACTACATTATCTGTACTCAGAGAGTTATCACTGTGTTATCTGTGATGTTATATAGGACTATAGGTAACATCTACTACATTATCTGTACTCAGAGAGAGTTAGCACTATGTTATCTGTGATGTTACATAGAACTATAGGTAACATCTACTACATTATCTGTACTCAGAGAGTTATCACTGTGTTATCTGTGATGTTATATAGGACTATAGGTAACATCTACTACATTATCTGTAGTCAGAGAGATATCACTGTGTTATCAGTGATGTTATATAGGAATATAGGTAACATCTACTATATTATCTGTACTCAGAGAGTTATCACTGTGTTATCTGTGATGTTATATAGGACTATAGGAAGCATCTACTACATTATCTGTACTCAGAGAGTTATCACTGTGTTATCTGTGATGTTATATAGGACTATAGGTAATATATACTACATTATCTGTACTCAGAGATATCACTGTGTTATCTGTGATGTTATACAGGACTATAGGTAATATATACTACATTATCTGTACTCAGAGATATCACTGTGTTATCTGTGATGTTATATAGGACTATAGGTGACATCTACTACATTATCTGTACTCAGAGTTATCACTGTGTTATCTGTGATGTTATATAGGACTATAGGTGAAATCTACTACATTATCTGTACTCAGAGAGTTATCACTGTGTTATCTGTGATGTTACATAGGACTATAGGTAACATCTACTACATTATCTGTACTCAGAGAGTTATCACTGTGTTATCTGTGATGTTATATAGGACTATAGGAAGCATCTACTACATTATCTGTACTCAGAGATATCACTGTGTTATCTATGATGTTATATAGGAATATAGGTAACATCTACTATATTATCTGTACTCAGAGAGTTATCACTGTGTTATCTGTGATGTTACATAGGACTATAGGAAGCATCTACTACATTATCTGTACTCAGAGATATCACTGTGTTATCTGTGATGTTATATAGGACTATAGGAAACATCTACTACATTATCTGTACTCAGAGATATCACTGTGTTATCTGTGATGTTATATAGGACTATAGGAAACATCTACTACATTATCTGTACTCAGAGATATCACTGTGTTATCTGTGATGTTACATAGGACTATAGGAAACATCTACTACATTATCTGTACTCAGAGTTATCACTGTGTTATCTGTGATGTTATATAGGACTATAGGTGAAATCTACTACATTATCTGTACTCAGAGAGTTATCACTGTGTTATCTGTGATGTTACATAGGACTATAGGTAACATCTACTACATTATCTGTACTCAGAGAGTTATCACTGTGTTATCTGTGATGTTATATAGGACTATAGGAAGCATCTACTACATTATCTGTACTCAGAGATATCACTGTGTTATCTATGATGTTATATAGGAATATAGGTAACATCTACTATATTATCTGTACTCAGAGAGTTATCACTGTGTTATCTGTGATGTTACATAGGACTATAGGAAGCATCTACTACATTATCTGTACTCAGAGATATCACTGTGTTATCTGTAATGTTATATAGGACTACAGGTGACATCTACTACATTATCTGTACTCAGAGAGTTATCACTGTGTTATCTGTGATGTTACATAGGACTATAGGAAGCATCTACTACATTATCTGTACTCAGAGATATCACTGTGTTATCTGTGATGTTATATAGGACTATAGGAAACATCTACTACATTATCTGTACTCAGAGATATCACTGTGTTATCTGTGATGTTATATAGGACTATAGGAAGCATCTACTACATTATCTGTACTCATAGAGATATCACTATGTTATCTGTAGTGTTATATAGGACTATAGGAAGCATCTACTACATTATCTGTACTCAGAGAGATATCATTGTGTTATCTGTGATGTTATATAGGAATATAGGAAGCATCTACTACATTATCTGTACTCAGAGAGATATCATTGTGTTATCTGTGATGTTATATAGGACTATAGGAAGCATCTACTACATTATCTGTACTCAGAGAGTTATCAGTGTGTTATCTGTGATGTTATATAGGAATATAGGAAGCATCTACTACATTATCTGTACTCAGAGAGATATCATTGTGTTATCTGTGATGTTATATAGGACTATAGGAAGCATCTACTACATTATCTGTACTCAGAGAGTTATCACTGTGTTATATGTGATGTTATATTGGACTATAGGAAGCATCTACTACATTATCTGTACTTAGAGAGTTATTACTGTGTTATCTGTGATGTTATATAGGACTATAGGTGACATCTACTACATTATCTGTACTCAGAGAGTTATCAGTGTGTTATCTGTGATGTTATATAGGAATATAGGAAGCATCTACTACATTATCTGTACTCAGAGAGATATCACTGTGTTATCTGTGATGTTACTTAGGACTATAGGAAGCATCTACTACATTATCTGTACTCAGAGATATCACTGTGTTATCTGTAATGTTATATAGGACTATAGGTAACATCTACTACATTATCTGTACTCAGAGAGTTATCACTGTGTTATCTGTGATATTATATAGGACTACAGGTGACATCTACTACATTATCTGTACTCAGAGAGTTATCACTGTGTTATCTATGATGTTATATAGGAATATAGGAAGCATCTACTACATTAACTGTACTCAGAGAGCTATCACTGTGTTATCTGTGATGTTATATAGGACTGTAGGTAACATTTACTACATTATCTGTACTCAGAGAGTTATCACTATGTTATCTGTGATGTTATATAGGACTATAGGAAACATCTACTACATTATCTGTACTCAGAGAGCTATCACTGTGTTATCTGTGATGTTATATAGGACTATAGGAAGCATCTACTACATTATCTGTACTCATAGAGATATCACTATGTTATCTGTAGTGTTATATAGGACTATAGGAAGCATCTACTACATTATCTGTACTCAGAGAGTTATCAGTGTGTTATCTGTGATGTTATATAGGAATATAGGAAGCATCTACTACATTATCTGTACTCAGAGAGATATCATTGTGTTATCTGTGATGTTATATAGGACTATAGGAAGCATCTACTACATTATCTGTACTCAGAGAGTTATCAGTGTGTTATCTGTGATGTTATATAGGACTATAGGTGACATCTACTACATTATCTGTACTCAGAGAGCTATCACTGTGTTATCTGTGATGTTATATAGGACTATAGGAAACATCTACTACATTATCTGTACTCAGAGAGTTATCACTGTGTTATATGTGATGTTATATAGGACTATAGGAAGCATCTACTACATCAGCGGTTCTCAACCTAGGGGTCGCGACCCCTTTGGGGGTCGATCGGCCCTTTCCGGGGGGTCGCCTGAGGCTTCCTATTGTGGGTCCAGGCCCGTGGCTAACAGACAGGCAAAACAAGCAATTGCTTGGGCCCCCGAGCTGGTTGGGGACCCGAGCTGGCCCTGGGCCAAGTAAGCCGGTGCTTGTTTTGCGGCTGAGTAACTCAGAAGATCTGATGGTATATTCTAACTCCCAGGCGTTCCCATGGTGACGGGGACGCTTGCCTGGGGGTTAGAATATAGCATCGGATCTGAGTTTTAAGAGCTCAGTGAGATCGTAAAAACTCAAATCTGATGATATATTCTAACCCCCAGACGTTCCCATGGTGACAGGGACACTTGCCTGTGGGTTAGAATATACAGGGCCACGCCGCTCACAGCAGTATATTTATAAACTAATCAGTAACTACTTTAACTTTAATTATTGCTCATTGCTGAGCTCTTTACTTGGATTATAATTTATTTGGATATGGGATATCTTACTTTGTCTTAGCTCCGGTAATAGCAGGCAGTGCGGGGGGCAGCGCTCACTCACTGACGTCACGCGCCTGCTCCTCCCACTAGGAGGCGCAGGCACTTGACGTCAGTGAGTGAGCGCCGCCCCCCGCACTGCCTGCTATTACCGAAGTTAAGACAAAGTAAGATATCCCATATCCAAATAAATTATAATCCAAGTAAAGAGCTCAGCAATGAGCAATGATTAAAGTTAAAGTAGTTACTGATTAGTTTATAAATATACTGCTGTGAGCGTCGGGGAGGGAGATCTGTGGTTGGGACTGTAGGGGGATCTGTGGATGGCAGTGCCATCCACAGATCCGCCTACAGTGCCATCCACAGATCCCCCTCCCATAAACAGTGCCTTCCACAGATCTCCCCCCTAAACAGTGCCATCCACAGATCCCCCCTAAACAGTGCCATCCACAGATCCCCCCCTAAACAGTGCCATCCACAGATCCTCCCTCCCCTAAACAGTGCCATCATGGCACTGTTTAGGGGAGGGGGGATCTGTGGATGGCACTGTTTAGGGGGGATCTGTGGATGGCACTGTTTAGGGGGGATCTGTGGATGGCACTGTTTAGGGGGGATCTTTGGATGGCACTGTTTAGGGGGGGATCTGTGGATGGCACTGTTTAGGGGGGATCTGTGGATGGCACTGTTTAGGGGGGAGATCTGTGGATGGCACTGTTTAGGGGGGAGATCTGTGGATGGCACTGTTTAGGGGAGGGGGATCTGTGGATGGCACTGTTTAGGGGGGAGATCTGTGGATGGCACTGTTTAGGGGAGGGGATCTGTGGATGGCACTGTTTAGGGGGGGGATCTGTGGATGTCTTTGTGATTAATTACTCTGCTTTAATTATGTTAAATTTGTAGCAATAAAAATACATCCTGCATATCAGATATTTACATTACAATTCATAACAGTAGCAAAATTAGTTATGACGTAGCAAGGAAAAAAATGTAATGGTTGGGGGTCACCACAACATGAGGAACTGTATTAAGGGGTCACGGCTTTAGAAAGGTTGAGAACCACTGTACTACATTATCTATAATCAGAGAGTTATCACTGTGTTATCTGTGATGTTATATAGGACTATAGAAAGCATCTACTACATTATCTGTACTCAGAGTGTTATCACTGTGTTATCTGTGATGTTATATAGGACTATAGGTGACATCTACTACATTGTCTGTACTTAGAGTTATCACTGTGTTATCTGTGATGTTATATAGGACTATAGGTAACATCTACTACATTGTCTGTACTCAGAGAGTTATCATTGTGTTATCTGTGATGTTATATAGGACTATAGGTAACATCAACTACATTATCTGTACTTAGAGATATCACTGTCTTATCTGTGATGTTATATAGGAATATAGGAAGCATCTACTACATTATCTGTACTCAGAGAGTTATCACTGTGTTATCTGTGATGTTATATAGGACTATAGGTAACGTCTACTACATTATCTGTACTCAGAGAGTTATCACTGTGTTATCTGTGATGTTACATAGGACTATAGGAAGCATCAACTGCATTATCTGTACTTAGAGAGATATCACTGTGTTATCTGTGGTGTTATATAGGACTATAGGTAACATCTACTACATTATCTGTACTCAGAGAGTTAACACTGTGCTATCTGTGATGTTATATAGGACTATAGGTAACATCTACTACATTATCTGTACTCAGAGAGTTATCACTGTGTTATCTGTGATGTTACATAAGACTATAGGTAACATCTACTACATTATCTGTACTCAGAGAGATATCACTGTGTTATCTGTGATGTTATATATGACTATAGGAAACATCTACTACATTATCTGTACTCAGAGAGTTATCACTGTGTTATCTGTAATGTTATATAGGACTATAGGTAACATCTACTACATTATCTGTACTCAGAGAGTTATTATTGTGTTATCTGTGATGTTATATGGGACTATAGGAAACATCAACTACATTATCTGTACTCAGAGAGTTATCACTATGTTATCTGTGATATTATATAGGACTATAAGTAACATCTACTATATTATCTGTACTCAGAGAGTTATCACTGTGTTATCTGTGATGTTACATAGGACTATAGGAAGCATCTACTACATTATCTGTACTTAGAGAGTTATCACTGTGTTATCTGTGATGTTATATAGGACTATAGGTAACATCTACTACATTATCTGTACTCAGAGATATCACTGTGTTATCTGTGATGTTATATAGGACTATAGGAAGCATCTACTACATTATCTGTACTCAGAGAGTTATCACTGTGTTATCTGTAATGTTATATAGGACTATAGGAAGCATCTACTACATTATCTGTACTCAGAGTTGTCACTGTGTTATATGTGATGTTATATAGGACTATAGGTAACATCTACTACATTATCTGTACTCAGAGTTATCACTGTGTTATCTGTGATGTTATATAGGACTATAGGAAGCATCTACTACATTATCTGTACTCAGAGAGTTATCACTGTGTTATCTGTGATGTTATATAGGACTATAGGAAGCATCTACTATATTATCTGTACTCAGAGAGTTATCACTGTGCTATCTGTGATGTTATATAGGACTATAGGTAACATCTACTACATTATCTGTACTCAGAGAGTTACTACTGTGTTATCTGTGATGTTATATAGGACTATAGGTAATATATACTACATTATCTGTACTCAGAGAGTTATCACTGTGTTATCTGTAATGTTACATAGGACTATAGGAAACATCTACTACATTATCTGTACTCAGAGAGTTATCACTGTGTTATCTGTGATGTTACTTAGGACTATAGGTAATATCTACTACATTATCTGTACTCAGAGAGTTATCACTATGTTATTTGTGATGTTATATAGGAATATAGGAAGCATCTACTACATTATCTGTACTCAGAGAGTTATCACTGTGTTATCTGTGATGTTATATAGGACTATAGGTAACATCTACTACATTATCTGTACTCAGAGAGTTATCACTGTGTTATCTGTGATGTTACATAGGACTATAGGAAGCATCAACTGCATTATCTGTACTTAGAGAGATATCACTGTGTTATCTGTGGTGTTATATAGGACTATAGGTAACATCTACTACATTATCTGTACTCAGAGAGTTAACACTGTGTTATCTGTGATGTTACATAAGACTATAGGTAACATCTACTACATTATCTGTACTCAGAGAGATATCACTGTGTTATCTGTGATGTTATATATGACTATAGGAAACATCTACTACATTATCTGTACTCAGAGAGTTATCACTGTGTTATCTGTAATGTTATATAGGACTATAGGTAACATCTACTACATTATCTGTACTCAGAGAGTTATTATTGTGTTATCTGTGATGTTATATGGGACTATAGGAAACATCAACTACATTATCTGTACTCAGAGAGTTATCACTATGTTATCTGTGATATTATATAGGACTATAAGTAACATCTACTATATTATCTGTACTCAGAGAGTTATCACTGTGTTATCTGTGATGTTACATAGGACTATAGGAAGCATCTACTACATTATCTGTACTTAGAGAGTTATCACTGTGTTATCTGTGATGTTATATAGGACTATAGGTAACATCTACTACATTATCTGTACTCAGAGATATCACTGTGTTATCTGTGATGTTATATAGGACTATAGGAAGCATCTACTACATTATCTGTACTCAGAGAGTTATCACTGTGTTATCTGTAATGTTATATAGGACTATAGGAAGCATCTACTACATTATCTGTACTCAGAGTTGTCACTGTGTTATATGTGATGTTATATAGGACTATAGGTAACATCTACTACATTATCTGTACTCAGAGTTATCACTGTGTTATCTGTGATGTTATATAGGACTATAGGAAGCATCTACTACATTATCTGTACTCAGAGAGTTATCACTGTGTTATCTGTGATGTTATATAGGACTATAGGAAGCATCTACTATATTATCTGTACTCAGAGAGTTATCACTGTGCTATCTGTGATGTTATATAGGACTATAGGTAACATCTACTACATTATCTGTACTCAGAGAGTTACTACTGTGTTATCTGTGATGTTATATAGGACTATAGGTAATATATACTACATTATCTGTACTCAGAGAGTTATCACTGTGTTATCTGTAATGTTACATAGGACTATAGGAAACATCTACTACATTATCTGTACTCAGAGAGTTATCACTGTGTTATCTGTGATGTTACTTAGGACTATAGGTAATATCTACTACATTATCTGTACTCAGAGAGTTATCACTATGTTATTTGTGATGTTATATAGGAATATAGGAAGCATCTACTACATTATCTGTACTCAGAGAGTTATCACTGTGTTATCTGTGATGTTATATAGGACTATAGGTAACATCTACTACATTATCTGTACTCAGAGAGTTATCACTGTGTTATCTGTGATGTTACATAGGACTATAGGAAGCATCAACTGCATTATCTGTACTTAGAGAGATATCACTGTGTTATCTGTGGTGTTATATAGGACTATAGGTAACATCTACTACATTATCTGTACTCAGAGAGTTAACACTGTGTTATCTGTGATGTTACATAAGACTATAGGTAACATCTACTACATTATCTGTACTAAGAGAGATATCACTGTGTTATCTGTGATGTTATATATGACTATAGGAAACATCTACTACATTATCTGTACTCAGAGAGTTATCACTGTGTTATCTGTAATGTTATATAGGACTATAGGTAACATCTACTACATTATCTGTACTCAGAGAGTTATTATTGTGTTATCTGTGATGTTATATGGGACTATAGGAAACATCAACTACATTATCTGTACTCAGAGAGTTATCACTATGTTATCTGTGATATTATATAGGACTATAAGTAACATCTACTATATTATCTGTACTCAGAGAGTTATCACTGTGTTATCTGTGATGTTACATAGGACTATAGGAAGCATCTACTACATTATCTGTACTTAGAGAGTTATCACTGTCTTATCTGTGATGTTATATAGGACTATAGGTAACATCTACTACATTATCTGTACTCAGAGATATCACTGTGTTATCTGTGATGTTATATAGGACTATAGGAAGCATCTACTACATTATCTGTACTCAGAGAGTTATCACTGTGTTATCTGTAATGTTATATAGGACTATAGGAAGCATCTACTACATTATCTGTACTCAGAGTTGTCACTGTGTTATATGTGATGTTATATAGGACTATAGGTAACATCTACTACATTATCTGTACTCAGAGTAATCACTGTGTTATCTGTGATGTTATATAGGACTATAGGAAGCATCTACTACATTATCTGTACTCAGAGAGTTATCACTGTGTTATCTGTGATGTTATATAGGACTATAGGAAGCATCTACTATATTATCTGTACTCAGAGAGTTATCACTGTGCTATCTGTGATGTTATATAGGACTATAGGTAACATCTACTACATTATCTGTACTCAGAGAGTTACTACTGTGTTATCTGTGATGTTATATAGGACTATAGGTAATATATACTACATTATCTGTACTCAGAGAGTTATCACTGTGTTATCTGTAATGTTACATAGGACTATAGGAAACATCTACTACATTATCTGTACTCAGAGAGTTATCACTGTGTTATCTGTGATGTTACTTAGGACTATAGGTAATATCTACTACATTATCTGTACTCAGAGAGTTATCACTATGTTATTTGTGATGTTATATAGGAATATAGGAAGCATCTACTACATTATCTGTACTCAGAGAGTTATCACTGTGTTATCTGTGATGTTATATAGGACTATAGGTAACATCTACTACATTATCTGTACTCAGAGAGTTATCACTGTGTTATCTGTGATGTTACATAGGACTATAGGAAGCATCAACTGCATTATCTGTACTTAGAGAGATATCACTGTGTTATCTGTGGTGTTATATAGGACTATAGGTAACATCTACTACATTATCTGTACTCAGAGAGTTAACACTGTGCTATCTGTGATGTTATATATAACTATAGGTAACATCTACTACATTATCTGTACTCAGAGAGTTATCACTGTGTTATCTGTGATGTTACATAAGACTATAGGTAACATCTACTACATTATCTGTACTCAGAGAGATATCACTGTGTTATCTGTGATGTTATATATGACTATAGGAAACATCTACTACATTATCTGTACTCAGAGAGTTATCACTGTGTTATCTGTAATGTTATATAGGACTATAGGTAACATCTACTACATTATCTGTACTCAGAGAGTTATTATTGTGTTATCTGTGATGTTATATGGGACTATAGGAAACATCAACTACATTATCTGTACTCAGAGAGTTATCACTATGTTATCTGTGATATTATATAGGACTATAAGTAACATCTACTATATTATCTGTACTCAGAGAGTTATCACTGTGTTATCTGTGATGTTACATAGGACTATAGGAAGCATCTACTACATTATCTGTACTTAGAGAGTTATCACTGTCTTATCTGTGATGTTATATAGGACTATAGGTAACATCTACTACATTATCTGTACTCAGAGATATCACTGTGTTATCTGTGATGTTATATAGGACTATAGGAAGCATCTACTACATTATCTGTACTCAGAGAGTTATCACTGTGTTATCTGTAATGTTATATAGGACTATAGGAAGCATCTACTACATTATCTGTACTCAGAGTTGTCACTGTGTTATATGTGATGTTATATAGGACTATAGGTAACATCTACTACATTATCTGTACTCAGAGTTATCACTGTGTTATCTGTGATGTTATATAGGACTATAGGAAGCATCTACTACATTATCTGTACTCAGAGAGTTATCACTGTGTTATCTGTGATGTTATATAGGACTATAGGAAGCATCTACTATATTATCTGTACTCAGAGAGTTATCACTGTGCTATCTGTGATGTTATATAGGACTATAGGTAACATCTACTACATTATCTGTACTCAGAGAGTTACTACTGTGTTATCTGTGATGTTATATAGGACTATAGGTAATATATACTACATTATCTGTACTCAGAGAGTTATCACTGTGTTATCTGTAATGTTACATAGGACTATAGGAAACATCTACTACATTATCTGTACTCAGAGAGTTATCACTGTGTTATCTGTGATGTTACTTAGGACTATAGGTAATATCTACTACATTATCTGTACTCAGAGAGTTATCACTATGTTATTTGTGATGTTACATAGGACTGTAGGTAACATCTTCTACATTATCTGTACTAAGAGAGTTATCACTGTGTTATATGTGATATTACATAGGACTATAGATAATATCTACTACATTAGCTGTACTAAGAGAGTCATCACTGTGTTATCTGTGATGTTATATAGGACTATAGGAAACATCTACTACATTATCTGTACTCAGCGAGATATCACTGTGTTATCTGTGATGTAACATAAGACTATAGGTAACATCTACTACATTATCTGTACTCAGAGAGTTATCACTGTGTTATCTGTGATGTTATATAGGACTATAGGAAGCATCTACTACATTATCTGTACTCAGAGAGTTATCAGTGTGTTATCTGTGATGTTATATAGGACTATAGGAAGGATCTACTACATTATCTGTACTAAGAGAGTTATCACTGTGTTATCTGTGATGTTATATAGGACTATAGGTAACATCTACTACATTATCTGTACTCAGAGAGATATCACTATGTTATCTGTGATGTTATATAGCACTATAGGTAACATTTACTACATTATCTGTACTTAGAGAGAGTTATCACTGTGTTATCTGTAATGTTATATAGGACTATAGGTAACATCTACTACATTATCTGTACTTAGAGAGTTATTACTGTGTTATCTGTGATGTTATATAGGACTATAGGTAACATCTACTACATTATCTGTACTAGGATAGTTATCGCTGTGTTATCTGTGATGTTATATAGGACTATATGTAACATCTACCACATTATCTGTACTCAGAGAGCTATCACTGTGTTATATGTGATGTTATATAGGACTATAGGAAGCATCTACTACATTATCTGTACTCAGAGAGTTATCACTATTTTATCTGTGATGTTACATAGAACTATAGGTAACATTTACTACATTATCTGTACTCAGAGAGATATCACTGTGTTATCTGTGATGTTACATAGCACTATAGGTAATATCTACTACATTATCTGTACTCAGAGAGTTATCACTGTGTTATCTGTGATGTTACATAGGACTATAGGAAGCATCTACTACATTATCTGTACTCAGAGAGTTATCACTGTGTTATCTGTAATGTTATATAGGACTATAGGTTTCATATATACTACATTATCTGTACTCAGAGAGTTATCACTGTGTTATCTGTGATGTTATATAGGACTATAGGAAGCATTTACTACATTATCTGTACTCAGAGAGTTATCACTGTGTTATCTGTAATGTTACATAGGACGATAGGAAGCATCTACTTCATTATCTGTATTAAGAGAGTTATCACTGTGTTATCTTTGATGTCACATAGGACTATAGGTGACATCTACTACATTATCTGTACTCAGAGAGTTATCATTGTGTTAGCTGTGATGTTACATAGGACTATAGGTAACATCTACTACATTATATGTACTCAGAGAGTTATCACTGTGTTATCTGTGATGTCATATAGGACTATAGGTAATATCTACTACATTATCTGTACTCAGAGAGTTATCACTGTAAAGTTCGGGTTCGTACTGAACTTTACGGTGTTCGGCACCCGAACCCGTACATTTCAGTAAAAGTTCGGGTTCGGTGTTCGGGTAACATTAATATACCATCGGATCGGAGTTTTCTCCAATCCGATGGTATATTTTAACTTGAAGCGTCCCCATCACCATGGGAATGCCTCTATGTTAGAATATATCATCGGATTTGAGTTAGATCGTGAAAACTCAGATCCGACAGTATATTCTAACACAGAGTCGTTCCCATAGTGATGGGGACGCTTCAATTTAGAATATACTGAGAACTGTGGACATAATGGCCCCCTGCTGCCTGGCAGCACCTGATTTCTCCCCCTGTAAGAGATCAGGTGCTGCCAGGCAGCAAGGGGCCAGACCCCCCTCTCTCCTCAGTATTAAAATCATTGGTGGCCAGTGTGGCCGCCACTCCCTCCCTCCCTCCCCAGTATTAAAATCATTGGTGGCCAGTGCAGCCCCATCTTCCTCCTTCCCCAGTATTAAAATCATTGGTAGCCAGTGCGGGCCCCCCCTATTAAAATCATTGGTGGCTAGTGCGGTCCCCTCACCCCTTATTAAAATCATTGGTGGCTAGTGTGGCACCCCCACCTCCACCCACCCCCTATTAAAATCATTGGTGTCTAGTGCGGCCTCCCCTCTCTCCCCCACCCCTAATTAAAATCATTGGTGGCAGTGGCCACAGGTTAACAACCCCCCTCTCCCCATCATTGGTGGAAGAGGAGCGGCAGTTCCGATCGGAGTCCCAGTTTAATCGCTGGGGGTCCGATCGGTTACCATGGCAGCCAGGACGCTACTGCAGTCCTGGCTGCCATGGTTACTTAGCACTTTTAGCAGCATTATACTTACATACGCTGTCTGTGGCCGGCGCTCCTCCTACTTGTAAGTGAAAGGTCTGTGCGGTGCATTGCTTATAGCACAGACCTGTCACTTATGAGTAGGAGGACCGCCGGCCGGCCACAGACAGCGCACGTAAGTATAATGCTGCTAAAAGTTCTAAGTAACCATGGCAGCCAAGACTGCAGTAGTGTCCTGGCTGCCATGGTAACCGATCGGAGCCCCAGCGATTAAACTGGGACTCCGATCGGAACTGCTGCTCCGCTGCCACCAATGATGGGGAGGGGGATTGTTAATCTGTGGCCACTGCCACCAATGATTTTAATTAGGGGTGGGGGGGAGAGGGGAGGCCGCACTGGACACTAATGATTTTAATAAGGGGGGGCCGCACTAACCACCGAGGATTTTAATAGGGGGGGGGGGCCGCACTGGCCACCAATGATTTTAATACTGGGGAGGGAGGGACGGGGGGCCGCACTGGCCACCAATGATTTTAATACTGGGGAGGGAGTGGGGTCTCAGGTGCGGCACCAGCGGGGTAATTGTGCAGATAACAGCCCCCTGTAAGAGATCGGGTGCTGCTCAAGGGGCAGTTATGTACACAGTTCTTAGTATATTCTAACTTGAAGCATCCCCATCACCATGGGAACGCCTCTGTGTTAGAATATACTGTCGGATCTGAGTTTTCACGATCCTGAAAACTCAGATCTGAAAAAGCAAATACTATTATTTTCCGTTATAACCATGTTATAACGGAAAATAATAAAGTGAAGTTCGGGTCCCCATTGAATTCAATGGGGTTCGAGTTCGGGTCCAAGTTCGGATCAAGTTCAGGTCCCGAACCCAATATTTTTTTTAAAGTTCGGCCGAACTCCCCGAACCCGAACATTTAGGTGTTCGCTCAACTCTATCAGAGAGTTATCACTGTGTTATCTGTAAAGTAATATAGGACTATAGGAAGCATCTAAACAGTGATAACTCTCTGGGTACAGATAATGTAGTAGATGTCACAAATAGTTCTATATAACACTACAGATAACACAGTGATTACTCTTTGAGTACAGATAATGTAGTAGATGTTACCTATAGTCCTATGTAACATCACAGATAACACAGTGATAACTCTCTGAGTACAGATAATGTAGTAGATGTTTCCTATAGTCCTATGTAACATCACAGATAACATAGTGATAACTCTCTATGAGTACAGATAATGTAGTAGATGCTTCCTATAGTCCTATATTACATCACAGATAACACAGCGATAACTCTGAGTACAGATAATGTAGTAGATGTTACCTATAGTCCTATATAACATCACAGATAACACAGTGATAACTCTCTGAGTACAGATAATGTACTGGGTGGGCCATTTATATGGATACACCTTAATAAAATGGGAATGGTTGGTGATATTAACTTCCTGTTTGTGGCACATTAGTATATGTGAGGGGGGAAACTTTTCAAGATGGGTGGTGACCATGGCGGCCATTTTGAATCTAACTTTTGTTTTTTCAATAGGAAGAGGGTCATGTGACCCATCAAACTTATTGGGAATTTCACAAGAAAAACAATGGTGTGCTTGGATTTAACTTTATTCTTTCATGAGTTATTTACAAGTTTCTGACCACTTACAAAATGTGTTCAATGTGCTGCCCATTGTGTTGGATTGTAGATGCAACCCTTTTCTCCCACTCTTCACACACTGATAGCAACACCGCAGGAGAAATGCTAGCACAGGCTTCCAGTATCCATAGTTTCAGGTGCTGCACATCTCGTATCTTCACAGCATAGACGATTGCCTTCAGATGATACGAGATGTGCAGCACCTGAAACTACGGATACTGGAAGCCTGTGCTAGCATTTCTCCTGCGGTGTTGCTATCAGTGTGTGAAGAGTGGGAGAAAAGGGTTGCATTGACAATCCAACACAATGGGCAGCACATTGAACACATTTTGTAACTGGTCAGAAACTTGTAAATAACTCATGAAAGAATAAAGTTGCGTTAAAACCAAGCACACCATTGTTTTTCTTGTGAAATTCCCAATAAGTTTGATGTGTCAAATGACCCTCTTCCTATTGAAAAAACAAAAGTTGGATTCAAAATGGCCGACTTCAAAATGGCCGCCATGGTCACCACTCATCTTGAAAAGTTTCCCCCCTCACATATACGAATGTGCCACAAACAGGAAGTAAATATCACCAACCATTCCCATTTTATTAAGGTGTATCCATATAAATGGCCCACCCTGTAGTAGATGTTACCTATAGTCCTATGTAACATCACAGATAACACAATGATAACTCTCTGAGTACAGATAATATAGTAGATGTTACCTATAGTCCATGTAACATCACAGATAACACAGTGATAACTTTCTATGAGTACAGATAATGTAGTAGATGCTTCCTATAGTCCTATGCAACATCACAGATAACACAGCGATAACTCTCTGAGTACAGATAATGTAGTAGATGTTACCTAAAGTCCTATATAACATCACAGATAACACAGTGATAACTCTCTGAGTACAGATAATGTAGTAGATGCTTCCTATAGTCCTATATAACATTACAGATAATACAGTGATAACTCTCTGAGTACAGATAATGTAGTAGATGCTTCCTATAGTCCTATACAGGGAGTGCAGAATTATTAGGCAAGTTGTATTTTTGAGGATTAATTTTATTATTGAACAACAACCATGTTCTCAATGAACCCAAAAAACTTATTAATATCAAAGCTGAATATTTTTGGAAGTAGTTTTTAGTTTGTTTTTAGTTTTAGCTATTTTAGGGGGATATCTGTGTGTGCAGGTGACTATTACTGTGCATAATTATTAGGCAACTTAACAAAAAACAAATATATACCCATTTCAATTATTTATTTTTACCAGTGAAACCAATATAACATCTCAACATTCACAAATATACATTTCTGACATTCAAAAACAAAAAAAAACAAATCAGTGACCAATATAGCCACCTTTCTTTGCAAGGACACTCAAAAGCCTGCCATCCATGGATTCTGTCAGTGTTTTGATCTGTTCACCATCAACATTGCGTGCAGCAGCAACCACAGCCTCCCAGACACTGTTCAGAGAGGTGTACTGTTTTCCCTCCTTGTAAATCTCACATTTGATGATGGACCACAGGTTCTCAATGGGGTTCAGATCAGGTGAACAAGGAGGCCATGTCATTAGATTTTCTTCTTTTATACCCTTTCTTGCCAGCCACGCTGTGGAGTACTTGGACGCGTGTGATGGAGCATTGTCCTGCATGAAAATCATGTTTTTCTTTAAGGATGCAGACTTCTTCCTGTACCACTGCTTGAAGAAGGTGTCTTCCAGAAACTGGCAGTAGGACTGGGAGTTGAGCTTGACTCCATCATCAACCCGAAAAGGCCCCACAAGCTCATCTTTGATGATACCAGCCCAAACCAGTACTCCACCTCCACCTTGCTGGCGTCTGAGTCGGACTGGAGCTCTCTGCCCTTTACCAATCCAGCCACGGGCCCATCCATCTGGCCCATCAAGACTCACTCTCATTTCATCAGTCCATAAAACCTTAGAAAAATCAGTCTTGAGATATTTCTTGGCCCAGTCTCGACGTTTCAGCTTGTGTGTCTTGTTCAGTGGTGGTCGTCTTTCAGCCTTTCTTACCTTGGCCATGTCTCTGAGTATTGCACAACTTGTGCTTTTGGGCACTCCAGTGATATTGCAGCTCTGAAATATGGCCAAATTGGTGGCAAGTGGCATCTTGGCAGCTGCACGCTTGACTTTTCTCAGTTCATGGGCAGTTATTTTGAGCCTTGGTTTTTCCACACGCTTCTTGCGACCCTGTTGACTATTTTGAATGAAACGCTTGATTGTTCGATGATCACGCTTCAGAAGCTTTGCAATTTTAAGAGTGCTGCATCCCTCTGCAAGATATCTCACTATTTTTGACTTTTCTGAGCCTGTCAAGTCCGTCTTTTGACCCATTTTGCCAAAGGAAAGGAAGTTGCCTAATAATTATGCACACCTGATATAGGGTGTTGATGTCATTAGACCACACCCCTTCTCATTACAGAGATGCACATCACCTAATATGCTTAATTGGTAGTAGGCTTTCGAGCCTATACAGCATGGAGTAAGACAACATGCATAAAGAGGATGATGTGGTCAAAATACTCATTTGACTAATAATTCTGCACTCCCTGTATAACATTACAGATAACACAGTGATAACTCTCTGAGTACAGATAATGGAGAAGATGCTTCCTATAGTCCTATATAACATCACAGATAACACAGTGATAACTCTCTGAGTACAGATAATGTAGTAGATGCTTCCTATAGTCCTATATAACATCACAGATAACACAGTGATAACTCTCTGAGTACAGATAATGTAGTAGATGTTACCTATAGTCCTATGTAACATCACAGATAACACAGTGATAACTCTCTGAGTACAGATAATGCAGTAGATGCTTCCTATAGTCCTATGTAACATCACAGATAACACAGTGATAACTCTCTGAGTATAAATAATGTAGTAGATGCTTCTTATAGTCCAATGTAACATCACAGATAACACAGTGATAACTCTCTGAGTACAGAAAATGTAGTAGATGTTACCTATGGTCCTATATAACATCACAGATAACACAGTGATAACTCTCTGAGTACACATAATGTAGTAGATGTTACCTATAGTCCTATATAACATTACAGGTAACACACTGATAACTCTCTGAGTACAGATAATGTAGTAGATGTCACCTATAGTCCTATGTAACATCACAGATAACACAGTGATAACTCTCTGAGTACAGATAATGCAGTTGATGCTTCCTATAGTCCTATGTAACATCACAGATAACACAGTAATAACTCTCTGAGTATAGATAATGTAGTAGATGCTTCCTATAGTCCTATGTAACATCACAGATAACACAGTGATAACTCTCTGAGTACAGATAATGTAGTAGATGTTACCTATATTCCTATATAACATCACAGATAACACAGTGATATCTCTCTGAGTACAGATAATGTAGTAGATGTTACCTATAGTCCTATATAACATCACAGATAACACAGTGATAACTCTCTGAGTACAGATAATGTAGTAGATACTTCCTATAGTCCTATGTAACATCACAGATAACACAGTGATATCTCTCTGAGTACAGATAATATAGTAGATGTTACCTATGGTCCTATATAACATCACAGATAACACAGTGATAACTCTCTGAGTACAGATAATATAGTAGATGTTACCTATAGTCCTATATAACACCACAGATAACACAGTGATAACTCTCTGAGTACAGATAATGTAGTAGATGCTTCCTATAGTCCTATGTAACACCACACATAGCACTGTGATAACTCTCTCTGAGTACAGATAATGTAGTAGATGCTTCCTATAGTCCTATGTAACAACACATATTACACAGTGATAACTCTCTGAGTACAGATAATATAGTAGATGTTACCTATAGTTCTATATAACATCACAGATAACACAGTGATAACTCTCTGAGTACAGATAATGTAGAAGATGCTTACTATAGTCCTATGTAACATCACAGATAACACAGTGATAACTCTCTGAGTACAGATAATGTAGTAGATGTTTCCTTTAGTCCTATATAACATCACAGATAACACAGTGATAACTCTCTGAGTACAGATAATGTAGTAGATGTTACATATAGTCCTATATAACATCACAGATAACACAGTGATAACTCTGAGTACAGATAATGTAGTAGATGTTACCTATAGTCCTATATAACATCACAGATAACACAGTGATAACTCTCTGAGTACAGATAATGTAGTAGATGTTTCCTATAGTCCTATATAACATCACAGATAACACAGTGATAACTCTCTGAGTACAGATAATGTAGTAGATGCTTCTTATAGTCCTATATAACATCACAGATAACACAGTGATAACTCTCTGAGTACAGATAATGTAGTAGATGTCACCTATAGTCCTATATAACATCACAGATAACACAGTGATAACTCTCTGAGTACAGATAATGTAGTAGATGTTACCTATAGTCCTATATAACATTACAGATTACACAGTGATAACTCTCTGAGTACAGATAATGTAGTAGATATTTCCTATATTCCTATATAACATCAGAGATAACACAGTGATATCTCTCTGAGTACAGATAATGTAGTAGATATTACCTATAGTCCTATATAACATCACAGATAACACAGTGATAACTCTCTGAGTACAGATAATGTAGTAGATGCTTACTATAGTCCTATGTAACATCACAGATAACACAGTGATAACTCTGAGTACAGATAATGTAGTAGATGTTACCTATAGTCCTATATAACATCACAGATAACACAGTGATAACTCTGAGTACAGATAATGTAGTAGATGTTACCTATAGTCCATATAACATCACAGATAACACAGTGATAACTCTGAGTACAGATAATGTAGTAGATGTTACCTATAGTCCTATATAACATCACAGATAACACAGTGATAACTCTCTGAGTACAGATAATGTAGTAGATGCTTCCTATATTCCTATATAACATCAGAGATAACACAGTGATATCTCTCTGAGTACAGATAATGTAGTAGATATTACCTATAGTCCTATATAACATCACAGATAACACAGTGATAACTCTCTGAGTACAGATAATGTAGTAGATGCTTACAATAGTCCTATGTAACATCACAGATAACACAGTAATAACTCTCTGAGTACAGATAATATAGTAGATGTTACCTATGGTCCTATATAACATCACAGATAACACAATAATAACTCTCTGAGTACAGATAATGTAGTAGATGTTACCTATGGTCCTATATAACATCACAGATAACACAGTGATAACTCTCTGAGTATAGATAATGAAGTAGATGCTTCCTATAGTCCTATGTAACATCACAGATAACAGAGTAATAACTCTCTGAGTGCAGATAATGCAGTAGATGCTTCCTATAGTCCTATATAACATCACAGATAACAGTGATAACTCTCTGAGTACAGATAATGTAGTAGATGCTTCCTATAGTCCTATGTTACATTACAGATAACACAGTGATAATTCTCTGAGTACAGTTAATGTAGTAGATGTCACCTATAGTCCTATATAACATCACAGATAACACAGTAATAACTCTCTGAGTACAGATAATGTAGTAGATGTTACCTATAGTCCTATATAACACTACAGATAACACAGTGATAACTCTCTGAGTACAGATAATGTAGTAGATGCTTCCTATATTCCTATATAACATCACAGATAACACAGTGATATCTCTCTGAGTACAGATAATGTAGTAGATGTTACCTATAGTTCTATATAACATCACAGATAACACAGTGATAACTCTCTGAGTACAGATAATGTAGTAGATGTTTCCTATAGTCCTATATAACATCACAGATAACACAGTGATAACTCTCTGAGTACAGATAATGTAGTAGATGCTTACTATAGTCCTATGTAACATCACAGATAACACAGTGATAACTCTCTGAGTACAGATAATGTAGTAGATGCTTCTTATAGTCCTATATAATATTACAGATAACACAGTGATAACTCTCTGAGTACAGATAATGTAGTAGATGTTACATATAGTCCTATATAACATCACAGATAACACAGTGATAACTCTGAGTACAGATAATGTAGTAGATGTTACCTATAGTCCTATATAACATCACAGATAACACAATGATAACTCTCTGAGTACAGATAATGTAGTAGATGTTTCCTATAGTCCTATATAACATCACAGATAACACAGTGATAACTCTCTGAGTACAGATAATGTAGTAGATGCTTCTTATAGTCCTATATAACATCACAGATAACACTGTGATAACTCTCTGAGTATAGATAATGTAGTAGATGTTACCTATAGTCCTATATAACATTACAGATTACACAGTGATATCTCTCTGAGTACAGATAATGTAGTAGATGTTACCTATAGTCCTATATAACATCACAGATTACACAGTGATAACTCTCTGAGTACAGATAATGTAGTAGATGCTTCCTATATTCCTATATAAAATCAGAGATAACACAGTGATATCTCTCTGAGTACAGATAATGTAGTAGATGTTACCTATAGTCCTATATAACATCACAGATAACACAGTGATAACTCTCTGAGTACAGATAATGTAGTAGATGCTTCCTATAGTCCTATATAACATCACAGATAACACAGTGATAACTCTCTGAGTACAGATAATGTAGTAGATGTTACCTATAGTCCTATATAACATCACATATAACACAGTGATAACTCTCTGAGTACAGATAATGTAGTAGATGTTACCTATAGTCCTATGTAACATCACAGATAATACAGTGATAACTCTGAGTACAGATAATGTAGTAGATGTTACCTATAGTCCTATGTAACATCACAGATAATACAGTGATAACTCTGAGTACAGATAATATAGTAGATGTTACCTATAGTCCTATATAACATCACAGATAACACAGTGATATCTCTCTGAGTACAGATAATGTAGTAGATATTACCTATAGTCCTATGTAACATCACAGATAACACAGTGATAACTCTCTGAGTACAGATAATGTAGTAGATGTTTCCTATCGTCCTATATAACATCACAGATAACACAGTGATAACTCTTTGAGTACAGATAATATAGTAGATGTTACCTATAGTCCTATATAACATCACAGATAACACAGTGATATCTCTCTGAGTACAGATAATGTAGTAGATGTTACCTATAGTCCTATATAACATCACAGATAACACAGTGATATCTCTCTGAGTACAGATAATGTAGTAGATGTTACCTATAGTCCTATGTAACATCACAGATAACACAGTGATAACTCTCTGAGTACAGATAATGTAGTAGATGTTTCCTATCGTCCTATGTAACATCACAGATAACACAGTAATAACTCTCTGAGTACAGATAATGTAGTAGATGTTTCCTATCGTCCTATATAACATCACAGATAACACAGTGATAACTCTTAAGTACAGATAATATAGTAGATGTTACCTATAGTCCTATATAACATCACAGATAACACAGTGATAACTCTCTGAGTACAGATAATGTAGTAGATGCTTCCTATAGTCCTATATAACATCACAGATAACACGGTGATAACTCTCTGAGTACAGATAATGTAGTAGATGTCACCTATAGTCCTATGTAACATCACAGATAACACAGTGATAACTCTCTGAGTACAGATAATGTAGTAGATGTTTCCTATAGTCCTATGTAACATCACAGATAACATAGTGCTAACTCTCTCTGAGTACAGATAATGTAGTAGATGTAACCTATAGTCCTATATAACACCACAGATAACACGGTGATAACTCTCTGAGTACAGATAATGTAGTAGATATTACCTATAGTCCTATATAACATTACAGATAACACAGTGATAACTCTCTGAGTACAGATAATGTATAGTGTTGAGCGCGAATATTCGAATTGCGAAATTTTTTCTCGAATATCGCAATTTCGAGATTTCGCGAATATTTAGAATATCGTTCTTTATATTCGCGAAATAGAATATTCGTTTTTTTTCTTTTTTTTTTTTATTATATTTTTTTCTTTCCCACTTCCCTAAAGTTGTTCTTACCTGTCCTTTGGATTCCTGGCTTCCTGGCTGCTCGAGTCAGTGGCGTTTTCAACTTACTGCTATATTCCATATTAGCTAAATTACAATCTAATCTATATGTGTATTTTACGAAATTTCGCAATAGTCGCAATTGCGATGCGAGTAATATAACACGAAATATTCGCATGAAGATTTCAACTTAGCACTGCTATACTCCATATTCTAGCCTAATATGGAATATAGCTGTGCTAAGTTTGCACTGCTATATTCCATATTAGGCTAGAATATGGAGTATAGCTGTGCTAAGTTGAAATCTTCATGCGAATATTTCGTGTTATATTAGTCGCATCGCAATTTCGACTTTTTCAAATGTTCTTAATATTGCTCTAACTTCGTCTTTTAGAAATTTCGTAATATTGCTCTAACTTCGTCTCTTAGAATATTACGAATATTCTAAAAGACGAAGTTAGAGCAATATTACGAAATTTCGTAAAATACACATATAGATTGTAATTTAGCTATAATCCCTTTTTTTTCCTGCAATTTTTTTTTGCCTCTTCTGAACTTAAGTTTTGTAAAATATGTATTACTATTAAAAATTATTACTATAGCAGTATATTAGCTTAAATACAATCTATGTGTATTTTACGAAATTTCGTAATATTGCTCTAACTTCATCTTTTAGAATATTACGAATATTCTAAAAGACGAAGTTAGAGCAATATTAAGAACATTTGCAAAAGTCAAAATTGCGATGCGAGTAATATAACACGAAATAGTCGCATGAAGATTTCAACTTAGCACAGCTATATTCCATATTCTAGCCTAATATGGAATATAGCAGTGCTAACTTAACACAGCTATATTCCATATTAGGCTAGAATATGGAATATAGCAGTGCTAAGTTTAAATCTTCATGCGACTATTTCGTGTTATATTACTCGCATCGCAATTTCGACTTTTGCAAATGTTCTTAATATTGCTCTAACTTCGTCTTTTAGAATATTCGTAATATTCTAAGAGACGAAGTTAGAGCAATATTACGAAATTTCGTAAAATACACATATTAGCCTAGCCATAGTCATTAGCATAGGAACGTTGCCTTATACTATCAAGATAAATTTTCGCAATATGCGAAAAAATAATTTCGCGATAATTGGAATAATTGCGAATATTCGATTTCGACGAATATAACACGAATATTCATGCGAATATTCGCGAAATATCGCGAAACCGAATATGGCACCTCCCGCTCATCACTAATAATGTAGTAGATGTTACCTATAGTCCTATATAACACTACAGATAACACAGTGATAACTCTCTGAGTACAGATAATGTAGTAGATGTTACCTATAGTCCTATATAACATTACAGATAACACAGTGATAACTCTCTGAGTACAGATAATGTAGTAGATGTTACCTATAGTCCTATATAACATTACAGATAACACAGTGATAACTCTCTGAGTACAGATAATGTAGTAGATGTTACCTATAGTCCTATATAACATCACAGATAATACAGTGATAACTCTCTGAGTACAGATAATGTAGTAGATGTTACCTATAGTCCTATGTAACATCACAGATAACATAGTGCTAACTCTCTGAGTACAGATAATGTAGTAGATGCTTACTATAGTCCTATGTAACATCACAGATAATACAGTGATATCTTTCTGAGTACAGATAATGTAGTAGATGTCACCTATAGTCCTATATAACATCACAGATAACACAGTGATAACTCTCTGAGTACAGATAATGTAGTAGATGTCACCTATAGTCCTATCTAACATTACAGATAACACAGTGATAACTCTCTGAGTACACATAATGTAGTAGATGTCACCTATAGTCCTATGTAACATCACAGATAACACAGTGATAACTCTCTGAGTACAGATAATGTAGTAGATATTACCTATAGTCCTATATAACATCACAGATAACACAGTGATAACTCTCTGAGTACAGATAATGTAGTAGATGTCACCTATAGTCCTATATAACATCACAGATAACACAGCGATAACTCTCTGAGTACAGATAATGTAGTAGATGCTTCCTATAGTCCTATATAACATCACAGATAACACAGTGATAACTCTCTGAGTACAGATAATGTAGTAGATGCTTCCTATAGTCCTATATAATATCACATATAACACAGTGATAACTCTCTGAGTACAGATAATGTAGTAGATGCTTCCTATAGTCCTATATAACATCACAGATAACACAGTGATAACTCTCTGAGTACAGATAATGTAGTAGATGTTACCTATAGTCCTATGTAACATCACAGATAACACAGTGATAACTCTCTGAGTACAGATAATGTAGTAGATTTTACCTATAGTCCTATATAACATCACTGATAACACAGTGATAACTCTCTGAGTACAGATAATATAGTAGATGTTACCTATATTCCTATATAACATCACAGATAACACAGTGATAACTCTCTGAGTACAGATAATGTAGTAGATGTTACCTATAGTCCTATATAACATCACTGATAACACAGTGATAACTCTCTGAGTACAGATAATATAGTAGATGTTACCTATATTCCTATATAACATCACAGATAACACAGTGATAACTCTCTGAGTACAGATAATGTAGTAGATGTTACCTATAGTCCTATATAACATCACAGATAACACAGTGATAACTCTGAGTACAGATAATGTAGTAGATGCTTCCTATAGTCCTATATAACATCACAGATAACACAGTGATAACTCTCTGAGTACAGATAATGTAGTAGATGTTACCTATAGTCCTATATAACATCACAGATAACACAGTGATAACTCTCTGAGTACAGATAATGTAGTAGATGTCACCTGCAGTCCTATATAACATCACAGATAACACAGTGATAACTCTCTGAGTACAGATAATGTAGTAGATGTCACCTATATTCCTATGTAACATCACAGATAACACAGTGATAACTCTCTGAGTACAGATAATGTAGTAGATGTTACCTATAGTCCTATATAACATCACAGATAACACAGTGATAACTCTCTGAGTACAGATAATATAGTAGATGTTACCTATAGTCCTATATAACATCACAGATAACACAGTGATAACTCTCTAAGTACAGATAGTGTAGTAGATATTACCTATATTCCTATATAACATTACAGATAACACAGTGATAACTCTCTGAGTACAGATAATGTAGTAGATGTTACCTATAGTCCTATATAACATCACAGATAACACAGTGATAACTCTCTGAGTACAGATAATATAGTAGATGTTACCTATAGTCCTATATAACATCACAGATAACACAGTGATATCTCTCTGAGTACAGATAATGTAGTAGATGTTACCTATAGTCCTATATAACATCACAGATAACACAGTGATAACTCTCTGAGTACAGATAATGTAGTAGATGCTTCCTATAGTCCTATGTAACATCACAGATAACACAGTGATAACTCTCTGAGTACAGATAATGTAGTAGATGTTTCCTATCGTCCTATGTAACATCACAGATAACACAGTGATAACTCTCTGAGTACAGATAATGTAGTAGATGTTACCTATAGTCCTATATAACATTACAGATAACACAGTGATAACTCTCTGAGTACAGATAATGTAGTAGATGTCACCTATAGTCCTATATAACATCACAGATAACACAGTGATATCTCTGAGTACAGATAATGTAGTAGATGTTACCTATAGTCCTATGTAACATCACAGATAACACAGTGATAACACTCTGAGTACAGATAATGTAGTAGATGCTTTCTATAGTCCTATATAACATTACAGATAACACAGTGATAACTCTCTGAGTACAGATAATGTAGTAGATGTCACCTATAGTCCTATATAACATCACAGATAACACAGTGATATCTCTGAGTACAGATAATGTAGTAGATGTTACCTATAGTCCTATGTAACATCACAGATAACACAGTGATAACTCTCTGAGTACAGATAATGTAGTAGATGTTACCTATAGTCCTATATAACATCACAGATAACACAGTGATAACTCTCTGAGTACAGATAATATAGTAGATGTTACCTATAGTCCTATATAACATCACAGATAACACAGTGATAACTCTCTAAGTACAGATAGTGTAGTAGATATTACCTATATTCCTATATAACATTACAGATAACACAGTGATAACTCTCTGAGTACAGATAATGTAGTAGATGTTACCTATAGTCCTATATAACATCACAGATAACACAGTGATAACTCTCTGAGTACAGATAATATAGTAGATGTTACCTATAGTCCTATATAACATCACAGATAACACAGTGATATCTCTCTGAGTACAGATAATGTAGTAGATGTTACCTATAGTCCTATATAACATCACAGATAACACAGTGATAACTCTCTGAGTACAGATAATGTAGTAGATGCTTCCTATAGTCCTATGTAACATCACAGATAACACAGTGATAACTCTCTGAGTACAGATAATGTAGTAGATGTTTCCTATCGTCCTATGTAACATCACAGATAACACAGTGATAACTCTCTGAGTACAGATAATGTAGTAGATGTTACCTATAGTCCTATATAACATTACAGATAACACAGTGATAACTCTCTGAGTACAGATAATGTAGTAGATGTCACCTATAGTCCTATATAACATCACAGATAACACAGTGATATCTCTGAGTACAGATAATGTAGTAGATGTTACCTATAGTCCTATGTAACATCACAGATAACACAGTAATAACTCTCTGAGTACAGATAATGTGTAATTTCTGCTACATTATCTGTACTTTGGTCACTGTGTTATCTGTGGTGTTACATGTGAATGTGCCTATGGGAGCGTACCTGGGTGTGGTTGAACATGGGTATAAGAGGAACCATGTTTGTTGTGGGTATACTGTGCTGGAGAAGGGTAAACATCTCTCACACAGCCCAGGGCCCATGGAATCCTTAATCCACCTTGCTTGTGTACAATCTTCACACTTTATGCCCATGGCCCTGAACAAATCATGAGAGGTAGCAATACTGAACAGGTGGGAAATTTTAGTTTATATTTACACAATGCAAATAAAATAAAATAAAGTATTGTAGCGGAGAACCGTTGCAACTTGATTCCATTGATGGAACAATTATATAAAGGAATGATTCATGTTGACAATTAAGACTTTTATATTTTGGGTGAAGCTTACCATAGAAAAATGACTTTGAAAACGGCTCATGCTATATATACAAATGACCTGTAGGGAGCCATGGGGGTTGAGTGCACCAATATACCTTGCTTTATTTCACATGCTCCAGATGCCACTGGAGATGGTTTGTGATAACATAATCATTCTTTGGGATATCAATCAAGCCAGAAGATTGACTGACCAGCGTGAGTGTTCATAGGAATGACTCCACCTCTATGTCTCTTCTAGATTATTTAAATATAGAGCTTTCTGTCTGAATTTTTTTTTTTTTTCGATTGGTATTCTGCATCAATCATGAAATAGAGAAGAGCATTATCGTGAACCTGTTATTTTCCTAGATAATAAGTTGTTAGCTGTTTGTTTGGGGAAGAGGGGGGTTAATTCTTCCTAGTAGGATCCCTTTAATAGATTTATACAGTAAAAAAACATTTCCCAAACTCGGGTTTGGTTCTAAGTGGTACCTTGGAACCGAACCCGAGTTCGGAAAATGTTTTTTTTTTAACAGTATAAATCAATTTCTGAACTTATTATGCGAAGTCTTGTGAGACTTCGCAAAGTAATAACTTTGGCTCATCAGAGCCAATACATTCTAATACTATATGGAGCGCTCACTCCCTACAGTATTGAAACAAAGTTTTATGCAAATCGACTTTGGATGTTTCATCCGAAGTCGATTTGCTCATCCCTAGTATTGAACAACAGAATACTTTCACACTAGCGTTCAGAGCGGGTCCGTCTGGTATCTGCACAGACGGATCCGCTCCTATAATGCAAACGCTTAGATCCGTTCAGAACGGATCCGTTTGCATTACCATGAACAAAAAAAATAAAAAAAATGTTTTTTTTTTTTTTTGTTCATGATAATGCAAACGGATCCGTTTTGACTTTACATTGAAAGTCAATGGGGGACGGATCCGTTTGAAAATTGAGCCATATTGTGTCAACTTCAAACGGATCCGTCCCCATTGACTTACATTGTAAGTCTGGACGGATCCGTTTGCCTCCGCACGGCCAGGCGGACACCCGAACGCTGCAAGCAGCGTTCAGGTGTCCGCCTGCTGAGCGGAGCGGAGGACAAACAGAGCCAGACTGATGCATTCTGAGCGGATCCGCATCCACTCAGAATGCATTAGGGCTGGACGGATCCGTTCGGGTCCGCTTGTGAGAGCCTTCAAACGGAGCTCACAAGCGAATCCCCGAACGCTAGTGTGAAAGTAGCCTTAGGTCATAATGTCATTTTTAGCGAACAATCAATGGAGTAAATCAAAACCCCCAAAAACCTTGGCAGAATTGCAATTTTTTTATTTATTTTTTAAATACAACTTTTCCCAAAACAAACAAAAATGATGGCTCTTGTAAGGCAGTTATAGAAAAACAAAAATGAAGCAATAAATATAGCCCATATCCCTACAGCCTCCTAAGGCAGCCTTTCTGCAAATTAAGGGTCAAACACACTATATTGGTGGTTTAAAAAGTTACACTGCAATAATAAGCGGGAAAACGGCCTGGATGAAAGGAAAAACTTGTTTAATTGTTTCATAAATTTTTTTGTTTTATTTTTTCATTTTGGAGCTTCCAAAAACATAGTAGAAGTAGCACAAATTGCATGGTCATTTCTCACCTTGACACATTTTTATAAAAGCTTGGAATTTTTATCATAAGACCAACAGAAATATAAAGATAGGCTTTTTCGGTATGTTTGGATGAATGTGCTGTACAAAACTGTAATGCAAAACAAATATTTCACATGTAGATTAGGACTTCGTTATACAGTTTGCTTACAGCCAAAGACTTTAATGTTATGAGATTTATATACTAAAAATTGAATTTGCATGCAAATCAAGTCCGCTTTGCACTGGTGCCATTTGCATTGCTTATTTTAATGTCCGGCTTACATATTTACTAAGAAGCAAGAAAAGATAAGTATGCAAATATGATATTAAAAATGCTTCTTGTGTTATTGTGATAGCACTTAAATGGCCAAAAACCTTTTACTTGTTGGTGCATGGGTAAAAAATAGACACATATTTTACAAGAAAGAGAATCATGCAAACTAAAAAGGAGGTTTTTATGATTCCAAATTTGTACTTTTATATTACACATTAAAAACTGCCTGTGGCAGTTCTGTGGGTATATCTACTACTACTTTAACAGCAATATACAAAGGCTGAAGATAAGCTGCTGTACAATAAAACATCACTGTATATGGATTATTTATAGAATGTGGCAAACCCAGCAATGTAGAATACTGCACAGTGTAACTATTCCATTACATCTGGGTCTCATACATTGGGTTAATATAGGCAGATATCATATGAAGGGTTGCCATACTGTTGTGATTAGGGCTCATCCAAATTACAGATCTGTGTTATATACATGTGGTCATATGGTTCCCATAGAATTTCTGGACTCCATCTGCCACTGATTTTACCTTTGTATGTACACAAAGGTATTGGCATAGGACCTAAAGATGGTGAGCCTGTGAATAGAGATCTGTGAGATGTCATCTCTCAACATGCTATGAAATTTGGCAATTTCACAGTTATACAGTATCTATTTCTTCCCCTCATACACATCCCATTACCATCCAATTTTCATGAATTGTCGCGCAAAATGGATCATAAACGTGGCAGAACTTACACAAATATGGCCCAAAGTGGGCATTTCTATGATGTTTTATCCAGGGGTGCACCACCGATGAGGCGAGATGAGGCAATTGCCTGAGTCAGCACCAGGTAGGGGAAAGAGGGGGGCAGCAGACAGGGGATTATCTGTATAGTATTGTGAAGCACCCTGTATGTTTTGTACCTCTGTATGTAATGTTTTCCAAGTTTGTCTTTAACAGTAGGGCTGGAGGGAAAGGTTAAGAAATTGGCATTGGGGGTTGGGGCGCAGTTTCAGTTTTCGCCCCAGGCAGCAGAAAGGCTAGGTATAGAAAGTCAAATCGAATAAAGGATATTGTTTTATCAGTAGCTGGACCCTTCCACTTTTTACACAGAAAGTCTAGGTGCACCTATGGTTTTATCAGCATTCATAGGACCATCAGGGCTTAAAACTGTTCTGTGAAGAAGGATATAAATGTTTGGTATAGAGATGAGCAAATCAATTCTAAATGAGTTGATGTCAACCTGATTTGAGTGGCATTCGAATCCTGATTTTTCATGATTCAATTCGGGCAAATTTTGGAAAGAAAGAAAGAGAAAAAGAGAAAATGATTTTTAATTTTGTTTTCAAAAAGTGATATACTAGAGAAATAAAATCAGAGTACTAGGAGACCTCAGAGTTAGAGATGTCGCGAACATAAAATTTTCCGTTCGCGAACGGCGAACGCGAATTTACGCAAATGTTCGCGAACGAGCGAATCGGGCGAACCGCCATAGACTTCAATAGACAGGCGAATTTTAAAACCCACAGGGACTCTTTCTGGCCACAATAGTGATGGAAAAGTTGTTTCAAGGGGACTAACACCTGGACTGTGGCATGCCGGAGGGGGATCCATGGCAAAATTCCCATGGAAAATTACGTAGTTGACGCAGAGTGTGGTAAGTTGAATTCGCAATGCGATTAATATAACCTGCATTAATCGCATTGTGAATTCAACTTATAGCTAAGTTCCTAATGGTTGTATTGCTAGAATTGACGAATATAACGAATATAGCACTATATTCTCAATCTTCGTTATATTCTAGCAATACAACCATTAGGAACCCAGCTCTAAGTTGAATTTGCAATGCAATTAATATAACCTGTATTAATCGCATTGCGATTACAACTTAGATATGAGTTCCTAATGGTTGTATTGCTAGAATTGTCGAATATAACGAATATAGCACTATATTCTCAATCTTCATTATATTCTAGCAATACAACCATTAGGAACCCAGCTCTAAGTTGATTTCGCAATTGCGATTAATATAACCTGTATTAATCGCATTGTGATTACAACTTAGATCTGAGTTCCTAATGGTTGTATTGCTAGAATTGACGAATATAACGAATATAGCACTATATTCTCAATCTTCTTTATATTCTAGCAATACAACAACCATTAGGAACCCGGCTCTAAGTTGAATTCGCAATGCGATTAATATAACCTGTATTAATCGCATTGCGATTACAACTTAGATCTGAGTTCCTAATGATTGTATTGCTAGAATTGACGAATATAACGAATATAGCACTATATTCTCAATCTTCGTTATATTCCAGCAATACAACAACCATTAGGAACCCAGCTCTAAATTGAATTTGCAATGCGATTAATATAACCTGTATTAATGGCATTGCGATTACAACTTAGTCAAATTTGTGACACTGCAGCTTCAGAATGAATCTAAGATGGATGCTGTCCTTGCTTTTTGATAGGAGGTGGGAGGGTCTGGGAGGGAGGGTATGCTGATTGGCTGGAATGTGTCTGCTGACTGTGAGGTACAGGGTCAAAGTTTGCTCAATGATGATGTATAGGGGGCGGACCGAACATCGCATATGTTCGCCCGCCGCGGCGAACGCGAACAAGCTATGTTCGCCGGGAAATGTTCGCCGGCGAATAGTTTGGGACATCTCTACTCAGAGTGTTATACACAATTTTTTAGACCAGATCAGGATAGAACTGATTATGACCCGAATTGAATCTGTTGACCAATTTGACTGAATGAAGATCAAATAGAATTTTGCGCAATTTGTTCATCACTATTGTGAAGTTTGCTTAATTTGTTTAAACTATGAAGGAGAACAGGCCTGCCTGGATTTATTTAGAAAGTACCAATGTGGCATGAAACATAGCTCTAGTGACACAAAAAGGAGTATCTGTAAAGTCTTACAAACTTGGGGCACAGGTGGTCAACAATGTATTTTCTGGGGATACTAAGTGTGAGAGATTTATGTGCAAAAGCAAATTGTATAACAACCAATCAGAATGGCACATCTATCTTCCCTAATGCCGGTATAACAAAGCCCAGGGCTGGATTCATACAACTGCATGGTTTTGCTGGCATTGTACTACATTTGACAGACGAGCAGTGATGGTAAATGTGAAATAATGAAACTCCCATTCGCAAATTACATTATATTGGCTAATGGATTCTAATTTTGTGTTGTCATTAAGACAAGCCAGGGCTTTTTGAAGCTGAATAGGCATTGTACGGTCAAAGGTTCTCGCTTTTTAACTGTATTGTTTTATTAGTCGGTCAGTCACTATCCCTGCCTCATATGGGAAAGGGTTCCTCTTCCAACTTTCATTTTTTCTGACCATTTGTTAACAATTACATGATTTTTTTCCCTCATTCGATAACATGCAGCAGAAATACTGCAAAACCATTGCACATAAATACCCCGAATACACCTTCAGTGCTTGGGAACTGGCTCTTGCAACTCTTCTGCATTGAGTTGAGCATGTTTGGAACAGGTTATCTGCGTCTGGGTATAAAGAAGAATGTTTTCATTCCATTCACTAACAGCGAGCATAGAAGAATTAAAACACTAAGTAATATGGTATACTCTTCTACCAGTGTCCCATCCCACCTGATTCCCTTATAAGCTCAGTGTGATAGTGATATCACTGTTCCTCCTTTATATATCATAGTGGTATCACTGTTCCTCCTCAATATGTGATAGTGATCTTGATGTCTTACTGTTCCTCCTCCATATGTGATAGAGATGTCACTGTCCTTAACTCAACACAAAATTAAAAATGTTACAAGTCAAAGCTGATTGTTTCTTTCTCACATGTAAACAGTGAACAGTGTTAATATCCTGGCAAAAAAAAAGCTGAGTGTCAATTGTGGATATTAAGGAAAATGATGCCACATACACTAGCTTTAAGTCTCCAGCTCTGAAGACACTGAGGTATTTTATGTTACCTTCTGTGCCATGTTACCATAAGTTACACACACACACAATGTGCGATATGCAGTGACCAGGCGTAGGGACATATGTGTGTGTAAGAGACCGGATGGGTGTAGTAGTAGTTGTACTCATCGTTCTGGAGCTCCCTGGGCTGGTGTGCAGAGATGGGAAGGGTTCTCTTTTTCTTCCCTTTGGAGCACACTGCGGTTCTCCTGCCTGACAATGGTTGAAGAGCCCTTGATTTTGATGGTTCTGAGCAAGGCAGGGTCCTGATTGTCATGACATAAACACTTTGCAGTGCAGTAGTAGTACTGGAAGCAATGATGAGACAGTAGTGCAGCAGAGCAGTTCTTTACTGAAGAATTCAAAAGCAAACAGATCAGAGCAGTTCTTATCATGGAATGGACCGGCAGTTGATACACAAAATGAATTTTCACAGGTGTTATGGTTTTCACAGCAGCACAAGTAGTAACAGGCCAAAAGGTGTCTCTTTAAAACAATGTATTCACTCTATGCATCACTAGCTGACTCTGACATAAACATTAGTGATGATCGAGCATGCTCGGCCGAACACCAGTTCAGCTCGAGCATCTCGATGCTTGGCACATGGCGGTATTCGGCCGAATACCGCATGTGCTCGAGCGCAATGCTCGAATCTCCACCACGCACGTTTCTTGGCTGCTACACAGCCAATAAACGTGCAGGTAAGTGCTGACCTCACTGTAATGCCGTAGCCCTGTTGGCTGCTGGCAATACAGTGATTAACTGACCGGAACGCGTCATCGTGTGCTATATAGCACCCTATGACGCATGTTCGGCTTATTCTTAATCAGTGAGAGCTGTGCTGAGGAAGGGACAGACAGTGTAGGGAGTGATTTAAGAAATCCCCCAAAAATATGTGATATCCAGTGTACTTTTTCCGTAGACGGTGTCCGCTGCAGACAGTGACATTAGCTGCGCCACATCTCCAGTGTAAAGTGTGCGCATCCTCTGTGACATACAATGTACTTTTTCAACAGACTGTGTCCGCTTCTGACAGTGACATAACCAGTGCCACATCTGCAGTTTAACGTGTGCGCTGAAAAAATGTATCTGTGCCATACAGTGTCCTTTTTCCGAATTCGGTGTCCGCTGCGGACAGTGAGATTAGCTGCGCCACAGCCCCGTCCTCCGTCCCCGAAAAGGGACCTCGTTTCCCCCGCGGGACCACCACATTAGCTGAGCCACATCTCTTGTGTAAAGTGTGCGCATCCAAAAAATATTTGTGACATACAGTGTACTTTGTCAATAGACAGTGTCCGCTTCTGACAGTGACATTACCAGTGCCACATCTGCAGTGTAACGTGTGCACTTAAAAAATTTATCTGTGACATATAGTGTAATTTTTTGCGTAGATGCTGTGGACATTCCTCATCCCAAACATTTCCTCATCCCAAATTCCTGTAACATTCTCTGTAATTTTTCATTAGCCGCTGGTGACAGCATTGACATTACCTGCGGGATATCTCCTGTGTGATGTTTTCACATCCCAAATACCTTTTTACATTTGTTTGCACATATACTTCCAAATCCTACGCTACTGTATGTGTGACAGACTTTCAATCATATATAACATTTAATATGAAGAAGGCGAGCAGTAGGGACGCGGTAGTGGCCGTGATGCTGATGGTGCCCACAAAGGCGGTGGTGGTGAAACTGTGCCTGCTGCCAGAGCACAAGAAACACAGTCAACCACGATACCTAGCTTCATGTCCCAGTTGGCAGGGTAGTGCAGGACACCACTCTTGAGTCAGACCAGTGCGACGAGGTGGTCGGTTGGATTGTAGCAGATAATGCTTCAAGTCGGTTAAGCACCACCCTGTCTTCCACCAAATCCAGCCTCAGTAGCTTGGAGTCGGCTCAACCCAATCCTCACCCTGATCCTCCTTCCTCCCACCATGGAGAGTCTGGGCAAACAAGTGATCCCAACGCAAGCACAAATACCCATCCACCCACCCACAGGCCATAGCACTAAATACGCAGCTTTCCAAATTACTGGTCCTGAAAATGTTGCCATTTAGGCTTGTGGACACTGAGGCCTTCCGCAGCCTTTTGTTGGCAGCCGTCCCCATTCGCCACTATGTTTCAAGGAATGCCGTGCCCGCCTTACACCAACATGTGTCCCGTAACATCACACATGCCCTGACCAATGCAGTTACTGGCAAATTCCGCTTAACCACGGACACATGGACAAATGCATTCGGCCAGGGACACTACATTTCCCTGACGACACACTGGGTGAATGTTGTGGAGGCCGGGAGTGAGTCGTACCCTGGGATAGCACAGGTGCTACCAATGCCGAGGATTGCAGCCCCTAATTCCATCAGGGTTTCTGCCACCACCTGTACTAGTGGCTTCAACCCCCACAGTCGGTAGCTGGAAGCAATATAGCACTGCAGTGGGGAAGCGTCAACAGGCCATGCTGAACCTGATATGCTTAGGGAACAAACAGCACACCGCCGCAGAGCTGTGGCAGAGGAAAGGAGACCAGACTGATGTGTGACTCTCGCCACTCAACCTAGAACCAGGAATGGTTGTGTCTGATAATGGCCGTAACTTGGTGGCGGCTTTGGAGCTCGGGAAGCTGAGACACATCCCATGCCTAGCCCACGTCTTCAACTTAGTGGATCAGCGGTTTCTCAAAACCTACCGCAATTTGCCTGAGCTATAGTGATGAGCGGCAGGTGTTATATTCGAATTTGCGATATTTTGCGAATATTTTGTAGAATATTCGTAGAATATTTGCGAATTTGAATATTCGTTAGCAGTAGTGTTGATTGCGAATTTTCGTAATGCGAATTTTCGTAATGCATATTTTCGTAATGAGAATCAATGAGATCGTGAAAACTCAGATCCAATGCTATATTCTAACCCCCCAGGCGTTCCCATGATGACGGGGACGCTTGTCGGGGAGGAGTATGCCAAAGTTTAACAACTGTACAGATTTAAAAAAAACAAAAAACAAATTTTCTAGAAAATGAATATATTAGATTTTTAGAATATTCGTAATATTCAAAAACAAGAATATATAGCAATATAGCGAATATTAGAAAAAAATCTAATATAGGGCAATTTAGCTAATATAGTGTGATAATCTTCTTCGTCTAATAGTTGTAATTTTTTTCTCATCTGAAGTTCAGATGGGAAAAAAATTACATCTATTATAAAAAAAGCATTATTGCACTATATTAGCTAAATTGTTCTACATTCGTTTTTTTTTTTAATATTCGCTATATTGCTATATATTCTCGTTTTAGAATATTACGAATATTCGAAAAACAGATATATAGCCCTATATCGAATATATTAGTTTTTTTTGAATATTTGTCTTTTTTTCCATCTGAAGTCATGATTCCTCCCTGCTTAAGTTACAGTGCTGACTGGTTGACTCTTATAAAAATGAACAAGGCATGGATTGCTGACCGGTTGACTCAAATGCTGACTGGTTGACTCTTATACAAATGAACAAGGCCTGGATTGCCCCTGATTTCTCGACTCCACCAGAGGAAAGCGGCTGAACATAAAGGCACTTTAAATGTGTTGTTTATAATGTACTGAATACACTGTATTCCCATGTACCCCTTCCACCAAAAGAAAGGGTATATGGTTGAATCTTCCTTTTCTCATCCTCCTCCTCTTCCATCATATCAACATGCTTATTTGTCGCATATAAAGCCCTTGCATATATGCCCTCGCATATAATGTTTTACAGGGTCAGCTCACCGGCAGGTGCTCGCATATAATTTTTTGGAGGATTAGCTCACCTACAGGCCCTCGCATATAATGTTTCATAGGGTCAGTTTACCTGTAAGCCATTGCATATAATTTTTTAGAGGGTCAGCTTACCTGCAGGCCCTCACTTACAATCTTTTACAGGGTTAGCTCACCTGCAGGCCCACGCATATAATGTTTAACAGGGTTAGCTCACCTGCAGGCCCACGCATATAATTTTTTATAGGGTCAGCTCACCTGCAGGCACTCACATATAATGTTTTACAGGGTCAGCTCAAATGTAGGACCTCACATATAATTATTTAGAGGGTCAGCTCACCTGTAGGCACTCAAATATAATGTTTTACAGGGTCAGCTCACCAGCAGGCCATCATTTACAATCTTTTACAGGGTCAGCTCACCAGCAGGCACTCACCTACAATCTTTTACAGGGTTAGCTCACCGACAGGCCCTCACCTACAATCTTTTACAGGGTCAGCTCACCTGCAGGCCCTCACCTACAATCTTTTACAGGGTCATCTCAACTGCAGGCCCTCTCATATAATGTTTTACAGGGTCAGCTCGCCTGCAGGCCCTCGCATATAATGTTTTACAGGGTCAGCTCACCTGCAGGCCCTTGCATATAATTTTTAGTGGGTCAGCTCACCAGCAAGTCCTCACCTACAATCTTTTACAGGGTCAGCTCACCTGCAGGCCCTTTCATATAATGTTTTAGAGAGTCAGCTTACCTGTAGGCCCTCACCTACAATCTCTTAGAGGGTCAGCTCACCTGCAGGCCCTCACCTAATTATACCTAATAGGTAATTTGCGTGCATGCTGCCTTGCTTGTATGTGGTAGCCATAGCCGTTTCTTAGGCTCCCTCTCTGGAATGGAACCCGTGATTCCCCGTTACCTGTGGTCACCATTGTAGGCACAGAAAATAACATTGAAAGTTGATAGGGCAGACTTCCGAATGGATCGTCGCCATCACGGGGATGTGCGATAGGCCCCAGGTTATCTAAAGTCACAAAAAGCGGCAGCAGGCCCTCGCTCATAATGTTTTAGATGGTCACCAGCAGGCCATCAATCATAATTTTTCAAGGCTGTGTATAATGCCGTCCTTTATGTGTAACAAAGAGTGTATTGTAATGCCGGTTCCTTGTAATTTTTGGCAGACCTTTAACTTAGTGCATAGGCTTTATAAGTGTAGGAGTACAATTACATGAACAATTGTACCACAATGTGAATGAGGCCCTCCTTTATATGATAGGTTGTATAGGAGTTCTTATTGCTTGTAATTTTTGGCAGCACTTGCACTTTATATACAAGTAGATATATAGGAAAGAATGTTTCCTAACAATTTTTCCTCTAAAATTGATTTTATCTTTGGTTTTGTGCGTATTATTGTCAGTCTGTAAAAGTGGCGTACTACTCGGACAAGATTGTTCCCAGCAGCGACCTGGGAGTCCAAGACGCATCCAGACATCCTCCCCATGCTGTTCCAGAACCATTTCAGTGGTGTTTCCATCAATTTCTGACTATCAACCAGGCACCCTCCCCTCTTCAGAGCAGGGGGTGCCTGATTTAATGTTCGGGTTCTCCCATTGACTTCCATTATACTCGAGTGCTCCCGATGTGTTCGGCCATAGCACCCGAGCACTTTGGTGCTTGATCAACACTAATAAACATCCAAACATGGGGTACATATTTTACATATTGCAAAAGTATTCAACCCCCTTGACTTTTTTTCGTATTTTGATACATTACAGCCTTAAATTCAATGTTTTGTTTTCTTAATTTTATGTGATGGATCAGAACACAATAGTCTTAGTTGGGGAAGTGAAATGAGAAAAATATATAAATAAAACTATTGTTTAGAAATAGAAAACAGGAAATTGGCATGTGAGTATGTATTCACCCCCTTTGTTAGGAAGTCCATAAAAAGCTCTGGTGCAACCAATTATCTTCAGAAGTCACATAATTTGTGAAATGATGTCCACCTGTGTGCAATCCAAGTGTCACATGATCTGTCATTACATATACACACCTTTTTTGAAAGGCCCCAAAGGCTGCAACACCTAAAGCAA
This sequence comes from Bufo bufo, assembly GCF_905171765.1. Taxonomy (NCBI): domain Eukaryota; kingdom Metazoa; phylum Chordata; class Amphibia; order Anura; family Bufonidae; genus Bufo; species Bufo bufo. Next base: position 377,799,738 of record NC_053390.1, read on the forward strand.
GTCAGGGTTAGGTTATCATTTTTTTTTCAAAATCTTTGATGATGCCCAGGAGCACTATCAAATTTATCATAACCAAATGTAAAGAACATGGCACAACAGCAAACCTGCCAAGAGACGGCCGCCCACCAAAACTAACGGACCAGGCAAGGAGGGCATTAATCAGAGAGAAAGCACAGAGACCTAAGGTAACCCTGGAGGAGCTGCAGAGTTCCATAGCAGAGACTGGAGTATCTGTACATAGGACGACAATAAGCCGCACACTCCATAGAGTTGGGCTTTATGGCAGAGTGGCCAGAAGAAAGCCATTACTTTCAGCAAAAAGGCATGTTGTGAGTTTGCGAAAAGGCATGTGGGAGACTCTCAAAATGTATGGAGGAAGGTGCTCTGGTCTAAAGAGACTAAAATTAAACTTTTCAGCCATCAAAGAAAACGCTATGTCTGGTGCAAACCCAACACATCACATCACACAAAGAACACTATCCCCACAGTGAAACATGGTGGTGGCAGCATCATGCTGTGGGGATGTTTTTCAGCAGCCGGGACTGGGAAACTGGTCAGAGTTGAGGAAAAAATGGACAGGGATCTTCTTGAGCAAAACCTGTACCACTCTGTGCGTGAGGCACCAAAATACGAAAAAAAGTCAAGGGGGCTGAATACTTTTGCAACGCACTGTATATGCAATGCCACGAGCAGGAAAACTCTTCTGTTCACTTAGAATAGGTTGCTGTTCTCACAGTACATTTCCCTAAAATCCACCTTGGCATGTGGTTTGGTATGCCCAGGCACCAGAGGCCACATCTGAATATAGATGCCATAAGTCCTTGACAGACAAGTTAACTCTACTGGTCTTTCCCACCACTTCTCTTAAATCTCGTCTGCTTCTGTAGTTGTTCCAGTCTTTTCCTGGGCAGGGGCATAGCTAAAAGCTCATGGGCCCTAGTGAAAGAGTTCAGCTTGGGCCCCCCTTCCCTCAGTGTTTGTTGGAAAGGGGCAGGAGAGCACATAGCCTTCCTGCTGCCTGAGGCAAACATTGAAAGGGCACCCCCTCATGCCAAATTCTTGACCTAACTCCTTCCCTCCAGCCAGAGGTGTAAATTGAACAGCATGCACTTTCTATAATGACAGTGTCTAATGTGGCACAAGGGTCTTTGGGCCCCTCAGGCTCCTGGGCCAGGTAGAGACTGCTACCTCTGCACCCCCTATAGCTATGCCCCTGGACCGGGGTGGTACTGAGTCCAGAACAAGCTAAGCTGTCAGCTCTACATCTTTGCATCGTGACTGACTAGTTTAGACTGACTAAAATGTTGTAACTCCTCTATTTATATAAAAGATGACACCAGCCCATCTAGTGGTGGCTGTGGATATGGTCTGTTATTGCCTTGTACATATGCAGGTATTACACATTGCAGCAAACGCACAGTCTTAACCCTTTGCGCTTTGCAGTATACTGCAACACTGAACCAAGATGCTACACATGGTGCATGATTACATGATTTGTGACAGATGGTCTACATTTTGTAACCCATTCATCAAACATGACTAGAAATACACGTTACTATTTTCACATACCAATGGATTGAAATCTGGCATTTCTTTATCATGTCTGTAATATGAACTGGATTAGTCTTTGTCTCTATAGTACAGGACTTTTCATTTTATTCTTGTATTCCTAGTTTTTTAATAAGAAAAACAAATACATATAGCACTTTTCTCTTTTGTGATTTTACAGATAGCAGGATTTGCCATTTTCACGGTGAAGGTCCTCAGACTTTGTTGTCTTATTGAGCGTGTGTGCTGTATAGGCATGCGAAGTAATGCTTTTCATGCACGATTTACAACATCATTCTAATGACTTTTTCAACGTGAAAGTATTTACTTACTGTAAATGATGATATAGATGTATAAAACCAAGTAAAGGCATAAGGGAAGAACATTCAGACATCAGAGTGAGATTGAGAAACAAGCTTGTATGTAGTGATTGATTGTCCTCTTGCAATACATCAGTCATTTATTAACGTCACCACTTAGGCACTGGTACCCAGTGGGTTCTCTATGTCTTTCTATGAAGAAAGAGGTCACTCTATTCCTTCCTCTGTCTTTACTTTATTTCCCTCGAGTCCAGGGGCTGTGCAATTTAAGTGCTCATTAACACTCTAGAACTTTAGTCATATCTGCTGTGGGCTATTGCTTTAAAAAGACTTCTATTCACCCATTAGGATACATTTGTTAGTTCTAAAATTCAATTTCTCCTGATAGTATTCAGACGTAGTCATTCACCTTGCCGTGTTAGATGCATTTGCCTACAGCTAAACGGCTATCTGTCAGTCAAGTTACAGGTGATCTATCATGCACAATGATGTTACTACACAGCCCTATATACCAGTACTGTTTGCATAATGTGACGTTAGCAGAGGATAGGTGAATTCATTCAGCACACGACTAGGAACACACAACATAAAACATCCTTCATTAAAGCATGTATCAGCTTTCATTACACTATAAGGCATGCTGTTATGTACTGTGTTTATGCCTCATGCGTATCGCAAACAGAGAATCTTTTCTTTCCAGCAGCTTCTCAAGTGCATTTGACAAAGTGTTCCCTGGTGGCGCCTCACCTTTTCTTCTCAGGCAAATCAAGCAGCAAAACGGATAGGACAGTTTAAATACAAAATATGCTGCCTTATACACGGGCTCCTAAAGGCTCATCTGTTTATGAAGTTGTCCAACCATATGGATCTTAAACATGCCACACAAGTGCTATCATGGGAAATATACTTAGTAATGGCAATGCTCCATCCATTCTATTTTATTAGTAAAATTGTATAAAGGCAAGGTTTCTATTAGTTTCTATGTATAGCACTGCCTTTTGGGAAATGGCTAGCTGATATTCCTAATTTGTCACTGTACTTTCACAGAACTTTGCTCAAACAGGTGAATATAAGAAACTTTATAATATATCTGAACTTTGTAATATATCTAATCAGCGAAAAATGTTCCTGAGAAGGAGAAATACATTTATGACATGAGTAGAGATGAACAAATTGATTCTAAACTAATTCCCAAAAATTCCAGCCACATCCAAATCTTTTATGATTTGGATGATGCTTCCAATATAGCAGGTCCCACTTTACAGTTCTGAAGACAGAGAAGAAGGCATCTACTATCAAAAAGGGATAATTTGTTGGCCATGATTTCATTTAAAGATGCAATGTGTCATTAAACAGTTTGTTTGATACCACCGGCTATCATCCATCCATCATAGGCAATGCTTAGCGATGTATACATTTTTTTGATTCCAGTGTACCATAGCCGTGCCTTTATATTAAAGTGTTTAAAAGTGGCTGTATACAGTCCTAAGAGACCTCAGAATGTCACTTTTAACTTTTCAGGGCAATTTTGGCACTTTCAATTTGGGTTAAATTTATTTGTACGTATACCAAATCTGCATTCTGATTTGTAAGAATATCAGATCATAAACAAGTTTCAAGAAATTCACTCGCATCTAGACACAAGGCAACCCCTTTAACACAGAATTACCACCAATAGCCACAGCATCCAGCAACTTTTAATCCCTTTAGCCACCGCGATGTACCCGTATGTCACAGTGGCTGAGAGCTTGTTGGAGGGCGCTGATGCGTTGTGCCTGCTCCATACAGAGCGGGTGCCGGCTATATAATGCAGCAGGCACCCTGCCACAATGACAGGGAATGGCGATCACGCTGAACCCTTTCTTTTAACTCCTAACATGCCACGATTAACAGAGATTGTGGCATCTGTGAGTAAGGCAGAGGGACGCAAATCATTTTTATAGTACCTCATCCATTTGATCGCGATGAGCTGGCCTCCACCATCTTGATTGAAGATCTTACATGAAATCCCATATGCGGCGACGTATGTTGTCACCACGACGGCTGACATGATGACATTCACAGGCCATGCAAGATTTTGCAATAGATCTTCAATGAAGATGGCGGCGGCCAGCTTGTCATGATCAAATGGATGAGCTAAGTATGATTTCATATTTTTATTTTATTCTACATTGTAATATCAATGTCAGATGCCACAATCAGATATGCATCTGAGGGGTACAATGACGGGGGTCGGCTCAATCTCTGCTCCCCATCATTGCACCCACTACTTACAAAATAATTTGTTACAGAGCGAATTTTTTTGTAAGATTCGGAGAAGCCAATCTTTGAATACTTCGCCCATCACTAGCAGTAATCCAAGCACCAAAGCCCCTTCAAGCAGCTACTCAGTGGACGTGCTCAGAGTCAGACCACCACCAAGCTAATGCTGATAGCCTATCCTAAGAAAAAGCCATCAATATTAGAAGACTTGATAATTAATAATAATTCAAATAGGCACAAAGGAAGTGAAGGAAATATCATACAGTAAAAAAGAACCAATGCATATTAAATGACATATTTAGGCTACATTCACTCGACCATATGTGTTTTGTGGTCCGCAAAAAACAGAACCGCAAAAAATACGGATGGCATCCATATTACATCTGTATTTTTTTTTTTTTGCGGATCCATTGTAACAATTCCTATCCTTGTCTGCAAAGTGGACAAGAATAGGACATGCTCTATCTTTTATGTGTGGCTATGGAGCGGACATACAGATGCGCACCGTGTGCTGTCCACATTTTTTGCGGACCCATTGAAATTAATGTGTCGGCATCCTATCTGCCAAAAAAATGGAAAGGGCACGGAAACGAGATCCGTTTGTGTGTATGAGGCCTTAGTGTGAAAACCAGAACTTTTTTTCTTACAGCATTTGCTTAGAGAAACCTGAGTTTACAATCATAACTTTGAAGGAATACCGTAAGCCTTTTTTGGGCTTTCCTAATGTTTTCCTCAGCTATATTATTCCCTGTTTCAGTTGCACAGCTAGATGTATTTCTCTTAGAAACAGAGGTGTCTTTCTTCTGTGGAATCTGCCAACACTGTACTCCTGTGACAAAATCTCCCTGACTTCCCATTATGTTTGCTCTCAGCTCCAGGGTTCACAGAATAGATAAGGAGTAATAAATCACACTTACAGACACATAGGAGGCTTTAATAATAGTCAAAAGCCGTGTAGAAGCAGTTCTTTTATAAGGCTCAGCTAGCTCTAATACACCCTCACTTCCTCTCAGCTATCTTTAGCGTCTATTAGTAAAGACTAATGTTGATCGAGCACCAAAGTGCTCGGGTGCTCGAGTAGAACACTTCGGGAAGCTCAGGTGCTCTACAGAGCACCAGAGCACAATGAAAGTCAATGGGAGAACCCAAGCATTAAACCAGGCACCCCCTGCTCTGAAGAAGGGAGGGTGTCTGGTTCATAGGGAAAGGTCAGAAATTGATGGATACACCACTGAAATGGTTTGGGAACAGCATGGGGAGGATGTCTGGATGCATCTTGAACTCCCAGGTCACTGCTGGGAACGATGTTATCCGAGTAGTACGCCATTTTTACAGACTGACAATAATACGCACAAAACCGAAGATAAAATCGCTTTTAGAGGAAACATTGTTAGGAAACATTTTTTCCTTTATATTTACTTGTATATAAAGTGCAAGTGCTGCCAAAAATTAGGCAATCCAATACAACCTGTATATCACATAAAGGAGGACATCATTCACATTGTGGTACAATTGTTCAGGAAGTGGGACTCCTACACTCATAAAGTCTATGCACTAAGTGAAAGGGCTGCCAAAAATTACAAGAAACCGACACTCTAATACACCCTTTATTACACATAAAGGAGGCCATCATACACACCCTCGAAAAATTATGATTGATGGCTTGCTGGTAACCCTCAAAAACATCAGGAGCAAGGGCCTGCTGGCGACTCTCTAAAACATTACGGGCGAGGGCCTGCTGCTGATTTGACCATCTCAAAAATTTGTGTTGAGGGTCTGCTGCTGAGCTGACCATCTTAAAAACTAGGGGTAAGGGTCTTCTGCTGAGCGGACCCTCTAAAACATTACGGGTGAGGGTCTGCTGCTGATCTGACCATCTAAACCATTAGGGGTGAGGGTCTGCTGCTGATCTGACCTTCTAAAACATTATGGGCGAGGGCCTGCTGGTGACCCTCTAAAACATTAGGGATGAGGGTCTGCTGCTGAGCTGACCCTCTAAAACATTAGGAGGGAGGGCAGCCTAATAAGCATGTTGATATGAGAATGAGAAAAAGAAGATTGAACCATGCACCCTTTTTTTGTGGTGGAAGGGGTGCATGGGAATACAGTGTATTCAATACACCATAAAAGCCACATTTAAAGTTGACAGGTGGATGCGCTTATCAGTTATTATGCCCCCAGCAGCACTAAATACCCGCTCTGACAAAACGCTGGCAGCAGGGCAGGCCAGCACCTCCAAGGCATAGCGTGCCATTTCATGCTACATGTCCAGCTTGGACACCCAATAGTTGTAAGGCACAGTGGGATCACTGAGGATGCTGACACAGTCTGCTATGTACTCCTTCACCATCTTCCAAATCTTTTCCCTCCTTGTGACAGTAGGCTGCGCAACAGGGTGAGGGTGCTGGCGGGGTGTCTTGAAACTGTCCCAGGCCTTGGAGAGTGTTGCCCTGCCTCTGTTGGAATTGCTGTGTGTTCCCCTCGTCTCCCCTCCTCGGTTGCCCAAGGAACTACGTACTTTGCCGCCAGCGTTGTCAGTAGAACACGAGGGTCATGGGAAAGGCAGCCTAACATAAAGTCAGCCATGTGTGCTAGAGTACCAACAGGCAAAACTTTGCAGTCCTTATCAGGAGGATAACTCTCAATCTCTCTTGGACAGTGGATTATCCAGCATGTAACACAGGAGAAGAGGACCCGCAGACACAGATTGTGGACCCAGGCATTCGACCCACCTTTGCTGCTTTGATGCCATGTGACTGATCTTGCTGGTGGTGGTGAGGTTGCTAGTATTCACGTACCTGCTCATTTTGGTATGGCACAGGTTGCAAATGACAATTATTTTATTGTACGCACTTTCCTTAAAAAAGCGCCAGACTGCGGAACACCTACCCTTTCGCAAGGGAGATTGCCGCAAGGGGGTGCTCCGGGGAATAGTTGTGGGCCTGTTTGGTGTGGCCCGCCTTCTCCCTTTTGCCACTTCACTGCCTCTTCCAGCCTGTTGCAGTGCTACAGATCCTTCTTCCTCTGTACTGCTGTCCTCGCTCGGCTTTCCACATTCCCAGGTTGGGTCATTGATTTCATCGTCCACCACTTCCTCTTCCACTTCCTCATTCTGGTCATCCTCCAGACTTGTTGACCTAAAAATTAACTCACTTATTGACAACTGTGTCTCATCCTCATTATGAACCTCTTGAGACATTAATTACAGTTGACTTATTGGCAACTGTGTCTCATCATCATCATCCACTTCAAGAAACATTAATTGCCGTTCCTCACCGTCATCTTTTTCTGACTGTGGATGCTCAAGAGTTTGGGAATCAGTGCGCAAGATCTCCTCATGTCTTCAAGCAGGCTTGGCGAGAAGGTCAAATCAAGGAATGGTGATGAATAGAGCTCCTCGGAATATCCGAGGGTGGGATAACTTGTTTGCCAAGACTATCCATGGTGTGAGGAAGGAGGATAAGGGTGAGGATTCTGTTGACCAGACTCTTGGCTACTGAGACTGGACTTTGTGGAAGACAGGGTGGTGCTTAACCAACTGGAAGCATTATCTGCTGCAATCCAACCGACCAGCTGGTAGCACTGGTGTGACTTTGAGATTGTTGTCCTGCGCCGCCCTGCAAACTGGGACATGAAGCTGGATATCGTGGATAAATGTGTTTCTTGTGCTTTGGCAGCACGCACAGTTTTACCGCCCCCTGCATGCACCATCAGCAGCACGGCCACTTCCCCGTCCCTTACTGCTCACCTTGAGCTTATTAAATGGTATATATGCTTGCAACAATGTCACAGATGCTTATATATGCTTGCAAGAATGTCACAGATATTTAGAATGCGCAAACATTATACAGTAGATGTAGCGCAGCTAATGTCACTGTCACCACAACGAAAAAATTAGACTGAATGTCACTGATATTTAGGATGTGCAAACGTTATACAGGAGATGTAGCGCAGGTAATGTCGCTGTCACCAGCGGAGAAAATATTAAACTGAATGTCGCTGATATTTAGGATGTGCAAACGTTATACAGGAGATGTAGCGCAGGTAATGTCTCTGTCACCAGCGGCGAAAAAATGTAACTGAATTTCAGAGATATTTTTGATGTGCAAACATTATCCAGGAGATGTAGCGCAGGTAATGTCGCTGTCACCAGCGGTGGAAAAATTTAACTGAATGTCACTGATATTTAGGATGGGCAAACGTTACATACAGGAGATGTAGCGCAGGTAATGTTGCTGTCACCAGCGGCAAAAAAATTACACTGAATGTCACTGATATTTCGAATGCGTTAACGTTATACTGGAGATGTAGCGCAAGTAATGTTGCTGGCACCAGCCGGCAAACAATTGCGCTGAATTTCACAGCGCAAATGTAACACAACAGATGTAGCAGAGGTTGTGTCACTGTCAGCAGCGGCCAAAGAATTGCACGCAATTTAGCGCAGCTTGCGCTAATAATATATATGGCAGCCAGATAAAACAATAGTCCTTAAAAGGACTTTTGGGTCTCTAACACATTTCACCAGTAGTGTTGGGCGCGAATATTCGCGATGCGAATATTTCGCGCGAATATCGCATATTCACGATTTCGCGAATATTTAGAATATCATTCTATATATTCGCGAAATCGAATATTCGTTTTTTTTCTTTTTTTTTTTTATTATATTTTTTTCTTTCCCACTTCCCTAAAGTTGTTCTTACCTGTCCTTTGGATTCCTGGCTTCCTGGCTGCTCCAGTCAGTGGCGTTTTCAACTTACTGCTATATTCCATATTAGCTAAATTACAATCTAATCTATATGTGTATTTTACGAAATTTCGCAATAGTCCCAATTGCGATGCGAGTAATATAACACGAAATATTCGCATGAAGATTTCAACTTAGCACTGCTATACTCCATATTCTAGCCTAATATGGAATATAGCTGTGCTAACTTAGCACAGCTATATTCCATATTAGGCTAGAATATGGAATATAGCAGTGCTAAGTTGAAATCTTCATGCGACTATTTCGTGTTATATTACTCGCATCGCAATTTAGACTTTTGCAAATGTTCTTAATATTGCTCTAACTTCGTCTTTTAGAATATTCGTAATATTCTAAGAGACGAAGTTAGAGCAATATTACGAAATTTCGTAAAATACACATATTAGCCTAGCCATAGTCAAGTCATTAGCATAGGAACGTTGCCTTATACTATCAAGATAAATTTTCGCAATATGCGAAAAAAGAATTTCGCGATAATTGGAATAATTGCGAATATTCGATTTCGACGAATATAACACGAATATTCATGCGAATATTCGCGAAATATCGCGAAATCGAATATGGCACCTCCCGCTCATCACTATTCACCAGTAAACCCTGCCTTAAAAAAAAATCCTGTCCCTACACTATCTGTCCCTTCTTCTGCAGCTCTGCCTGACTAAGACTGAGCCGAACCACATGTCATCGGGTCTTATATAACACCCGATGGCGCGTTTCGGCCAGCCAGTCACTGTAATGCCAGTAACCAACACATGGCTATGGCATTACAGTGAGTGCCAGTACCTATGCGCACATCTATTGGCTGCTTAGCAGCCAACAAGCGTGCGGAGAGGAGACTCGAGCATCGTGCTCGATCACATGCGGTGTTCAGGCGAACACCACGATGTGCCAAGCATCACGATGCTCAAGTAAAAAAGTGTTTGGCCAAGCATGCTCACCCAACACTAGTAAAGACAGATCTTGCCTGACAACAGGCAGTGGATTGCAAAAAAGTGGAAGTGAGACCCCTAGTGGCCATGACTTTACAACTTTTTTCAGTTAGATGCAGGCATATTTTTTCAAATGAAGTGATAAAAATGTGCTAGTTAAACCATTCTCTATTAAATGAAATTAAATTCTGTGATAGAACAGTGACTCTTTAAAGGGACACTGCCATTTATTTTTTTACATATTAACAGCCTACAGTATTTTATGTAAGTTTTTATATATATATATATATATATATATATATATATATATATATATGTATATATACAGTACAGACCAAAAGTTTGGACACACCTTCTCATTCAAAGAGTTTTCTTTATTTTCATGACTATGAAAATTGTAGATTCACACTGAAGGCATCAAAACTATGAATTAACACATGTGGAATTATATACATAACAAACAAGTGTGAAACAACTGAAAATATGTCATATTCTAGGTTCTTCAAAGTAGCCACCTTTTGCTTTGATTACTGCTTTGCACACTCTTGGCATTCTCTTGATGAGCTTCAAGAGGTAGTCCCCTGAAATGGTTTTCACTTCACAGGTGTGCCCTGTCAGGTTTAATAAGTGAGATTTCTTGCCTTATAAATGGGGTTGGGACCATCAGTTGCGTTGAGGAGAAGTCAGGTGGATACACAGCTGATAGTCCTACTGAATAGACTGTTAGAATTTGTATTATGGCAAGAAAAAAGCAGCTAAGTAAAGAAAAACGAGTGGCCATCATTACTTTAAGAAATGAAGGTCAGTCAGTGAGCCGAAAAATTGGGAAAACTTTGAAAGTAAGGGCTATTTGACCATGAAGGAGAGTGATGGGGTGCTGCGCCAGATGACCTGGCCTCACTGTCACCGGACCTGAACCCAATCGAGATGGTTTGGGGTGAGCTGGACCGCAGAGTGAAGGCAAAAGGGCCAACAAGTGCTAAGCATCTCTGGGAACTTCTTCAAGACTGTTGGAAGACCATTTCAGGGGACTACCTCTTGAATCTCATCAAGAGAATGCCAAGAGTGTGCAAAGCACTAATCAAAGCAAAAGGTGGCTACTTTGAAGAACCTAGAATATGACATATTTTCAGTTGTTTCACACTTGTTTGTTATGTATATAATTCCATATGTGTTAATTCATAGTTTTTATGCCTTCATAGTCATGAAAATAAAGAAAACTCTTTGAATGAGAAGGTGTGTCCAAACTTTTGGTCTGTACTGTATATATATATATATATATATATATATATATATATATATATATATATAAAAATATAATGGTTTTCTGGATATTCTGGATTTCTTGAAATAAATTTACTATATTTCCTGTTCTTTTATTTCCTCCTTTATTTAGACTTTTAGCACTCTAAATAGCATTGCTTGACTTTCGCACTCAGTCCATTCACTGTGGCAAGAAACAGAAGGGAGATGAGTAACTGTATTAGAGCATCACACAATAAACTGATAAGTGCAATGCTTTTCTGTGGTCATCTTTATCTAGGCTTATCAAAAGAACAACAGAGCTGTCATACTGTTGTCCCAATTCTACCCCTACTGTTATATTAGCAGTTAACATATTTTCCTCACAGCAGCGATAAAATAACAATGGGTTGCCTATCTACCTCTCTGTGCTTACTGCTACAGGAACAAGGATACTATTTCCTATTAGATTTTTTTTTCTTCAAATGCTGTACATGCTGCAGAAATGATGAAAAATAGTCAAATTCTAGGGAAAAAGAACATTTTTTCTATGAGTGTTGAGTTTATAATACAGAATTATAGATTATGCAAGTTTCAATATACCAAGGTTTGGTCAATCCAATGATTTGAATTATGTTAAAATGTAGTACTGAGTTTACAGATTCCAGGGTTCTGTAAGGTCATCCCAGGAGACTTACATGTAAAACCGATGCTTAATGTGTGGGAGAGTTATCTTCAGTTCTCATTACAGGTGCATAGTAGGAGAAAATGTACATTAATTTATCATGAATCACACATAATAATAGCTATACAAAATGATTTCATGCATAGCGTTTTCTATCTCTTGGTAAACTGCACTTGTAGTTTTGCCTCAGGTTGCAGCCGGCTTAATGTATAATGGTGGGATTGAAAGTCAGTGCACATCCTATACTACAGTATTAACCTTCTCAGTTATTCTGCTACATTAAGAGTAGTGAATATACAGTGAGAAAATGTATACTGTGTCAGCAATCCAGCAGGGTCACCTAGCTGATAGGTGGGACTAATGTAAACATGCAGTGTTAGGTGGAGTCATTTCAGTAGGCGGGTCTAATGCCCAGGTTAGCGAGGCATCGTATTGCTAGAAATCTGCATCATATATTCACATGCTGTGCATCTGAAATCTGTAACATATGTCAAATCCACAGTGTTTACATCAGCAGCACTGTGCATGAGATTTTTATATATATCCACACACTGCAGAAATTTTACTGAATAAAATCTGAAAATAAGGCAAGTTTCACATATGCCCATGTAGATTGTAAGCCCTCACGGGCATGGCTCTCTCTCCTTCTGTACCAGTTTTTAACTCGTCTTGTTTATGCTTAGTGCAGTTTTCTGTATTATGTATGTATGCCCCTTATCATATGTACAGCGCTATAGAATGAATGGCGCATTAAAAATAAATAATAATAATATGCGGTAAGAGATATGGTAGGATGTTTTGACCACACCAGCAGCCTTCTTCAACTGCCCTCCTCCACCTGCAGTGTCACCAGAAATGCTGCAGACTGAGGACCTTCACCGTCCACCATCACTGATGAGGTTTTTAAAGCCCAAATCAGGAGTGGATAATAAAAGAAGAGAAATTTAAATGTGTGGCAGCACCTTATGGCTCCAATAGTGTCATCTTAGACAAGTCATATTACATAGTCAACTCTTTCATTTTGTATATGTGATTTCCATGAGGCACATAAAGAAGGCAGTGAAAAGTAACAGCAAACACTTTCTCTGAGGAGCAAGATAATGGGTTTGTGAAGTTGTCACTCTTAGAAGTAGATGCATAGAAGGGACGTAAGTATCATGAGCTCTTCTGGTCTTTGCTGCCAGCATGGGGAAAATAGCATTCAGGGCCATGGATTTTCATTGAATGGTGAAATGTTGCTTGTGGCTTTCTAGTATTTTTGGTTGAAAAAAAAAAAAGATAGGTACATATTTATTTCAGTTTAATGACTTCTACTGGGTACAGCTTACAATGAGAGAAACTCCTGTTGACAAAGTGATGGATGCAAATTACATGTTATACAAGAAACTTGGGAGAATACACAGTACAGACTGAATAGATACAAAAATAGAACAAGGAAGCATTGAAATGGCTGTTCCATTTATAGCTTACAATGTAACAGAGTGAAAGACAAAATAAATAGGGGGTAAATAATGCAATTACTGCAAAGCATAAGAATATTATATTCCATATATAAATGTATCATTAAAATGAATAAGTCAAACAGCTTATTTAATATTATGAGGCCAATAGAAGTGCCCAGTACAGAAGGATAAATGAGTTATGCATGACTATAACCAGAATAATTGACAGAGCACAGAACAGTTGACATGTTATGTATTAGTAACATGAGCTAACACATTCGTGCAGGTGAGAGAGCTATACATGCCCCACTTGTGATAAGAACTAGTGTTGATCGAGCACCAAACTGATCGGGTGTTTGGGTGCTCGAGTTGAACACCTCGGGATGCTCGGGTGCTCTGCCGAGCACCCGAGCACAATGGAAGTCAATGGGAGAACCCGAGCATTAAACCAGGCACCATAGGAAAAGGTCAAAAATTTATGAAAACACCACAAAAATGGTTCGGGAACAGCATGGGGAGGATGTCTGGATGCATCTTGGACTCCCAGCTCGCTGCTGGGAACGATGTTGTCCGAGTAGTACGCCACTTTTACAGACTGACAATAATACGCACAAAACCGAAGATAAAATCGATTTTAGAGAAAAATGGTTAGGAAACATTCTTTCCTGCATATTTACTTGTATATAAAGTGCAAGTGCTGCCAAAAATTACAAGGAAGAGGCACTCCAATACAACCTGTATATCACATAAAAGAGGGCCTCATTTACATTGTGGTACAATTCTTCAGGTAGTGGGACTCCTACACTCATAAAGCCTATGCACTAAGTGACAGGGCTTCCAAAAATTACAATGAACCTACACTCCAATGCACCCTTTATTACACATAAAGGAGGGCATCATACACCCTTGAAAAATTATGATTGATGGCCTGCTGGTGACCCTCTAAAACATTACGGGCGAGGGCCTGCTGCTGAGCTGAACATCTAAAACATTAGGGGTGAGGGTCTTCTGCAGAGCTGACTCTCTAAAACATTAGAGGCGAGTGCCTGCTGCTGATTTGAGCATCAAAAAAATTATGGGCGAGTGACTGCGGCTGAGCTGAACATTGAAAAAATTATGGGCGAGTCCCTGCTCCTTAGCTAACCATTGAAACATTTATGGACGAGAGCCTGCTGGTGAGATGACCCTGTAAAACATTATGGTTGAGGGCCTGCTGGTGAGCTGACCCTCAAAAACATTATATGCGAGGGCCGGCTGGTGAGATGACCCTCTAAAAGATTGTAGGTGAGGACCTGCTCTTGAGCTGACCCTGTAAAACATTATGGTTGAGGGCCTGCTGGTGAGCTAACATTTAAAAAACATTATATGCCAGGTCCTGCAGGTGAGCTGACCCTCTGAAAGATTGTAGGTGAGAGCCTACTGGTGAGCTGACCCTCTAAAACATTATATGTGAGGACCTGCAGGTGAACTGACACACTGAAAGAATGTAGGTGAGGGCCTGCTTTTGAGCTGACCCTCTAAAACATTATATACAAGGGCCTGTAGGTGAGCTGACCCTCTAAAAGGGAATGTCACAGGTATTTGGGATGTGGAAATGTTACACAGGAGAAATACCGCAGATAATGTCTCTGATGTCACCAGTGGATAATAAAAAAATTTCAGGGAACGTCACAGGTATTTGGTATGTGAAAACATCACACCGGAGATGTACCACAGATAATGTCAATGCTGTCCCTAGCGGCTAATAAAAAAATACAGGGAATGTCACAGGTATTTGGGATGTGGAAATGTCACATAGGAGAAATACCGCAGATAATGTCGCTGATGGCAGCAGCGTCTAATATAAAATTACAGGGAATGTCACAGGTATTTGGGATGTGGAAATGTTACACAGGAGAAATACCACAGATAATGTCGTTGATGTCACCAGCGGCTAATAAAAAATCATAGGGAATGTCACAGGTATTTGGGATGTGGAAACGTTACACAGGAGAAATACTGCAGATAATGTCGCTGATGTCAGCAGCGGCTAATATAAAATTACAGGGAATGTCACAGTTATTTGGGATGTGGAAACGTTACGCAGGAGATGTACCCCAGCTAATGTCACTGTCCGCAGCGGACACCGTCTACGGAAAAAGTACACTGGATGTCACAGATATTTTTGGGATGCGAACATGTTACACAGGAGATGTAGCACAGATAATGTCGATGTCTGTAGCGGCCTAACTATTGCATGCTATTTAGCGTAGGATGCGCTAAAAGTAGATATTGCTGCCACACACAATAGTCCTTAAAAAGACTTTTGGGTATGTCAAGTTTTAGCAATTTAGCGCAGATTGCGCTAAAAATATATATTGCTGCTACCACACACAACAATATTCTTTAAAAGCAATTTTGGGTCTGTAAAGTTTTAGCAATTTAGCGCAGGTTGCGCAAAAAATATATATTGCATATATATTGCGTAGCAGCCAACAAACGTGCGGGGAGGAGACTCGAGCATTGCACTCGAGCACATGCAGTATTCGGTCAAATACCGTCCTGTGCCAAGCATCGAGATGCTTGAGCTGAACTGGTGAATGTCCAAGCGTGCTCGGTCAACACTAATGAGAACAAAAATGTACAATTACCTAGCTAGTATCGGGTTATCAGCTTTCAATTCATATAGGAAAATATTGGTATTTAGGTAATTAATAAAACCAAGTGATATTTAGCAAAAATAAGGGGGATGTTAAATCTGGCGCACCATGCCAATATGCCCTAGATTCCTTAACGGGGCTCATGTACCTTAGATTATGTTGGGAAAATGTGTCAGAGGCCTTACTAAAATGATGCTTTAGAATGCATTTACACAATATTCCATAACATAATACCTAAGAAAACCTTTGACGCAAGTAAAGGGTAGCAGCACTCTAAAAAGGATCAGTCTTGGGAACAGTACTCAGAGACTGCAAATAAATGAATGAAACAAAAAGACGCTATGTCATGGGAGGCATAGTTATCAGAAGAAAAACAAAAAAGTTTTGCACAGCTCATCCTAAGTTTGCTTGATCCAGACACTCCTGTAATGCAAAGGAAAAGGCAAGACGGATGAATGCCTCCGAATCTGGGGTCATGAGAAACTATAGTTATCATAGTTTTGAGCTATACCTTTTTGACCCCCTGCCCCCTTTAGTGGAGTGAATATAAACAAGTATTGATTGGCCATAATTATTGTTGGTGGTATTGTTGATGGTGTTGGTATTGTTGATGGTGTTGGTATTGTTGATGGTGTTGGGCAAAGCACCTCCCATGACATAGTGTCTTTGTTTCCTACAATTACAATTCCTTCATGACACTCTATAATTCTGCACACAAAAAAAAGACAAAAATTAAAACAGAAAAATGTCTATGATTTTGGTTGTTTTAATTATGCAACTATATAGAGGTGATACATTTGCTTTAACTTGCAGAGATGTTTGTGAAAAACGAAATGTTTCTGGTTTGTACATCTAAATGGCAATAATGTCTTTCTGTTCATAAATCTTTCTATATAAAAATACTTCTCAATAGTTGGTTGTTAGGTTTGTTACCTTGGTAACGCCAAGGTTTTCATGTACCTAGAAATTGTACTTTGTCAATTGATGTGATAATTGCTTTAAATAGTGTATAGATTTATTCACTGATGTTGCCATGTGAATTCATTGTCACTGAAGATCTGATTATGCATGTAACAACCATAAGGTAATCATATATGTCTTAAGCATAATCATATGTGTTATGATCCAGAAACATGGATTTTGGAAAGACAACTTATTTAATTCAAAGGTCTCCCAAATCAATTTGTTAGGACATTTTTATTTTTGACTAAAGACTATTGGGGTTGCATAAGTAGCAGTTGCCACTGGGTCCACAAGCCAGAAGACCCTCAGGTCCCTCTCACCACATTGAGGCTCCTTGTATATCTTTGATCTCCTTTCATGTCTGATAGCCTGTCTGTTGTTAATCTTTTGGTGCACTGAGATGCTGGAGTAGAAGAGAGAGGGGATGAAGATTTGTGCACAGGCTGCAGGATATTAACCTTTAAATAACAAAATTAACAGCATACAGTCAAGGAAAGTAAAATGCAGAAGGGTGGCTGCAATGGTAACCATAAGACATGAGCAAATTTTTCCAAAATTCGATTCAGCTGGTTCGCCGAATTTTCTGAAACGATTTGATCCAAATTTATTCGCGGTAAATCACATTAAAAAAAGCAATTTTCTGGCTGCAGAGAGCCTGTATAGTGGTGTAGAACACTGTGCCTTGCAGTAACAAGCATAGGGAGTCTGCTTTGGTAGTGAAATAATACTGTGAGTCAGTATGACACGCAGATGACAGGTGTCGCTTTTAGGATCACTGCACACCTCACTTATTTGGGCAGTTACGGTGCAAAAACTGACAAAATACCTCAAGTATGAAGTTAGCCTTACAGGTCGATGTTAGAGTCAAGAAGCACACTCTTTTTTTATCGTCGTCAGCTGATTCCACATAGATGTCTACAGAACCTGTTCTATTAAACGCTTATACAAGTAGAGCCCCCCGACAGAGTGGAGAGGGTGTCAGCAGTAAGTTTGTGTTGGTGTCATGGATTATTTTGCCCTTCCTCTGATCCGTCAGAGCAATACCCCCTCAAAAAACAGATCCTATCTGTTGAGCATCCACCTTCATTCAGTCAGCATTTGGTCAGTATGGTTGCCCAATAGTCCAGCGGATCTGGATGGGTGGCAGGGTGCACTCCAAGTATGCCACCACCTACTGGTTCAGGTTCTACTCTATGTCTAGCTTCTGGTGAGTAGTTTCTTCACTAGACGGGTGAAGAAAGCTGCTCATCAGCGACTCTAGACTCAGGCTGCTGCTGAAGGAGCTGGTACTGCTCCTGCCACCCTCCCCCACAGCATCCATGGCAGTGGAACATGAGCCCAGAGGGTCCCCCCACTCCCAGTCAGACCTGCGAGAGGATGGACGATGGCGCAGATAGGCAGCGGCCAACTAACTACATAGGATGTCTCTATAGTACTTCAATTTGTCCTTCCTCTCAGCGGGTGTAAAACAGGCCCCCATTTTGGACCGGTAGCGAGGGTGGAGAACCAGTAGTCATCCCTCTGGCGAATGGTGATAATTCAGCTGTCACAACGCACGCAAGTGAGCATGCACTGGACCAAATGACTCGGAGGGACTCCCTGCCTTCATCTACACTGCATACTGCCACGGCGTGCCTGGGTCATCTACCTTGTCTTCCTCATCCCCCTCTTGCTCCTCTGGCTGCTCCTGCTCTTCCACTCCTGTCACCTGTGTAGAAAAACCACCCATTTTGCTACACATTGCTTGTACTCCAATGTCCTCCTCCTCCTACTCCTCCAGTTCATCCCCCACAGGGCTCATGTGGCCGTGAGATGTAGGTGCCACGTCTCCAGTCCCCTGACCAGCCAGATTTACCCGCATCTTTTCCAGTATATGAATCAGTGGAATGACGTTGTTCATCCCGTAGTCCTGGTAAATGACAATTAAAGTGGCCTCCTCAAAGGACACGAGCAAACGGCAGGTGTCACACATGTGCTGCCACTGGCTAACATCGAAGTTACACAGGGAAATGCCTCTGTCCGCTTGTATCATCAAGAAATCGTTTATGGCCTTTCTTTGTTTGTATAGTCGGTCCAACATATGGAGGGTGGAATTCCAATGGGTGGAATTCCAATTGGTGGAATTCCAATCGGTGGAAACGACGCATATCATCCTATGTTGGGGGACACCGTCCTGTCACTGCAGCTCAAGGAGGGTGTGCTTGGTCGTGTACAAGTGGCTGAAGTGCATGCAAAGTTTCCTGGCCATTTTTAGGATGTCTTGCAGATGGGTGGAACTGATTTACAACCAGATTGAACACGTGCACCATGCAGGACGCATGGCTCAGCCCTCTTTGATGCAGCACCGACACCATGGTCTTCCCGTTGTCGGTCACCATGGTTCCGATTTTGAGTTGTCATGGAGAAAGCCAGGATTTTATTTCTTGATCAAGGACCTGGAGCAGTTCCTCCCCTGTGTGACTCCGCCGTGCCCTGCACATGTGGTATACTGTAGGAGCACTGTGAATTGTCCCTGCAGTGGAGGCTGAGGACACAGTGGAGGATGAGGAGGCAGAGGCGGACATTGCTGCAGGACAAACAGCGTGAGAGCGTGGAGTCGGAAGCGTCGACACTTGGTCAAGTTGCTGGTGTGGCTGTACAGGAACCACATTTACCCAGTGGGCCATAAAGGACATATATTGTCCTTGCCCGTAGTTACAGCTACCGACCAATTTTCCCAAAAAACAAATTTCACCACTGAATGGCTAATCGACGCAAATACTCAGTCCCTACAGAAGAAAGTCTACATTCACTGACCAATTTTCCAAAAAAAGGCTGTTTCACAAAAAAAATTCACCAGTGAATGACAATGTAAATTCACAGCAGAACGGCTAATAACACATACTTATTTTTGCTATTAATACAGTGCAACGATGTCTGTTCGACAATGTAAATTCACCACAGAACTGCTAATAACACGTACTTATTTCTCCCATTAATACACCCCAATAGCTGTATAACAATGTCGGTTCACTGCAGACCGGCTAATAAAGACGTATTCTTTTTCCCATTAATACACCCCCAAAAAATATATATATAACAATCACAATTCACCGCTGAATGGCTAATAGGACGTATGTATCTATCTATCCTATTAATACACCCCCTAAATGGCTGTAGTACAATGGAACTTTACAGTTGAACGGCAAATAATATATATTTTTTGCCACTAATACACGCCAAAAAGGGCTGTAATTTTCTCACTTCACCACACAACTGCTAATAAGCCCTTTTTATTTTTCCAGACTAATTCACGCCAAAAAGGGCTTTAGAACATATAACTGCGGTGGTGAATGGCAAATAAAGTTTTTTTTTGCCACTAATACACGCCAAAAAGAGCTTTCATTTTCTCACTTCACCACACAACGGCTAATAAGCCCTTTTTCCCCCCACTAATACACGCCAAAAAAAGGCTTTGGAACAAAACTGTGGCCGTGAATGGCAAGTAATATTTTTTTTGCCACTAATACACGCCAAAAAGGTTTCTATTACCCAGGCTGTAAGAAACCCCTATTGTACCCTGTTCTGCTTCAATACTGTGTAATAATTGCTCCCTATCATTTCCCTACACTTCTAATGCTCTTTCCCTGAACTTCTATTGAGCAAAATATATGTTTTCAAGTATTTCCTAGCACTTTCCCTAGCGCCTGCTAACGTCTCTCCCTGCACTAAGTAAACTGGAAAATGGCTGAATCCAAGATGGCTGAGGCTGTGACACCACAGGGCTGACTGGCTGCTGGGTGGCTGCATGAATGGCATTGTGGGTGATCCCTCGTTCCCAGGGTTCTTTGTTCCATGTCCTAACATGTGCAGCAGGCATTTTATAAAAAATGTGATTCGTTACCACGAAGCGTGAGGAAATCCGGATTCTGTGTGAATCGAATAATTCCTTAAATTCGGATCGAATTCCACTTTGTCAGCTTCGATTCGCTCATCTCTAGTAACCATGTTTGTAATTCAGCCTACAGTATCTCTTCAAAACAGAGGTTGTCATACATCTTTCCATAGAGCTATGATTGTAATACCGTCTTTACAAAAAGCTTGAACTCATTCAACATATTTATAGTGTGTAAATGAAGTTGGTGAAGCACTCTGTATGCAATGGATTCTATACATACTATTTAATTAGAAAGAAAACCTCTACTATTATATTACTGAAGTTTCAGTAAGTATTATATGTGTAGGTTGCCTTAAATGCACCCCAGTGAATTGTTTCTTGAAGTATCTTCTGCATTTTATTCTGTTGAACCTGTGCAGTATTATTATTATTATTATTAGGGATGAGCTTTTGAAAAAGTTTTGAAAAATTCAAGTCGACATCTTTCCCAAAGTTAGCCAAGAAGTTTGATTTATTGCAAATTAATTTGTCGGAAATGGCTATAAATCAGGTATACCCAGGCCACTCTGCCTTAGAGTACAGCCACATGATATGGCCATGCTGCTGGCAGGTTGTGGCCATGCAGCAGTGAAAAACTGCGCGGCCAATTAGCCCACAGCTACCTTTCAAAATGAAGACCGTATTGTATAGTCCTTCTTCTTTGTTAGTGGCCACGCAGCACCTTTAAACAGCGGCTGTTGCTAGTATGGGGATTGGCTGGTTAGGTGGGGGGACAATATGTATATTATTGCTGTTCTATAACAAAATTTTCTAGCACCCACTTAAATCTTTTGCCCTTTGGTACATTTATTTTATAGCTTAAAAACAGAGAAAGTTAATGATCCAGTTACAGAAAATAGGTAAATCAGTGACAATATTGTATAACCAAATGTTTCGGTCCTGTCAGACCTTCTTCAGTAGTTTTAGATTTGGTGTGGTCAAAGCTATATTCAAGATGGAGGTTAGATTATGATCTGAAGCTTGATTCGCTCAACACTATTTTCCCCATTTCTTCCTATGCTCATCTCACAGGACAATGGAAGAGATCCCACAGTATAAGGGTTTTATGGAGCTGTGACATCACAGTGGATAGCTATCTGCGGATTGGCTGAATGCATGGCATTATGGGTGATCTCACATTTCTGGGCTTCCTACTTTCACTTTTTAACACATGCAGCTGCCATTTTAGGTAAAAAAATGATTAGTTACATACTATGAAACACAAGGAAATTTGTTGCAAATTGAAAATCGAATTCCACTTTGAATGATTTGCGTCGCTCAACACTAATTATTATGTATATTATTCAATATTGTAGAAAATTTAAGAGAAAAAGTGGAAACCAGTTTATTCATATCAGTGAACCTTAAATGAATCATTGTTAACCTTCATCCACAAATATTTCACCTTAGCTAGAAAGCTTTGACAGCTCTTTCTGCAGCAATAAGAATCTATTACACTTGACAGGGCTTTCAAAAATGCCCCCCAACTGCACTGAATAAGACAATTTGTGAGCTCTTCCAAGGGAACTATAGATGAGCATGAGGAACATGATTTTACTGATGGAGACTATGATCTATAAACCTGGATGTGTGCAGGCTCCATTGCATCTTATCGGATGAAGCATATTTCCATGAACAAGTATTAGAAATATATATATATATATATATATTGTGAGACAGTGACAGGTCTCAGGCAGGATGGAGGCAAGGAAGGGGTGGATAGTTCGGTCCACACCCCTATTCCACCATAGACGAGACCAGCTGGAAGTAATCAGGCTGGCACAAAGCACCTCCCAGGGTGTCAGCAATAGGGGACTGTGTTACCTGTGGACAGAGGCCTGGAGGCTCTGTGTGGTCCAAGCCAGGAGGGCTGAGAGACCACTATTCCCCAAGACACACTGGACTGGAGACAGTGGGCGTACTGTGCTCTGTACAGCCAGGAGGCTGTGGGACATTGGCTCAGCTCAGAAGGCCGCACGTGTTCACAGGGTGTGAACAGGGACTTAGGTTAGTCAGGGATCTATTTGTTTAGTTAGAGCCCAGCCGGGCGAGTGTTTATTATTTTGTATTATTGTTTATGTTTATGCGGATGTGCCGCAATAAAGCACCGTGTTTGGATCTTAAACTTGGTGTCCTGAAGATATCTGTGAGAATGACCCCTGAAAGAGAGCTGATCCCCTACAATATATATATATACACTCACCTAAAGAATTATTAGGAACACCATACTAATACGGTGTTGGACCCCTTTTTGCCTTCAGAACTGCCTTAATTCTATGTGGCATTGATTCAACAAGGTGCTGATAGCATTCTTTAGAAATGTTGGCCCATATTGATAGGATAGCATCTTGCAGTTGAAGGAGATTTGAGGGATGCACATCCAGGGCACGAAACTCCCGTTCCACCACATCCCAAAGATGCTCTATTAGGTTGAGATCTGGTGAGTGTGGGGGCCATTTTAGTACAGTGAACTCATTGTCATGTTCAAGAAACCAATTTGAAATGATTCGAGCTTTGTGACATGGTGCATTATCCTGCTGGAAGTAGCCATCAGAGGATGGATACATGTTCTCATTCTGTTTACGCCAAATTCGGACTCTACCATTTGAATGTCTCAACAGAAATCGAGACTCATCAGACCAGGCAACATTTTTCCAGTCTTCAACAGTCCAATTTTGGTGAGCTCGTGAAAATTGTAGCCTCTTTTTCCTATTTGTAGTGGAGATGAGTGGTACCCGGTGGGGTCTTCTGCTGTTGTAGCCCATCCGCCTCAAGGTTGTGCGTGTTGTGACTTCATAAATGCTTTGCTTCATACCTCAGTTGTAACGAGGGGTTATTTCAGTCAACGTTGCTCTTCTCTCAGCTTGAATCAGTCGGCCCATTCTCCTCTGACCTCTAGCATCCACAAGGCATTTTTGCCCACAGGACTGCCACATACTGGATGTTTTTCCCTTTTCACACCATTCTTTGTAAACCCTAGAAATGGTTGTGCGTGGAAATCCCAGTAACTGAGCAGATTGTGAAATACTCAGACCGGCCCGTCTGGCACCAACAACCATGCCACGCTCAAAATTGCTTAAAATCACCTTTCTTTCCCATTCTGACATTCAGTTTGGAGTTCAGGAGATTGTCTTGACCAGGAGCACCCCCCTAAATGCATTGAAGCAACTGCCATGTTATTGGTTGACTAGATAATTGCATTAATGAGAAATAGAACAGGTGTTCCTAATAATTCTTTAGGTGAGTGTAGTTTCCAGGCTCTGTTTTTGGACCCTTTTTGAATATTGGCAGCACTGTCAGTATAGAGTTCGCAAATATCAGAAATAAGGGTCTGGCTATGACATTGCTTAATTCCCTTAGGATACGGGGGTGTATGCCATCCGATCCTGGCGATTTGTCTATTTTAATCTTTTTAAGTCTCTGTTGTACTTCTTCCTGGGTCAGACAGGACACTTTTAATGGGGAATTTATTTTTACATTCTGCATTTCATCTGACGGTTAATTTTCTTCAGTGAATACAGTGGAGAAAAAAATATTTAACAGCTTTACTTTCTCCTCGTCGCTCTCTGCGACTCCCCCCTCATTACTCTTTAAAGGGCCGACCCCTTCAGATTTATACTTTTTAACGTTTATATAATTGAAGAACATTTTAGGGCTAGTTTTATTCTCTTTGGCAATTAATCTCTCGGTCTCTAGTTTGGCCGCTTTTATTTGTTTTTTACATGTTCTATTTTTTTCCTTATAGTTTTTCAGTGCTTCCGTGTTACCCTCCTGTTTTAGTGATTTATATGCTTTTTTTTGTCATTTATTGCTTTCTTTACAGTTCTTTTTATCCACATTGGTTTTATTTTGTTCCTTAACCTTTTATTCCCATACGGTATGTAACTCTCACAATGAGATTTTAGGATACTTTTAGAGATATCCCATTTTGTTGCTGTATTTTTACATACCGTAAAGTTAGGCCTATGGCCTCTCTTAGTTGGCTAAATTTAGCTTTTTTGCAGTTTGGTATTTTTGTTCCTCCCTGTAGAAACGCTCTTTTGAATGATAATTGGAAGGTTATTTCTTTATGGTCACTATTTCCCAGGTGTCCCCCAACCTGCACGTCTGTTGTTCTGTCAGGCCTATTGGTTAATACTAAGTCCAGTATGGCCGTCCCTCTAGTCGGGTCCTGAACCAGTTGGGAGAGGAAAATGTCTTTGGTTTTTGCCAAGAACCTGTTTCCTTTATGAGATATACAAGTTTCAGTTTCCCATTTCATTATACCAGAACACCTTTTCCCACATGCTTTTGGGAGACTTCAGATGTGTTTTTGCAAAATGTAGCCTGGTTTGGATGTTTTTCTTCATAAGAAAAGGCTTTCGTCTTGCCACTCTACCACATTGCCCAGACATATGAAGAATACGGGAGATTGTTGTCACATGTACCACACAGCCAGTACTTGCCAGATATTCCTGCAGCTCCTTTAATGTTGCTGTAAGCCTCTTGGTAGCCTCCCAGACCAGTTTTCGTCTCGTCTTTTCATCAATTTTGGAGCGACATCCAGTTCTTTGTAATGTCACTGGTGTGCCCTATTTTCTTCACTGTGCTCCAGGGTATATCTAATTCTTTTATACCCTTCTCCTAATTGATACCTTTTAACAATGAGGCTTTTGCTGTGGGATGCGACTAAGAAAATTTCAGAAAAGACCAACTAGAGCAGCTGAACTTTATTTGGGGTTAATCAGAGGCACTGTAAAAGATGGCAGGTGTATGCTGACTCCTATTAAACATAATTTTGAATGTGATTGCTTAATTCTGAACACAGCTACATCCCCAGTTATAAGAGGGTGTGCACACTTATGCAACCACATTATTTTAGTTTTTTTTTGTTTTCTTCCCTCCACCTAAAATATTTCAGTTTGTTTTTCAATTGAGTGGTACAGTTTATAGGTCACATTAAAGGTGGGAAAAGTTCTGAAATTATTTATTTGTCTAATTTTTTTAGAGCACAGAAAACTGAAATTTTAAGAGGGGTGTGTAAACTTTTTATGTCCACTGTATGTGGTTTTGCTGTAAGTGTCCTGGCCAGGAGTATGAAGGGCACGAGTTAGATTTACTGCATAGTGAATGCTGCAAAAAGTAAACCCATAAAACTGTGGTGGAATAACTTTATTTTTTCAATTCCACCTAATTTGGAATTCCACCTAATTTGGAATTCCTACTACATTCTATGCAATATTAAATGGTACAATTTGTTTCACATAAAACATGTCCTCATTCAGCTATGTAAACGGAAAAGTAAAAAAAGTTATGGCTCTGGGAAGGCAGGGAGCAAAAATTTAAAAACTGAAAATTGCTGCATCAGGAAGGGAGGAGAGAACAAGAAGTGGAGGAGGGGATAGGTGGAGGGGTAGTTGGCCCCAGTGAATGAGGTTTCAGATCCTGGTTGAGTTATGTAAATTAAGTGTTGTGGAGTTATCAGGGAATAGCTCCAAGACCTTTCAGGTAAGTCTGAGAATCCTGACCTGTGTGTATGGCAACAGAGCAGGTACACTGGTCAGATTAAGGCGGAAGTAGAAAAGGAAAGGAAAAAAATATCCCCCTCTTATCTGGATGAACTCCATTCTTCCCAGGGCTTCCAGATTATTGAGTATTTGTGATGGGATCTCTGCTCCCAATGGGAAAGTTCTTCTAGTCTCGAAATAGAGCACACCCTCTCCTGCCAGAGTGAAATAGAGGGGGTCATCTCTGATTTCCAGTTTGAGGCGATCAGCAGCCTAGCTGTTGCTATTCGTTTTCTGAGTAATTACTTTTTTGAACTAATAAGCGAGTCAGGTAGAAGAGAGAGAAGAGCTATTTTGGGACATAGAGGAAGTTTTGTGTTATCAAGGTTGAAAATGCTTCTCAGGGATCAAAGATTTTATTCCAAAAGGTCATCAAGACCACCATACCTGAAGGAAAATGCCTTTATTTGTGAGGCATCTCTTGCAGAGGTCTGATGAAGACCTATACATCATTTTTAACTTGACAGGGGTTAAATACCACCTCGTCAAGATCCTATATGAGTTTTCCTGCATGGTGGTGCACCTCAAGGTGACTTTCAGTGCTCTTAATATGGTTTGTATATACAGATCAGAGAATTTTATGTATAAGTCTCTTTCCCACTCTCTGATGAAGTTCAGAAAGGAAGGGGACTCCACTTTGAATAAATTCCTGCAAATGTTTGAGATTAGTCTAGTGGGTGGCTGCAAGTAGGATAGTAACCTCTCATAGCAGGTATGTGTGTTAGATATAGTGCCGTATGACATCACTATCCTCAATGAGTACCGAATCGAGGCATATTGTAGAGTTTTCAGGACGGTTATTTGGAATTTGTTCTGTAAAGTTGGTATATCTAAGAGCGTCCCGTCTTTATCTACTAGTCCTTTTGGAGGAAGCCTAGAGTTTCTTAGTTGAGATGGTAAGGAGAAGTAGCTTTCCCCTGATGAGAGAAGACAGTCTCCTATGGATATTAAGGGGGAGGGGTATTTTGAGCATAACTCCCTCAAATCAGGTGTCCACTGGGTCAGAAAAGACTAAGGCTCTTAGAGGGAAGTGTGCTAAACACTCTTCAAGCAGTATCCATTGTTGGTGTGGAGGGTTTCTGAGCCAGTCAACTATCCTGCTGAGGTGGACAGCTCTATAGTACCTTTTCATGGAGGGGAAGCCAATTCCTCCTTTTTGAAAAGGCTGCAGGAGGATTCTGTTAGCAATTCTAGGTTTTGTTGAGCCCCAAATGTAGGAGGAGCGTATTTTGCGGAAGGAGTCGAAGAAGCTTCTTGGTAATTTTATCTGTAGTACTTGTAATAAGTTAGTTTGGGGACGATTAATGTGTTAAACATGTTTTTACAGCCGAGCCAGGAGATGAAGGTGGGCGACCATGAGTATCAGTATCGATTTGAATAGGGGGAGATAATTTATATCATATAATTTTCTGGGGTCTGGTGGGATATTAATTCCTAGGAATTTTAGAGAAGTAGTTGTACATTCCAATGTGGAATCTTTGTGTGCATAATTATAATTTTCTGAAGGCACAGCAAAATTTGCACTTGGCTGTATTGTGCATTGTCAATATGGGGTACATTTTTTATTTATTTTTGCTGAGCCCTTAGGTCCAAATTAAAATGTTAAACATGCTGTGAGAAGCAACTGTATAACATGTGCTGTAACATTGGCTAAAGCACAAGCAGTCTGACTCCTAAATCATGACACTGTTACATCATTTATTGCTAGAAGAAGTCTACGGTAAATGGGCTTTAATTTGAAGAAAAAAGTACAAGCAAGCCAGCTCTAATGAATTGTCAAGCAGGTTCTCATGGATTATTCAAGTAAAGTATGCACTCAGCAATAACAGAGCTTAGACGAAAATAATGAACCTCTTCAGGGAAAAAGTACTAGGTTAGAAAAATAGATTTTGCTGTTGGGTATGTCATTGAAGCACATTCAGGATGGCTCTTTGTGAGTGAACTAGAGATCTGTCTTTACTACATTAGAAAGTGATGGAGGCAATGCTACTGGCTTTTTTTGCTCATCTTCTTAATATTGTTACTTCCATAACATTCATATTCCAAATTCTGCTGGGTAACTGCTTAGCAAATACAAATCATGTATATTATATCTAAAAATAAAGGTTTAAAGTAATGGAGGGTGCATTTTAGGTTACAATTGTTAGAGGGCATACACTAGTGACAAGCCCATCATAGAGAAAGGCCATGCCAATAACTTCTAGCATAAATTTGTTGTGTATGTACAGTCAATTCCATGAATATTGGGACATTGACACAATTTTAACATGTTTGCCTCTATACACCACCACAATGGATTTGAAATTAAACGAACTAGATGTGCTTTAACTGCAGACTGTCAAATTTAATTTGAGGGTGTTTACATCCAAATCAGGTGAACGGTGTAGGAATTACAACACTTTGCATATGTGCCTACCATTTGTTAAGGGACCAAAAGTAATGGGACATAATAATAATCATAAATCAAACTTTCACTTTTTAATACTTGGTTGCAAACCCTTTGCAGTCAATTACAGCCTGAAGTCTGGAATGCATAGACATCACCAGATGCTGGGTTTCATCCCTGGTGATGCTCTGCCAGGCCTCTACTGCAACTGTCTTCAGTTCCTGCTTGTTCTTGGGGCACTTTCCCTTAAGTTTTGTCTTCAACAAGTGAAATGCATGCTCAATCGGATTCAGGTCAGGTGATTGACTTGGCCATTGTATAACATTCCACTTCTTTTTCTTAAAAAACTCTTTGGTTGCTTTTGCAGTATGCTTTGGGTCATTGTCCATCTGCACTGTGAAGCGCCGTCCAATGAGTTCTGAAGCATTTGGCTAAATATGAGCAGATAATATTGCCTGAAACACTTCAGAATTCATCCTGTTGTTTTTGTCAGCAGTCATATCATCAATAAATACAAGAGAACCAGTTCCATTGGCAACCATACATGTCCACGCCATGACACTACCACCACCATGCTTCACTGATAAGGTGGTATGCTTAGGATCATGAGTGAGTTCCTTTCCTTCTCCATACTCTTTTCTTCCCATCACTTTGTGTAACAGTACAGCCTGGATCACAGCGGCTCCCTGTGACGATACGCTGACTTGCGCTCCAGCGTGGAACGCACCGGCCGTCTGCGATGATACGCTGGCTTGCGTTCCAGCGTGGAACGCAGCGACCGCCTGTGTTGTTACGCTGGCTTGCGCTCCAGCGTGGAACGCAGTGGCTGCTGGGCCCTCCTGTGACTCCGCCCACTTACCGTCCGGCCCTTAAATAGAAGACAGGTGCTAAGCAGGGTGTTCCACTAATGGAGTGCGCACCCTGCTAGCTCCACTGCATCTGAGGACTCTGTCCACATATCCAGACCTGGATCCCTAACAACAGTGTGAAGGACTGTCTACCTTCTTGCCACTGGCTTCCCCACTGCTGGCTTCCTAGCCAGGACCAACTAACCGCAAGTATATGCCTGTTACCTGCTCTGATTAATGTCCTGAAACTCTGAGTGGGGTGGTTCCTGCTGGTGTGAGACGATACTCCCAAACCAACTCTGAACCTGCTGCATACTATATACTAAACTGTGGACATGCTCTGAACCTACTGCATACTATATACTAAACTGTGGACATGCTATACTAACTCTGAACCTACTGCATACTATATACTAAACTGTGGACATGCTATACTAACTCTGAACCTACTGCATACTATATACTAAACTGTGGACATGCTATACTAACGCTGAACCTACTGTATACTATATACTAAACTGTGGACATGTTCTGAACCTACTGCATACTATATACTAAACTGTGGACATGTTCTGAACCTACTGCATACTATATACTAAACTGTGGACATGCTCTGAACCTATGGCATACAATATACTAAACTGAGGACATGCTATATACTAACCCTGAACCTATTGCATACTAGATACTAACTCTGAACTGTGCACAAGCTTATACTAACTTGTGACTCCTGTAATACTGGGAGACCTTCCTCTCCAGCAGTAATACTAAATAGATGGATAGCGGTAAATGATTTTGTTACCCCAAACTCTCCGCCCAAGATTGAGAGAGACGCCTGGGGTACATACTGAGTAACCGCGAATCCCACAGCCAAGAACAAGGGCAGTGGGATAATAGTGCATGTCCATTGCTTCCGCAGTTGAGATCCTAACTGATCAACTAGGTGCGTTACACTCTGGTACAAGTTGATCTTGGTCTCATCTGTCCATAGAATATTGTTCCAGTACTGTGAAGGCTTTTTTAGATGTTGTTTGGCGACCTCTAATCTGGCCATCCTGTTTTTGAGGCTCACCAATGGTTTACATCTTGTGGTGAACCCTCTGTATTCACTCTGGTGAAGTCTTCTCTTGATTGTTGACTTTGACACACATACACCTACCTCCTGGAGAGTATTATTGATCTGGCCAGCTGTTGTGAAGGGTGTTTTCTTCACCAGGGAAAGAATTCTTCGGTTATCCACCACAGTTGTTTTCTGTAGTCTTCTGGGTCTTTTGGTGTTGCTGAGCTCACTGGTGCGTTACTTCTTTTTAAGAATGTTCCAAACAGTTGTTTTGGCCACGCCTAATGTTTTTGAAATCTCTGATGGGTTTGTTTTGTTTTTTTCATCCTAATGATGGCTTGATTCACTGATAGTGTCAGCTCTTTGGATCTCATCTTGAGAGTTGACAGTAACAGATTCCAAATGCAAATAGCACACTTGAAATGAACTCTGGACCTATTTTCTGCTCATTGTAATTGGGATAATGAGGGAATAAAACACACCTGGCCATGGAACAGCTGAGAAGCCAATTGTCCCATTACTTTTAGTCCCTTAACAAGTGGGAGGCACATATGCAAACTGTTGTTATTCCTACACCGTTCACCTGATTTAGATGTAAATACCCTCAAATTAAAGCTGACAGTCTGCAGTTAAAGGACATCTTGTTTGTTTCATTTCAAATCCATTGTGGTGGTGTATAGAGCGAAAAATGTAAGAATTGTGTCAATGTCCCAATATTTATGGACCTGGCTGTACATCACAATGGCCGATGGGATGTATGAAGTGGGCTCAGGATCTGAGCATGTTGCATACATAGTGGGTGTTGGCTGTGTTGTACAGCTGGAACATACTCACAGCAATCTGGATCAGAGAGAACTCTGAGCCCAGTCATTAAACCCCTGAGATGCTGTGGTCAATAGCAATCATGGCATATGAGCAATTAGATATAGGGAGAAAGCTAATTCTGTTCTCCAATCCTCCTATCTATCATCAAAAATAAAACATATTTTTTGGGTACTTTGCCTAACGCTTTATGGCATGGGGATTTGAGTCTGTAATCTCTTGGTAACTTGGACAATACACTGCAATTTGACTCTGGACTAGTGGCCTTCATGACAGTCACTTCAAATCCCTTTTATACATATATTGTTAAATGATGCTATTTTTGCTGCCTGCAATCCTCACTGGAGGGTGATAATGAGCTATTTGCATATTGTTTTATTATGGAACCCGATCTATAACAAGTATCTAAAAAACAATCCTAAGCTCACCCTGGTGGCAACTGCACGCAAGCAGAATTTTAAGATTTAGTTCTATTTCTCCCTCTTCATCAGAAAATGAGGATCACTATAAATATGTACTAACAAATTTTAAAATAATTAGAAAACCTATTAGAGTGAATATGACACCCTTCTAATATGCAATATTGGCAATTATAAAAATGGTTCATTATATTCAGTATGAATACAGAAGTATGAGAAACATGACTTCAGAGCGAAAGATGCAGTAAAGACTTTGTTGCACATTTATCAATGTATTTGCACCTTTTTTTTCTGGTCTATTTTTCTCCAAAATTCTCTCATCTGCAGTGGGACATATATGTACAGTAAGCCCCGAAGGAGGTGGTGCAGAGGATAAGAGTGGTAGTGGGCTTGATGAATTGTTGTCATCATGTACTCCCTCAGGCCATTGCTGCCCTGGGATTTGTGGAGTGGAAATGTAGTTTTGAAGAATGATGCCATAAAACATAAAACCGTCTTTTTTACTAAGTGCAAATTAAGTATAATTTCATGTACATACAATAGCAGCAATTTCCAAGTGCAATATTCTGGCACCAGTTAGGCAGGTTGGATGGCTGCAATTTAGCACTTGTATTGCATTGGCCTAGGAGTAGTCTGGGTGATGAGTGTCTTAGCCATAGTCCGTCATCTTACAACAGTGTCTTTAAACGTTGGTCTCAGCTGGTCACTCTGCTGTCTGTCTTCACAAGGATTTACTTGAGGAAAACTCCTTCTTAGGAGCAGGAGCTCAGCAGTGTGCATCCTTTCACCATAGAGTTCCATTGTAAAAAAAAAAAAAAATTATTCTATTTTGTGACCATTGTAAAAAAAGCTTATACAGTTTTTTTTAATCAGACTGTGCATGATACAAGAACGTGGTGTGCTGCGTTTTTGTATCCTTTTTTGTAACGTATGCGTCAAACGGAGGCATAAACCGTGATGTGAACCCAGCCTTAGACACATTTATTACTGTTTTCAACTTTTAAAAAAATTGTTAAATTTTCACGCAATCTCACTACAGTAGGTAGGTGGTGTAAAAACTAAAGAAACATCTCCAGACAAATTAATAGATACAACCAAATTGCCCACATCGTCCATAATTTTACACATTTGGCAAAAATGACATCACCATGTGATGATATAAAGGTTGAAAATATTTAAATGAAATGAAGGCATTCAGTTATTTAGGGTGCTTAAACATCGGAGCTTAGCTTATGCAGATTTTCCACCAACATTTTCGTGCACATTTCGCTGGGTTTCCCCTCCGAATCTGCATGTGTTACTTGATTTTTGATATGGATTTGCTCCAGTTCTTGGTGAAATATGCACTGAAAAATCATGGAGAATAATGCACTAATACAATAGATGCAAACATTATATATGGACTAAGCCCTCGCTCTGATAATAAAATCTGAGACTCTTAGCCAATATATTTTGATTAAAACACATCTGTGCCCGCCTACCCAGAGCCACGGTGGACTCAGGTCAGGCAGGTCCTACTCTAAACCTACCTATGCAGTTGTGCATCTATGTTCAGGAGAGCAGGCCCCGCACATATGGTGTGCTGCTTCTACTCAACT
This sequence comes from Bufo bufo, assembly GCF_905171765.1. Classification (NCBI taxonomy): domain Eukaryota; kingdom Metazoa; phylum Chordata; class Amphibia; order Anura; family Bufonidae; genus Bufo; species Bufo bufo. The sequence goes on from NC_053390.1 coordinate 377,833,128, forward strand.
CTATGTTAATCAAGCAACCGATGGGAGGAGGAGCACACACACCTATATGTACCACCTAATCAAGGTCGCCTATTAGATAGGAAGGGCAAAAGTGCGCAATATACACTGAAAAGTCAGATAAACAATTGACTTGTTTAAAATTTCCACACCTTGTAGGTGAGATTGTGTGCATTTTCCATGCATGGAATCCGCATGGAAAATCTGTGCTTAATGCACAACATCTGCACATAGCCTTAGAGGAACAATATGTTGCATCTTGCTAAAATTGAAATGCAGCCTTGCTTTTAGCCTCGAATAAGCAGAAAAACAACAACATGTACATATGTTTTACATGCTGTCATTTCAGGCTGCTATTAATCTATGAAGCACATTTTTGTAAGACATAGTAAATGTTAGCGAATTATAAGTGGATCTGTAATCATGGCTGACACGGAAAAGCACTTCTTCAACCACTGTTTAGACAAACAGCCTTTTATAGTGGGAGAAAATATCCCATTAATTACCTCCTTCATTAGGTCATTATGCTAACAGAGCCGTTATTGCAGGCTAACCATCCTTCTTAGCAATAGTGCAATAGGCTTTATTAATCTAACATCTTGGAGACATACATCTTAACAATGGAGGCGCTCGCCCTAATCAAACGTGCTAAGAGCATGAGAATGAATATGTCATTTCCCAATACCACATTAAGGATAGCCAGACATTTTATAGAACTTAATACATGGAAAGTGGAAATTAAATATGGAGATAAAACATGCCTGTGAGCCTGCATTTGCATTCACCGGTATTCCAAGCCCTGTTTTCAGACACTGTACATGTGACAAGCATACTAAAGCCATTTCACACAACACCATATCCATATGCAGTGCTTTGATCATCCTCTATAGCTTAGTCACAAAGGCTTCCTAGCTGCGGGCCATAGTCTCAGGAATCGTTCTCTTGTAAGATAGATTATAAATACTAGATACTAAAAATCATCACAGCTCACTTGTAAATGAAAAGTATATGCAAATAGATATAAAAATTAATCATCCTCAGTGACAGGTAGGAGAAAGGAGGCGCAGAGTTCTGCAACCTTCGACTAAATGCCATTAAAATATTTAGAAGTGATGCACCAGAAATAATCAATACAGTACAACGGTACCTATTCCACGGAGCACAACACGGTAGTGTACGCCGTGGCTGAAGCCTTCGGAATAGGTTTCATTGATCCATAGCATACATATAACATTTGTGCTTATAGTATTTTTAGCAAACACCTGATGGACCAAGCCGATCATCCCCCATCAGACGGCTTTTAAAAATACAGTGAGCAAAAAGGAATGTATTCATCAAACGGATCAGTGATACCTGTCACCACAGGTGGCGGTGAACTCACCCATGAGTGCATACAATTAACAAGTGAATGACAGCGGCTTTATTTCTAGGCCCAGGCAGTGGTCTTTTATAAATTATAGTTCATTTTTAGGTTCATTGATTTTCATTCAGTGAGCAAGTTGGGGTGTTTGTAGATCTATACATTTAAGTCTATAAATTCCTGGACACAGATCAATACATTTGCTTCAAGCTTATGAAATTATAATGAGATTGAATATGACCTGCTTAGTGTTGTTCAGTAGTGTTGGCTAGGCTTGGGCAATATCAGAAAATGTCCAATAATGTCGCTTTGACATAATAGTGCAATGCAATGTAGTAGTAATAATAAACATCTTTTCCATGATACCATAATACTGAAGATCGTATCCCAGCAAAGATTTAAGGGGTTATCCCATGATTAATGTAAAAAATTAAAATCAGACTTCATGTAAGGCAGGGATTCTCAACCAGCGACCCTCCAGCTGTTTGCGAAACTACAAGTCCCAGCATGCCCTAATAGCTGTAGGCTGTCCAGGCATGCTGGGAGATGTAGTTTTGCAACAGCTGGAGGGCCGCAAGTTGAGAATTCCTGATGTAGGGCATGACCTCTTTCTAACAAAGAACCAGCCTGATACCGCACATGGATCCAGAGATCTCTCCATTCATTGGTCTGATAGATTTATATCAAGCTGACACCTAAAGGGGTGTATCTTGGGAGTGATGTTGTATAAGGCTGTAGATGATGGCATCATCAATGATGATTTGAGTAATTACTTACGGGTTAGCCATCCCATCACTCCCGTGATATACGTGCTGTCAAAGATCCACAAAAGTCTGGTGGATCCCCCTGGCTGACCTATTGTCGGGCAGGGGTTCCATTTTTTACACTGTCTCCATCTTTCTGGACAAGATCTTGCGTGTTCACGCGACCTCGGCCCCCTCCTACATTAGGGACACGGGACACTTCCTAACTAAGTTGAGTGAGATCATACTGCCTCATCAGTTTTTGCTAGTTAGCTTTGATGTTGTATCATTGTATACATCCATTGAACATACATATGGGCTTAATGTCATCGATGTGGCCTTGGCCAGCACGGGTCTCTCTCCTGGGGTGGGCCGACTGATCCTTGGCCTCCTGGAGGTTGTCCTAAGGAGGAATTAATTCCTCTTTGGTGACACCTTCTACCAGCAGAAGCGTGGGGTGGCTATGGGGTCCAATGTGGCCCCTACCTACGCTAATATCTTCATGGCGGAGGTTGAGGATCGGCTGGTATATCATTCCAAATTCAGTGAGAGAGCCCTGTGCTGGTGGCGCTACATCAATGATATTTTTATGATTTGGGAGGGTACTATTCTTGAATTAGAAGAGTTTCACCAACACTTGAACTCGGGTGTCCGGGCACTTCAGTTCACTGTGACTGCTTCCAGCAGTGAGCTGCAGTTTTTGGACGTTAGGGTTTATCTGCAGGATGGCATGCTCAAAACCGATCTTTCTCAAAAATCTACTGATAAAAACACACTGCTGATGTATGACAGTAATCATCCACACAAGATGGTTGACTCGTTGCCATGGAGCCAATTACTACGAGTACGCCGTATTGTGCCAGAAGAGGACATTTTAAAAAAACGTGTTGATGAGATGTGTAGGAAGTTTACAAATAGGGGATATCCCAAGAGATTGATTGGACGTACCAAAAAGAGAATCTCAGATATGAATCGCAGGGGCACTCTAAAAGTGAGTTCACATAATAGAGTAGAGACTAGAATCCCTTTTGTGTCCGTCTATGGGGAGGATAGTGGCAAAATTGCCACAATTCTTAAAGAAGAATGACAGATCCTACATAGAGGTCTGCCAACTATCAAGGAATTTGAATTACCTCCAATGATGGCATACAAAAGGGACCCGAATATTCGTGGTCGAGTTGTGAAGGCAGATGTTGGAGGGAAAGATCTAGATAGACAACTACTCCTAGCCCCCAAAAAATGTAGGAATTTTCCTTGTCTCTCATGTTGCAACTGCAGTTGCATCATGAGAGGTGACAGCTTCCCACATTCCTACAGTGGTAAAATATACAAGTTGAAGGGATATTATACGTGTAGATCTAGAGACGTCATTTATATGATACAGTGCCCATGCGGTCTTATTTATGTTGGTGAGACGACTATGGAATTAAGAGAGCGGATTAATAAACATAAGAGTACAATAAGGAAAGGCTTGATTGATAAACCTGTTGCAAAGCACTTTATAAAGTGTGGACACTCTATAAATCAACTACGTTTTCGGGCAATAGATGGTGTAGGGTATCTTAGAAGGGGAGGTGATAAGAATAAGATTCTGAGGAAAAAAGAACTTAAATGGATACATACTCTGAAGTCACTTCAACCGTATGGATTAAACATTGAGTTCAATGTTTCCACCATTGATTGATATTTTGTTATGTATTGTCTTTGTGGGTGTACAACTCTATGATTGTTTTTACATACAGTGGCCTTTCCCCATCCATGATCATCTGAGGGGGGTTATATGGTAATTCTGTCCTGCTGGGACGGTGGAGCAGATTATTATGCCCGCAAGTTCTTTTGGTGGTACAGAATTAATACATAGGTAATCTATGTGCAAATTAATGTAGACATTGCCTCTTGAGATTTTGATATATATAGTGCCTCTTGATATTGGGACACATATAGGGTTCCCTGATCATACTTATGGGTTAGACATTGCTGGATGATATGGAACATTTGCTTGGGTAGTCTGCTGGTCTCCTACAATCTATACTATTGAGTGTGGACTGTTATATATAGGATGCTGATCGAAGTTTATGTGTATGGGGCAGTTGTAGTAATCTAGATGCCGCCAATGGCGTCGTGGGTTGCCGTGACAACCGTGTGCCACCCTCTGTGAGGCCAGATGGTTGTGCGTCGGCGTTGTGATGATGTAGCCGGGAGCGCTTGGCGCGGCCCGATGACGTCAACAGCAGAGGACGGAACGGTATGATGCTGAGAGGCGGACCCACTGACACAACGTAGGTAACATAGACGATGACGTGGTTGATTGGACAGCTGTGCGGGCATGCGCACACAACAGAGAGGGACGCTGAACGCCTTAATGGACATGATGATCCACATACGGTATACAGCGATGTCTTACGTCAGGTAGTGAGTGTATGGTTTTGTGGTGTGATTGGCTGACACTCAGGTGAGGCATGGAGGTATATTAGGCTAAAGAGGGGCTTGAAAAAGGTGCACATTTATTGGTCAGATTTTGCCATTGCCTAAAATTGGATATTCTGGATGGGGGTGGCGCACTTGTTTTTACCATAAATAGATGGATGTAATACAATGTTAATAGGCTTGACAAAGGCTGTATATCAGCCGAAACGTTGCTGCTATGTGTATTGTTGCTTTGAAGTCTCAATAAAAGACGATGATGTGAGATGCTGCTGACACCGTCTGCATTTATCCATATATTCTGGCCATTGGATCCAGGGCCATTGGTGAGGCTGTTGCATCTATAAGGATACATCAACAAGGACCGAGTGGTGCTGCTTCTACATTTTGTTTATTACATCAAGGGGAGAGGAGTGTATTTTCTGCTGCAGCTAAAGGGTGTGTGTCTCAGCTCTCCCTATCACAGCTCAGGAGGCATGTTCTCCCTATCACAGCTCAGGAGGCGTGTCCATGCTCTCCCTATCACAGCTCAGGAGGCATGTCCATGCTCTCCCTATCAAAGTTCAGGAGGTGTGTCAATGCTCTCCCTATCAGTGCTCAGGAGGCAGCTGAAAGATAAAACTGAGCATGTGCGGCCATCTCAGTGAGCAGGTCAAATAAATAAGAAAAAACAAACAGCAGGTGGCGCTGTACAGATATATTTTATTGAATAAATCACTGACTATACTAAATTTTAAATTACATGCAAATATAAAAGTATTAAGATACAGGTGCTGTTTTGAAAACTGTAGAACATTTTTTGTAAGAGAACCCCTTTAAGCTAGTAATCTCATGTCATACATCTTGGTACTGTATATGTCGAGTCAAGAGGAAACGTAAGGAAGAATACATCTAAATTTATGATTTTTTGAACGGACCAGTTGAATAATTGGGTGTTGCATATTATGAAATGTTTATGTATTCTCTATCATTCGCTCTTCCAGGTTGTTTATGCTGGCTGAACTGGGTGATCTACAGAAAGATCATCACGTTTCCCATAGACTAGGTGAGTGCTTTTCAATCATTATGTTTAGATTGTCATGTGCAATATGTAGTTTGTGGTTTTGAACCTAAATGAGTCACAAGTGAACCTGTAGAAATGAAATTAGTGATCAAATTGGTCGTAGCCATTAATGTTCATAAAGGGCTCATGCGCACAGATTTATTATGGCTATTTTTAGTACGGTGTGTAATCAGACCTCTAGGTCTCTAATTTTATATGGAGGGGATTTATAATAGATTCTGTACTAATAAAAAAAAAAATGATATGCTTCATTGCCTGCCATATGTAAAAGCATTGCTTCAAGGGTAGAGGAAGAATATCCTCATACATATCCCAACCTGTGTATGGCAGAAAAGCAGAAATGTAGCTCTGTATGTAACTGCTCTAAAATTGTGACAGTTTTCCATTTAAACTACTTGTACTATAGATATGTAGAGTGAAGTATTTTGTAATATATAGTTGTGTCCACTTTTACCTCCACTTGAATTTAAGGACTGCAATTTCAGATATAATAAATTCAGTATCACAGCATGCTAACAAAACCATTGACAGGCTTCAACTCACAAGATAACCACTGGGTGGTGATTCACAGGCAAAAATAGGAGAGAGATACCAGGACAGAGTATCGTGAAAAGGTGTTTTTGTTTTTTATAGAGACCTCTTGCTGATAGTCCAGAGGGAAGAATACACCTATATTTAATAAATTTGGTGTCTTCACACTCCGTAGCATAGCATCTTCAGGTGTAGTAAGATAGCCCACCACGCCCACTATATTTACAATGGATTATTCTGCATGATGCAATTAATTGTGGTACATACACTAATGAGCAAAAGGGTAACAATGTTTTGAACTTGTGACTTTCAGGCTCCATATCTCACCATCCACTACAGCTTTGAATGTGAGACTACCATCATTTTATAGATAATCATCTTGGCTATCTCATACATAAATTGGACTTGCATCTATTTAGAATATGATTAGCTATGCAGAGTATTGTCATGTAACTGCATTGTTATTGTTTTGCTCCTAAAAATTCTAAATTTATTGTTTATTATTTTGTAAATCTACCTTTGGCTTTCAACACTGTCTGAATCCTTCTGGGTATGCTCTCGATCAGATTCAAGCATGTCTCGACCAAAAACTGTTTCCAGTTTTCTTCTACACGTTCCCAATTTTGGTGCATACTGGTCGACTCACTTGGGTACGAATACAGCTTTTTCTTCAACTCTACACACAGGTGTTCGATTGGGTTGAGGTCTGGTGACTTTGGGGGTTAATCCAGCACCTTTACTTCATTGCCATTAAACTATTTATTTGCCAATCTCGACATATGTTTCGGGTCGTTGTGTACGGAGTAACTCATCTTGTAGGATACTCACATATAGCTCAGCATTGAGACCACCATCGATCTTGGTCAAGTATCCAATGCTTTTGGCTATGAAACAACCCCATATCATCAGCCTTCTTCCACCAAAGTTGACAGTTCCTTCAATTTCTCAATACATTAGCCCTTGTTTCTTCCAGACCCATTTGCACGTATCAGAGCCGAGTCTATTGACTTTCATCTCATCGCTCCAAATCAACAGTTTCTAATCTTCTGCTATCCACTGTTCATACTTTTTTGCAAACTCTAGCCAATGCTTCTTATGATGATATTGAAGTCTTGGTTTCTTTGCTTTTTCTTCGGGTCACCAGACTTCTGTAACACGGTGCTTGCATGGACATCTGTGATCTCACTATTAGGAAGCATCCGAGCTACCTCCACTGCCGTGTTTGTCGCACCAGAACTGATAGACCTTGTGATGAGCCGACTTTTTGACTCAGATATTTTGCCTGGCCATCCACTACTTGGCTTTAGAATGAATGGATGTGCTTCATTTTGTATTCTTCCAACTGTCATGGCACTCACATGATGCAGTAACTAGTAATTTTCTTGGTCAAGATACCACTGTTGATTTTCTGGTTGATGCTGTTTCTCTTTTCTTGGGAAATCTTCTTCATGGCTGCTCCTGGATTCAAACCAGTGACCTTTCGCTTGGGAATCAACCTAATAACACACTGAGCTATTAGGGAATGTGAGAACAGGCTGTAATTTTTAGTATACAAGAAGAAAAATATTGTTCCACCACCAGGAACAAAACAGTTGTAATGTAGTTACATGACAATAATCTTTATAACTAATCATATGCTAAATAGCTGCAAGTCCAAATTATGTCTGAGATAGCCAAGATGATTATCTATAAAATGATGGTAGTCTCATGTTCTAAGCTGTAGTGAATGGTGAGATATAGAGCCTGAAAGTCAAAAGTTCAAAACATTGTTATCCTTTTGCTCGTCAGTTTACCATGTCACCCAATTAAAAGAGGGACTATGCTAAGAAGTAGTTACCGTATACTACAAACCGGATTCCAAAAAAGTTGGGACACTATACAAATCGTGAATAAAAACTGAATGCAATGATGTGGAGGTGCCAACTTCTAATATTTTATTCAGAATAGAACATAAATCACGGAACAAAAGTTTAAACTGAGAAAATTTACCATTTTAAGGGGAAAATATGTTGAATCCGAATTTCATGGTGTCAACAAATCCCCAAAAAGTTGGGGACCGAGGAGACCAGTTTCTCAAGTTTAGAAATAGGAATGCTCTCCCATTCTTGTCTAATACAGGCCTCTAACTGTTCAATCGTGGGCCTTCTTTGTTGCACCTTCCTCTTTATGATGCGCCAAATGTTCTCTATAGGTGAAAGATCTGGACTGCAGACTGGCCATTTCAGTACCCGGATCCTTCTCCTACGCAGCCATGATGTTGTGATTGATGCAGAATGTGGTCTGGCATTATCTTGTTGAAAAATGCAGGGTCTTCTTTGAAAGAGATGACGTCTGGATGGGAGCATATGTTGTTCTAGAACCTGAATATATTTTTTTGCATTGATGGTGCCTTTCCAGACATGCAAGCTGCCCATGCCACACGCACTCATGCAACCCCATACCATCAGAGATGCAGGCTTCTGAACTGAGCGTTGATAACAACTTGGGTTGTCCTTGTCCTCTTTGGTCCGGATGACATGGCGTCCCAGATTTCCAAAAAGAACTTCGAATCGTGACTCGTCTGACCACAGAACAGTCTTCCATTTTACCACACTCCATTTTAAATGATCCCTGGCCCAGCGAAAACTCCTGAGCTTGTGGATCTTGCTTAGAAATGGCTTCTTCTTTGCACTGTAGAGCTTCAGCTGGCAACGTCAGATGGCACGGTGGATTGTGTTCACTGACAATGGTTTCTGGAAGTATTCCTGAGCCCATTCTGTGATTTCCTTTACAGTAGCATTCCTGTTTGTGGTGCAGTGTCGTTTAAAGGCCCGGAGATCACGGGCATCCAGTGTGGTTTTACGGCCTTGACCCTTACGCACAGAGATTGTTCCAGATTCTCTGAATCTTCGGATTATGTTATGCACAGTTGATGATGATAGATGCAAAGTCTTTGCAATTTTTCGCTGGGTAACACCTTTCTGATATTGCTCCACTATCTTTCTGCGCAACATTGTGGGAATTGGTGATCCTCTACCCATCTTGGCTTCTGAGAGACACTGCCACTCTGAGAAGCTCTTTTTATACCCAATCATGTTGCCAATTGACCTAATTAGTGTTAATTGGTCTTCCAGCTCTTCGTTATGCTCAAATTTACTTTTTCCAGCCTCTTATTGCTACTTGTCCCAACTTTTTTGGGATTTGTTGACACCGTGAAAATTGGAATCAACGTATTTTTCCTTTAAAATGATACATTTACTCGGATTAAACGTTTGATCTGTCATCTGCGTTCTATTACAAATAAAATATTGACATTTGCCATCTCCACATCATTGCATTCAGTTTTTATTCACAATTTGTTTAGTGTCCCAACTTTTTGGAATCCGGTTTGTACATACAGACACACAAATATTTTTAAAACAGATTAAACATATGATACTGTATGTAAGATCTCCCTTTGCAACCTTTTTTGTGTTCTATTGTTTCAATCCTTAAAGACCTATTGTTTAAATCACATTTCTATGTTAAACATATATTTTCTTAGACTTTTGTTGTTTTTTTTTTTTTCTATATTACTATCTATATTTAAAACAAATGTATTTAATCCTACAATTTTCGTACTGGCCACTACTAGGTCTAATAATACATAATAATATTATTTGTCAGATTAGCCTAAAAAACTGGGTGTCTGTATCATTAGCGGTCAGATTTACACATATGTTGCTCCTTACCATTCCTCTTATGAGTGGTGTGAAGAAACCAGCATTGAAAAAAACATGTTAGTCTATCAGACTTTGTTAATGCTATATGTGTCTGCCTAAGAATGTATTGAATTTGCAGTTAGTAACAACATTTTTGGACAAGTACTTGTAGACACATCTGTGTTTTCCTTTGCTTGTGCAGTGGATTGCAAAGCAAGACCCCAAAAACTGGATAATATATATTACTGTTGCTACCATTTAGGACAGGTTCCAAACTAGAAGACTACATCTGGCTTGTCTGTGGGATTCCAACTGGTTAATGGTCTTCCCCTGGGCTAAGGGAAGTCGGCCCGGCCTAGGAAGCAAAGACGCAGACAGCGTGCTGGGTAATGGCTTTTCTCCCGGATATAGCCTGTCTAACTCTTTTATTAACTATCGCCTGGGGGTCTTCCCCCCTTACACACTAATTTCAATACAACCAATTAGAAGCATTTAATAAAGTTATCAATCAGAAGTGTATGGAGAAAGCAATGATGTCTTGCCTATCTCAGCAGTTTCCCTACTTGCAAATACAATAAAATTTAAGTTCATTATAAAGGATAATTTGCGAAAGATAAAAATTAAATTTAAAAACACAGGTTATTTACTTATGATTAAACACATTGAAGAAGTTGACAAAATGGATGCTGCTTAACACACATATTAAAATATTGCTGACTTCTCAGTTCATCTTTCCCTACAGTAAAATTATGCTTTACATGACTCATAATCAGATGTTAGCAGACAGACATTTAAACATAAAGACTTCAAAATAATTAATTATGGACTATTAGCATAATTCATGTCCATTAACCACTTAATTACTTTCACATTACAAAACAGTATTTTGCTGTATAATTATATTGTAAAAAAAGCAAGTATGAGCTGTTTACCTACAAACATTCTATATACTGTATGCATATTTTTGGTCTACCTAATGATAAAGAGAACCCCCCAAAGAGTAACTCACAAGGCCAGTAAACCAAATAAGGCAAGTTTCTGTTGAGACATGGTTCTCTTGTTCTTGCACTAACTTGCATGTTTTATTGAGAGAGTTTTAAAGGGATTCTGTCACCAAGTTTTGGGCTATAAAGCTGCGGACATGCATGGCTAGATCGCCGCTACCATGTCCGCAATATACCGGTCCTATAGGCCTGTGTGATTTTATTTTCTTTAAAAAAGGATTTTAGAGATATGTAAATTAGTCTTGTATGTGTCCAAGGGGCTGTACAAACCTTCCTGGAGCCCAGCCATGCCCGCCTGTGAAGGAGCCCAGCACCGCCTATGTCCTCCGAATCTCCTCCTTTCATCAACGATAGATTGCCGTAATCTCGCGATGCGCGAGCTCGCGCATGCGCAGTGCCGGTATAGTGTTCTTTCCCTGTGCTGGCATCAGCCTCAAGGAAAGAACTGTGCATGCGCGAGCTCGCGCATCGCAAGATTACGGCAATCTATCGTTGATGAAAGGAGGATATTCGGAGGACATAGGCGGTGTTGGGCTCCTTCACAGGCGGGCGTGGCTGGGCTCCAGGAAGGTTTGTACAGCCCCTTGGACACATACAAGACTAAATTACATATCTCTAAAATGCTTTTTTAAAGAAAATAAAAGCACACAGCCCTATTAGGACAGGTATATTGCGGACATGCTAGCGGCGATCTAGCCGTGCATGTCCGCAGCTCTATAGCCCAAAACTTGGTGACAGAATCCCTTTAAGCTTTGTGGGTTGTTGAAATTTTCAGTTGAGAAATCTATGGCACCCCAAAAATTCTGTACAAGTGATGCTTTAATACATAATGTGCAGATTTACATCATTTTGTGCTTAGTTTCATCCAGAGAATATACCAATGTAACAGGCCATAAGAAAAGTCCCAACGTTTCGGTCGGGTAACGACCTTTATCAAGACATCTGTCACCTCAATCTGAAGAGACTTGCTCCGGCTCAAGCCTAGTGATGACTACTGTAGTTTAGACAATGCTCCTCTTGGTTTCCAGGAAAAATATGTGCAAATTATCAGGTCTAACATCTATTGGCATCAGATAGGTTTAGGAATGTTAATTTGAATATTTTTCCCAGAAACATATAGGGGCATCACCAGGTCTATAATACTGCGCACATGTACCAGCTTCTTGCTAATGGTTTTGTAGCCCATTCCAGCCTTGTGCAGGTCTACAATTTTGTCTCTGACATCCTTGGACAGCTCTTTGGTCTTTCCCATGTTGGAGAGTTTGGAGTCTGCTTGATTGATTGATTCTGTGGACAGGTGTCTTTTATACAGGTGACTAGTTAAGACAGGTGTCCTTAATGAGGGTGACTAATTGAGTAGAAGTGTCTAACCACTCTGTGGGAGCCAGAACTCTTAATGGTTGGTAGGGGTTCAAATACTTATTTCACTCAATGAAATGCAAATCAGTTGCTATCTTTTATTTAAAGTTATTTTTTCGATTTTCCTTTTGATGTGCTATCTGCCACTGTTACAATAAACCTACCATTGAAATGATACTGTTCTGAGACTTTTCATTTCTTTGTCATTGGACAAACTTACAAAATCAGTGAGGGGTCAAATAATTATTTCCCCCACTGTACCTACTGTATAAGTTACATTGATATCTCCATAACTTTGTTGACTTTCTTTATTTTGTACTCTGAGTTATAGTTTATAGCCAGAGCTGAATTAACATTCTTGCAAGCTTCAGAGCTGAATTCTGACATTATTCTTTACTGGATTCAATAGGGCAGATGTACTATTCCTTTCTAAAAATGTAGTCTACAAATGTGCCAACTTTAGCAAAGGGCTAGGCAATTTTGCACCACCTATTGGTTGACTAAATTTAGTCCAGAATTTGGTGTTAAAATTGTACTGCAATTGGATGCATCTTAGGTCAAGCCCTTATTTCACCTAAATCATGTGCCCTTGGCAAATCAGGTGCAATGGATTATTCTTCTCAGTGCACTTATTTCATACATTGTTCTGAAACTTGATGCAGCATTATGAAATTTTGGCACATTTTGCAAGAAAAGATAGGTACAATCACATTGGTCAATGTGGACCAATGTCTGTACAGAGTTTGATCTGAAAATTTGTGTTTGTAGGAAGTGGCGTCCATGCACCATGCGCTGCCTCATAATATATAAAAAAAAGTTCTGGACTAACATTTAAGCTATAACTCAGGATCAGGGAAACATAAATAATGCAATAACTTTAAAAACATACAAATTTTTATGCAGTTTATCACTAAACCATAAAAATTTGTTTTTAAGCTAACATAACCTAACCTTTTTTTTAACGTTAACAACCTTATATAGGATGTTGATGTCATTTGCATATTTTGGAGACAGTAGACAATGTTTTACTTTCTGTTAATTCATTATAATACTTTATTTGTTTATCAACCTTGTGATTAATCTGAGTTTTTGGAGCATGGAGTTCATTATTATCTCTGAATGAGTTTGAACAGCTTACTAATGAATTTCTTTTTCTTGCTACTTTGTGAAGATCACAAAGATCTTTATGTGAAGCACAATATGAGGCAAAGTAAACTTTTATCAGCATATACTCTCTTTAAAGTGTATTCCAAATGGCTACATGGTGCAGTCATACTGTTTTCAGTGAATTTAATCACATTGGAGTTGCTGGCATGTAAATGCACGTACTGCAATTAGTGTCACTTTGTATCTCTGAAATTTGGATCTGGTGCTTTTGGAACAAAAATAGGTTTCGGATATTATCCAATGCTAGTGTACAAGCACATAAGTGTTTCGTCTGTTTAACAATCATCAACCTGGTTCAATCCTCCTGGCTATGCTGTTGGCAAGCTTGTTTAAATGTACTATCCAAGCCAAGCACTCTGGTATAGAACATCAATGTACTCAATTTGATAAGCAAAGTAATCAGGAAACTACTAATATTTTAGTATTATAGTAATATTTATAAACCTGACTTCCACTGAAGAGTAAACTCAATGAACATGTTTATGCTTTCAAACTTAAAGGCTATGGACACTTTAACACTAAATGCAAAGTTTAACTAAATATAATTCATTGGGAATTTCTTAACATTTTGTAGAGTTTGTGTAAGTCTTCAACTAGAAGCTGGTGTTTCTGAAGCTGACATAAATCCATCAGAGCGCTCTTCCTGTTTTTCATGACTCTCTTTGCTTCCCTTTTCTTATTTCAGTGTTATAGGTAATAGTAGAAGGTTTTATATGGAAGATGTGTGTAGAGAGTAACAAAGGAAGGCAGCTCATGCAGGTTGTAAATAGGGAGGAAAGCACACACAAAACAGTTTTCACAGGGTAGGCAGCATCATCATCTCTGAAAGAATCCCAAAAACTTCTTATTAGTTGGAAGTTTGGGGGGAATTCATAAGGAATTTGATTAATTTAGAATCGATCCGCTCATCTCTGTTTATGGCCCTTAAATGTTAAAATTACATTTTTACAATTACACTAGTTAAAGATAATCTAGAGTGTAGATTTAAGCATAATTGATTTGAAACTCTGACAATTTGTTATTTCAGAATATTTCACTAAATGAATAGTGTTGAGCGAAGCGAAGCATCCGCAGTGGAATTAAGTCAGAATTTTAGGAAAAATTTCATTCTAAACGAATCCAGATTTCCTTGTACTTTGTGGTAACTAATTATTTTTCCCAAAATGCCGTCTGGAGTTGTCTTAGAAAGAACGGAAAAAAAATATACTCACCTCATTCACTTGCTTGCGTAGAGGCAGTCCGCTATTGATTGAAAACGACCTGCCGAAGGACCTGCCCTGAGCGTGGTGGCTCGCTCTCAGTGCAGGTCCTTTGGCAAGTCTTTTTTAGCCATATTGCACTAGCGTATTACCATTTTTAAAAGCCATAAGATGGGTACACTTCTGTCTAAGCGGCTGTTAAAAATGGTCCCATTGATTCATCGGCTAAACAGGGTTTTAACTTGATTTGTATCAAATTGATTCATAGCAAATTTAATTTCTTGTCAGACTTCGGTGAAGCTGCCAAATGGAATTTTTCAAAACTTCGGTCGGTTCTGTATATGAACTTTCACCAAGAAGTTTCTCAGCTGCTATATTTTCTACCAATTCAACTATATTTTCAGTTGTTTTTTGACAATGTGAATGCATTGACTATACATGGAATAATTTGCCCAATCTTTTTACAAGCTTTGTTTGATTAAATTACTCATCCTATGCTTTTAAAGCTCTGTCCTTTGAGCGACCTTTAGACAAGCTGAGTGGCAACAATGCTAAAGTAGACATATTTTTTTTTTCTACCTCTCTCAACATACACGCTTCACAAAAAGATAGGGATATTTAGCTTTTCGGTGTAATTTATGGAAAACCTAAAAAGTTCACACTACAGTGATATTATATCATGAAAGTAGGGCTTTTAACTTAGTAATTCGTAGCAAATTGATTCATAGCAAATTTAATTTCTTGTCAGATTTCGGCCAAATGGAATTTTTCAAAACTTCGCTCTTCTCTGTATATGAACTTTCACCGAGAACTTTCTTAAAGTGATGCTGTTTTAGGCAGCAGCTATATTTGCTAACAATTCAACTATATTTTCAGTTGTTTTCTGACAATATGAATGCATTGACTATATATGGATTAATTTGCCCAATCTTTTTCCAAGCTTTGTTTGGTTAAATTACTCATCCTATGCTTTTAAAGCTTTGTCCTTTGAGCGACCTTTATACAAGCTGAGTGGCAACAATGCTAAAGTAGACAGAATTTATGTATTTTCTACCTCTCTCAACATACATGCCTCACAAAAAGTTAAAAGAATGAATTCTGATTTTGGCGGTCCAAAACCTGGTCAAGGCAACTTGAGTTTGAAAACTTCTTTTTATTCCAATAATATAGGTTTTTGATAAAAACAACGCGTTACGGGGAATTAAGATCCCCTTCCTCAGGTTAAACAATTAGATATACATATGAAATACATGGCGACATATATATAGTGAAATAAAACGCCAGAAAAAAAACGCATCTGGGGGTGGGGTTACTGTTGTGGAAACGCCCATAGTTTTTTCATGAACAGAGTAAAAGCATGCAGGTTAAAATACATTACCTTCGGTCTGGGTTTTATTAAAATAAATATGAACCATCTTGTTCTCATGTTTTTCTGTACTAGAATATAAATTTTCGGGGCATTCTTTATAGAATAAAAAGGACCTTTGGAATGTGCCAAGGACCTTAGTCATGTGATCGCATAGACTGGTCACGTGTCTTGTATTGAGACACGTGACCGCTATTATGCAAAGAAAGGGAGGTGATTATGCCGGGAGGGAGGTGATTATGTACTTGCACCTCACAGTCACAAGGGAGAGTGCGTGGGACGAGCTAAGGGAGGCCCGTAATACAAGGGAGAAGCTCTTATCTAATCGGATTAGTGTCACGTGATCGCAGTACATGCGACAACGTGACCGCAATGCTGGTCCGATCTATGAAGGTAGATGGCGTTCTACCTATGGAGAATGTGATAAGCGCACTATAGATTCCCTAACTATCGCTGTGCTAATAGTTTATTGGTGGGGAAAGAGGGAAAGGGGTGGAACTATTAGCGGGAAGGTGGTGGAACTATTAGCCAAGTGTCTAAGTGCAGGCAAGATTGCCATGGAAACTATACACAAAAATGCATGCTAAAGGTGGGTGTACATATATATACTTAGAATATTATAGGAATGGAAAGGGGAAAAATTAAATAGTGGAGGGGTGTCACAACCAGACAGCTGAGAAGCTCTGACAGAAGCCTTTCAGAACCTCCTCCTTGAGTTTTCTTTGTTTTGGTTTTCAGTTCCTCATCTCGTTAGCCTCTCTCAGCTGTCATGTGTTTGGACTGATTGCATCCCTTTAAAATCCTCCCCATAATGCAATAGTGTGCGGCTTATACAACTTCCTGGAGTGTGTGTGCATGCTGTTCCTATTGCCCAGTCTTCTACAAAGATAAGTGCTGTACTTTTATTTGTGATTTTCTGTTTGCTGGATCTCAGTTGACCCTGACTCCCTCCGTGTCTAGTGTAGGGAGCCGGTGGTCGTGTCCCCTCACTATTGTAGGGTGTTCAGGTGGTAGATAGTCGAGGTACGTGGATATGCGACCATCCACCTTTGGGGTGTTCGCATAGGCTGAGCAGTCAGGGAGAGTGACAGGTCTCATGCAGGGGTCTCCCTTTTGTTCCTTAGTTTTGGATCCAGTGAGTCATAGATTCTTTTGCTTTGTCTTGTTTTCTGTACACCATCCGTGACATTATAAGCCGCCAAAACCGTCTCAAGCATGGATCCGGTTTCACTTTTGGCTGAACGCTTCCAGGGTCTTTTATTGGAGGTAGCTGATCTCCGTAAGACTTTTTCTCAGTTTCAAGTGACCGGTTCAGCTTGCGTTCATGAAGTTTGTTCTGAGCCTAAGATCTCGCTCCCGGATACGTTCTCCGGGGGTAGTGAGAATTTTGTGCGTTTTAGAGAGGCTTGCAAACTCCATTTTCGCCTTCTTCCCCATTCCTCTGGTGATGAGGAACGGAGGGTGGAGATCATTATATCGCTGCTCAGGGGTAACGCTCAGTCCTGGGCCTTTTCACTGTCGGAGGGGGCACGGCCCCTCCGTTCAG